>NC_090758.1:72429697-72522197 GCF_036898095.1 Palaemon carinicauda
AGGGATGAGTTTTGTGAAACGTACCAGTACGTCCTTTGGGGGTAAAAGGGTTAACATTGGAATGTGTGAAGATGGAGCTTCGGACATGACAAAATAAATCCACGATTGATAAAAAAGACCGAGAGCACCACAAAACAAATCAACACTTAGTATTCCAAAAAGAAGGATGTTGTTCAGATGGCGCTCGCGTCGTGGCGTGGGTGGTGCGGCGATGGGGGTATGTCTAGGGCCGTTGTATCGGCCCATCCCTTTGACGAAGGAATTAACTAAATGGAAGACAACCTGTGAATAGTGGATTTCACGCGCCTTTGCTTTATACACGACACCTAAAAGGTGCTCGCGCGAGGGTTGTAACCTCAGCATTCCATGCTTTTATCTTTCTCTGGTATAATTGGAAGGTTTTATCAGAAAAGACATATACAAGAAGGACTTTTCACCCGGCGCCACAGGTCTCTCCCCAGAAATAGATTTTTCCTTCGTCAAAATCCCTTAAGAAGTCAGGCTATGATATTATTGGAGAAGGCATTGGAGTAGATTATGGCTGAGGACAAAGATCAAAATTAATAATAATTATCAAAATTAATACCTAGTCAAATTTGTTTTATGCCAGATATATCAAGAAAAGAAGTTCATAAAGAGGTAACTTCTGTAAGTATAGGAAAAGAACAATGCACCGAGAATGCATATCATACTCTTGATCTCTAAAAGTAATTTGGGATTTGATTGAAAAATTCTTGGAAAAGTGAAGGATATCAGAAACCCTTGTTAAGCTAGTGATGTTATTCTACAATAACACTAGATCTCAAGTCAAAATTGTAGCAGATGTAAAGAATAAATATACATAAATGTTGGATCTGTCCTGAGTCTGTTGTTTATAATAGTAACTGAAAAAGGTACAAAGTATTGCTGAAAAAGGTCTTTGGATGCTGCTTTATACAGGTGACCTAGTGTTAAAAGGAGAATCTGCTGGAGTGATTAAACAAATATTGAATAGTAGAGAGGACAGGAAAGAAAGTAAAAGGAAAAAACACAGGTTTTTACAGTTAAGGTGACCGTGAGGATGCTGTACTATGTAACGAACATATAGAAAAGATGATATCAAAAGAGGTACTCTGGGCAATGCAAAATTTACGGGGCATGAGAATTTCAGTGTCTGATATTGGGGAAGAGTAGGGAGTGAAGAACTGTGTTAGATATTATCATTATTATTATTCTTAATAGCCAAGCTACAACACTAGTTGGAAAAGCAAGATGCTCTAAGCCCAATGGCTCTAATAGGGAAAAATGGCCCAGTGAGGAAAGGAAATAAATAAATGATGCGAACAAATTAACAATAAATCATTCTAAAAACAGTAACAACGTCAAAACAAATGTCATATATAAACTATTAACATCATCAAAACAGATATGTCATATATAAACTATAAAAGGAGAGAAGGACAGATCTTAGAAGTGGAGCATTATGTTTCCTTTGGTACACACTAGATTGTGAAGCAGTTAAAAAACAATGAAAAGAAGTCAGGTGGTATGGAGAGAGAAAAGGCTAGACAATTGGTAAATAAAATACCAAAATAGTAGAGGGTGCAAAGACTTGCAGATCACAAAACCTGTAGTGATCCTCTATGCAGCAGAAAAATAAGTTAAGAAGAAAATAAAGATGATTTAGAAAGGGTGTTACCACAAAATGGTTGTATTAATGACTGTAGTAAAGAGGACAATGTATAACAAGAGATGGAGATGTGAGACCTTCCATGAAGTACGGACAAAAAACAACAGGTTCTGTTGAACTCCACTGGCCTGACGGAATACGGTCTCTTTGGGAGGCCGAGGAACTGAGAGCATTTGAGAAATCATAAGTCTTCAAACACAGGCAAGGAAGAAAATGAGAGGACTGGGGGAGGGAGGGTTAAACGAGGTAACCAGGACATGAAGACAGTATTATGAAAGAAGATCAGGTCAAGTTTAAATAGGGAAAGTAAAAAATTGTCTTAAAAATGAATACAAAAAGTGCAAGTGAATACAGTTCAGCACAATACTGCCATTGGTGAAAAACAATTTAAAACAACTTACAAAAGGCAGAACTACCCAAGGTCATAAAAAATAGAATTAGCGAGATAAATGTCAATTAAATAAAAGACATAAAAAGAGACTAAACAGAATAGAGCTCCCAAGCTCTGATAATTTAAAAACATACTACAGTACGACAGTTAAATGGGAACAAGAAAGATTTGTGGACCTAGTTACATAACTACAAGAACACTGAGAATAGCTGCTTCATGACAAAAACTTAGTAGGAACTTCCGAATGCGATAGTTATGTGGTGAAAAGTCAAAATAGTAGTTGAATATCAATTCAAGTATGTGGCTGAATCGAAGGCCTGGGAAAATGTACAATAAGGAAAGTGATTGCGTTGTACTGGTGGATAAACTCTGTACTGCGCAGTAGGAAAGTGACAGCGTTGTAATGGTGGATAAACTCTGTACTGCGCACCAGGAAAGTGACTGGGTTGTAATGGTGGATAAACTCTGTACTGCGCACCAGGAAAGTGACTGGGTTGTAATGGTGGATAAACTCTGTACTGCGCACCAGGAAAGTGACTGGGTTGTAATGGTGGATAAACTCTGTACTGCGCACCAGGAAAGTGACTGGGTTGTAATGGTGGATAAACTCTGTACTGCGCACTAGGAAAGTGACTGGGTTGTAATGGTGGATAAACTCTGTACTGTGCACTAGGAAAGTGACTGCGTTATAATGGTGGATAAACTCTGTACTGTGCACAATATGTGACATATAACAGGAAGTGATTACAATTCCTAAATGTATTTGTAGTAAGACGTGGGAATTTGAAAGACATACTGTGATAGACGAGGTCTTAGAAGAGGGAGGAAATTTCTTTTACCTTGGAGACACTATGAAGTAAAGGAGTTGAATATGCACTTAGAAACTTTAGCTTTGACTAAATGTAGAAAGATAGCTACAACACAGTTACATACAGTATAAATAACCCTTCAGTGGAAAGAGCAAAGACTTAGTCTAGGCACAAAAGGTTCAGATAAGTGAATGATGCAGAAATATAAGTAATGGCGAGGTTATTTTGTAAAGGTGCAAGTATAAAATTAGTAACATGAAAGACAGAGAAGTGAATGTAGAGCCAAGTGGAAGTTTGTAAGGTTCTATAAGTAGAAATGACTGAAGCAGGATTAGTTAGGAGAATATCAATAAAAAAAGTGAAGTGGAAATAGAAAAGACTCAGACAGCTGATAAATAATAATGTCTCATTAGTAAAAAGAACAACGACATAATCGATGAGCTACATAGCCTGGTGCTGGGTCTGTGAGACCATTCAGCACCAAATATTTGAAAAGGTTGGACAGCGGGGGGGGGGGGGGGGGGGGGGGGGGGAGGAGGAGGAGGAAGGGAGGACTGACGTAAAGGAAAGGGATATAATGAAAGTGTAAAATGGAATTTTGAAAAGAGGGTTACCAAAGAGGGAGAACCAACCAATGGGGGGAGGGTAGTATTAAAAATGATAAGGTGGAAAGATTGATCGAGTATAACGGTAGCTAAAAATAACAAACTTCAGACGATTCGTGGAGTGGAAAGGAGGCTACCATAGTTATAGAAGGAAAATGACTGGAAGATACAAATGGACACAGAATGGTTTAAGAGAAAGATATTACAAGATAATTCTAGGACAGATACAATACTTAGAGTTTAGCCACAACTAAGGATTGATGTTGATAAACACAATGGTTTGTGAAGCAAAAGAAAAACCTGACAATGAACAAGGGAGAAGTCAAAACACAGCTGATTAAAAGTAAAGACAATGTCAAACAAAAGTATTTCATTGTTGAACTAATACCCAAGGGTTCAAGTTTATGAACACTATGTTTTAAAAAACTAAGAAAATTCTGATGACAAAAAAAGAGAGAAGTCAAAACACAATTGATTAAAGCGTAGACATTGTTAAAGAAAAGTATTTGCGTTAAACTAATTCAATGTCCAGAGAAAGAAAGGTGAAAGGAAAAAGGAACTATTCAATAGAATAAAAACAAACTCAAAAATTGAAAAAACTATTTCAAATGACAGTAAATATGGTACCACACAGCAGTTAGTAGAAACTGTTTGAAAGATGAAAAACAATAGAGATCAGGTAATTCTGTTAGGTGACATCAGAGGGGGAAAGAAATAGAAGTTGAATAAGAATTCTGGTGAGATACCCCTAAACAGAACCACTTGAAAATTAATTGAGAGAAATAATTACATGGACACTGCAAAAGCAAGGGTACCAGTAAAACTTATAAGCTAGTGATAATACTCTTCAATAACAATGGATTTTGAGTTAAGACAGGGACAGGCACATCAAATTTTTAATATAAATGTTGAAGTCCAATATGGCCATTTGCTGTTCATCCTATTTATGGAAGAAGCTACAACATTGCAGGAAAGGAGATCCTGGGAGCTACTTTATGTAAATTAATTTTAATAACAGAATCAAAGAGAATGTGGTGAAAATACTAAAATGTACGATGTAATGTGGAGAGAAAAGGACTGAATATCAATGAGAACAACAATGTTAATTGACACAGGATAGGAACTGAAAGAAATACAATAAGAAAAGCATGAAAGTGGTTGCAAGTGAAAGAAATATATTAAAAGACAGTCTCCATGTTGTTGCAACAAACATATAGGGTAGTATCATAGGATATGCCCTGGATTACAAAAACAGACAGGAATTTTAAGTATCTGAAAAGAAAGTAGAGAAACTGAGAACTATCATGTTCAATGGGTAGGTTAAAGAAGAGGATTAATCATTTATGTAACCTTGGAAACACAATAGACAGTGAAGCCAGAGCAGAGAGATTAACAAGAAAAGTGATGGATTAGTCATTTCTGTAACCTTGGAAACAACAGACAGTGAAGCCAGAGCCGAGAGATTAACAAGAAAGTGATGGATTAATCATTTATGTAACCTTGGAAACACAATAGACAGGGAAGCCAGAGCCGAGAGATTAACAAGAAAGTGATGGATTAATCATCTACGTAACCTTGGAAACACAATAGACAGGGAAGCCAGAGCCGAGAGATTAACAAGAAAGTGATGGATTAATCATCTACGTAACCTTGGAAACACAATAGACAGGGAAGCCAGAGCCGAGAGATTAACAAGAAAGTGATGGATTAATCATCTACGTAACCTTGGAAACACAATAGACAGGGAAGCCAGAGCCGAGAGATTAACAAGAAAGTGATGGATTAATCATCTACGTAACCTTGGAAACACAATAGACAGGGAAGCCAGAGCCGAGAGATTAACAAGAAAGTGATGGATTAATCATTTATGTAACCTTGGAAACACAATAGACAGGGAAGCCAGAGCCGAGAGATTAACAAGAAAGTGATGGATTAATCATCTACGTAACCTTGGAAACACAATAGACAGGGAAGCCAGAGCCGAGAGATTAACAAGAAAGTGATGGATTAATCATCTACGTAACCTTGGAAACACAATAGACAGGGAAGCCAGAGCCGAGAGATTAACAAGAAAGTGATGGATTAATCATTTATGTAACCTTGGAAACACAATAGACAGGGAAGCCAGAGCCGAGAGATTAACAAGAAAGTGATGGATTAATCATTTACGTAACCTTGGAAACACAATAGACAGTGAAACCAGAGCCGGGAGATTAACAAGAAAGCGATGGATTAATCATTTATGTAACCTTGGAAACACAACAGACAGTGAAGCCAGAGCCGAGAGATTAACATGAAGTGATTCTACCATCATGGATGAAATGGAGAGATTTAGATACATTACTGGTTGATATAAATATACATCTCATTAGAAGAAGGCAAAGCCTTGCAATGCTAAAACGGGGCTTGTACTCACAGAGGAAATAAGTGGATGGGATATATATAACGACCTAGATCAGATGGAAGTTCCAGAAGACAAGAGTAAAGTATAGAGAGAATAGAGAGGGCTCAAATCACGTATGAATTGCAAAGCGGAAAGCTGAGGTAAATAAAAAAGTTAAGCTTAAGTTAATGATAATTAGTTCTGGATAACCTTATTAATGAAAAATGAACCAAGGATGTTTTCTTTAGAAAAGTAGGAAAACTAAGTAAGACCATTACAGATACTGGACAGCAGGAGCTGAAGGAATGCTCCAAAGAGCAGTTAATGTTCTCAAAAGCGCGATGCATACAGTGAACTGCAATAATAATACCTATAAAACAGTTTTTGAGTTCATTCATCAATACCACTAAGTAATGTCTCTAAAATTTCAATGGGGCTTGCTCATTAAGTCGGACTTTTGTAGGAAAATTAGAGTACTGCAAAACTGACATATTTGGAGAACTTTATAATCTTTATAATCTAGAGGAATAAGAAGGAAAACCAATACCTGAATTTATACGAACTACAAAGAAAGAGTTGGGGATTGGCTGGGTTCATCCGCCCGAGAGGAAAAGTAAGAGACAGGGATGGTAGATATAAAAATTCCTGTACAGTCTACGGCAGGTCATATAAGGTAAGATTTGTGGTGCAACACTATTGAAGTTTGTTAAATGAATAGTCCTGAGTGAAAGAATATGTATACTGATGTAAATACTTCATTCCATGAGGGATAAAATTTTACCAGGATTAACGTAATGACACGATATATCTAACGTACTTCATTGGACCAGGTGCACTATGTGGTGAATGGTCTTGTGTTCTTGGTAATAACACATTAACAATGTAAGCTTTGAACAGAGATCTGAAATTGTTATCTTAAAGAACAAACTTATCCACAAACTATAACATAAACCTGATTTGAATTAGGCTAAAGAATATGTATACCATATCATAATACTGTACATGATATCATTTTAGAGCTATGTTAATAGTTTAATTTTCTTACAGGTACCATATTCAAAATTATTACAGTAGGATTTTCTGATCGATATCATTAGGCCTTTCAAAGAATTATGGGAATAAGAACTAAAAATGGGTTTCAAGGAAGAGACATTGCATAATATGATCTATGTATCAATATTGACTCAAACATTTTTGCAACAGAATGTTTAAAAATACTACACATGATACCAATGGCTACGAATTCTCATAAGTTAAAAAACCCCAAAGCTGATAAAATACTGCATATACTTGGGTAATATTAAACCACCAACTTTTGGCCAATAAAAAAAAATATGATTTTCACTGGGTCGGTAAAAAATGTTATTTTCATTAGTAAAATAAATTTTTGAATATACTTACCCGATAATCATGTAGCTGTCAACTCCGTTGCCCGACAGAATTCTATGGAGGGATACGCCAGCTATCACAATACTAGAAGGGGGTGTACTTACCAGCGCCACCTGTGGCCAGGTACTCAAGTACTTCTTGTTGACACCTCCTCAATTATTCCTCGGTCCCACTGGTTCTCTATGGGGAGGAAGGGAGGGTCAATTAAATCATGATTATCGGGTAAGTATATTCAAAAATTTATTTTACTAATGAAAATAACATTTTTCAATATTAAACTTACCCGATAATCATGTAGCTGATTCACACCCAGGGGGGTGGGTGAAAACCAGTGTACAAGATTAAAGGATAGCTAAGTATCCCATATTTCATATAACAGTTATCTCAAATAACAATGAAATAATAAGTACCTGGTAAGGAAGTCGAATTGAACCGTTACTCTGTCTCTTTTTTAAGTTCGTCTTCCTTACTGAGCGCAGCGTTCCTCTTGGAGGCTGAATCAACCCAAAGGTGCTAAAGTATACAGGGCTGCAACCCATACTAAAGGACCTCATCACAACCTTTAACCTCGGCGCTTCTCAAGAAAGAATTGACCACCCGCCAAATCAACAAGGATGTGGAAGGCTTCTTAGCCGACCGAACAACCCATAAAAAGTATTCAAGAGAAAGGTTAAAAAGTTATGGAATTATGGGAATGTAGTGGCTGAGCCCTCGCCTACTACTGCATTCGTTGCTACGAATGGACCCAGGGTGTAGCAGTACTCGTAAAGAGACTGGACATCTTTGAGATAGAATGATGCGAACACTGACTTGCTTCTCCAATAGGTTGCATCCATAACACTCTGCAGAGAACGGTTTTGTTTGAAGGCCACTGAAGTAGCCACAGCTCTCACTTCATGTGTCCTTACCTTCAGCAAAGCAAGGTCTTCTTCCTTCAGATGAGAATTTGCTTCTCTAATCAGAAGCCTGATGTAGTAAGAAACTGAGTTCTTAGACATTGGTAGAGAAGGCTTCTTGATAGCACACCATAAGGCTTCTGATTGTCCTCGTAATGGTTTTGACCTTCTTAGATAGTACTTAAGAGCTCTAACAGGGCAAAGTACTCTCTCTAGTTCGTTCCCCACCATGTTGGACAGGCTTGGGATCTCGAACGACTTAGGGTAAGGACGGGAAGGAAGCTCGTTTTAGCCAAAAAAACCGAGCCGCAAGGAACATGTAGCCGTTTCAGATGTGAAACCTATGTTCCTGCTGAAGGCGTGGATCTCACTTACTCTTTTACCTGTTGCTAAGCACACGAGGAAAAGAGTTTCTAATGTGAGGTCCTTAAAAGAGGCTGATTGGAACGGTTCAAATCCTGATGACATTAGGAACCTTAGGACCACGTCTAGATTCCAGCCTGGAGTGGACAACCGACGTTCCTTTGAGGTCTCAACAGACCTAAGGAGGTCCTGTAGATCTTTGTTGGAGGAAAGATCCAAGCCTCTGTGGCGGAAAACCGCTGCCAACATACTTCTGTAACCCTTGATCGTAGGAGCTGATAGGGATTTTACGTTCCTTAGATGTAACAGGAAGTCAGCAATCTGGGTTACAGTGGTACTGGTTGAGGAAAACTGCATTGGCCTTGCACCAGCTTCGGAAGACTTCCCATTAAGACTGATAGACTCTGAGAGTGGATGTCGTCCTTGCTCTGGCAATCGTTCTGGCTGCCTCCTTCGAAAAGCCTCTAGTTCTTGAGAGACTTTCGATAGTCTGAAGGCAGTCAGACGAAGAGCGTGGAGGTTTGGGTGTACCTTCTTTACGTGAGGTTGACGCAGAAGGTCCACTCTAGGAGGAAGAGTCCTGGGAACGTCGACCAGTCATTGCAGTACCTCGGTGAACCCTTCTCTCGCGGGTCAGAGGGGAGCAACCAACGTCAACCGTGTCCCTTTGTGAGAGGCGAACTTCTGAAGTACCCTGTTGACAATCTTGAACGGCGGGAATGCATACAGGTTGAGATGGGACCAATCCAGCAGAAAGGCATCCACGCGAACTGCTGCTGGGTCTGGAATCGGAGAACAATACAAGAGGAGCTTCTTGGTCATCGAGGTAGCGAATAGAACTATGGTTGGCTGACCCCACAGGGCCCAAAGTCTGCTGCAAACATTCTTGTGAAGGGTCCACTCTGTGGGGAAGGCCTGACCCTTACGGCTGAGGCGATCTGCCATGACATTCATATCGCCCTGAATGAGCCTCGTTACCAGCGTGAGCTTTCGATCTTTGACCAAATGAGGAGGTCCCTTGCGAACTTGAACAACTTCCTCGAATGAGTCCCTCTCTGCTTGGAGATGTAAGCCAAGGCTGTGGTGTAGTCGGAGTTCACCTCCACCACCTTGTTAAGCTGGAGGGACTTGAAGTTTATCAAGGCCAGATGAACTGCCAACAACTCCTTGCAATAGATGTGAAGTGTCCTTTGCTCCTGATTCCATGTTCCCGAGCATTCCTGTCCGTCCAGTGTCGCACCCCAGCCCGTGTCCGATGCGTCCGAGAAGAGACGGTGGTCGGGGGTCTGAACAGCCAAAGGTAGACCTTCCTTGAGAAGAATGCTGTTCTTCCACCACGTTAGAGTAGACCTCATCTCTTCGGAAACAGGAACTGAGCCCGTCTCTAGCGTCAAGTCCTTTATCCAGTGAGCAGCTAGATGATACTGAAGGGGGCGGAGGTGGAGTCTCCCTAACTCGATGAACAGGGCCAGCGATGAAAGTGTCCCTGTTAGACTCATCCCCTGCCTGACTAAGCATCGGTTCCTTCTCAGCATGCTCTGGATGCATTCTAGGGCTTGGAAGATCCTTGGGGCCGACGGACAAGTCCGAAAAGCTCGACTCTGAAGATCCATACCCAAGGAAACAATGGTCTGGGATGGAACGAGCTGAGACTCCTCAAAATTGACCAGGAGGCCCAGTTCCTTGGTCAGATCCATAGTCCATTTGAAAATCTCCAGACAGCGACGACTTGTGGGAGCTCTTAAAAGCCAGTCGTCTGACGGAGCCGGACACAAGATCATGATACTGCTGCACAGTCTGTAAACTGTCAATCATGGGCAAGCGAGGAAGTACAGTGACAACCCGAATCTGTCTAGACTATCTGGGTCGTACAGACAACTCCTTAACGGGTTGCTGAGGTTGCCGCACTGCGTCACAACAAGTCCCTTCTGTTGGTTGTTGAACGTCTTCCCCGTGACACATTGACTCCGTAAACAAAAAATCCTCTAACAAGGACTAAGCTTGGACTGCATGTCATGCAACACAGCTCAAGGTCTATGGGAGCAGGTGTGGTAACAGACGGGATTAGCGGCTGAAGTGGAACCATTACCTTCCCTGTAAGCATGTAATGCTTAAATAAAAGTCCATAAGAGGTTATGCAGCTAAAGGCTCCCTCCAAATGACAGAGTCCTCAAGGGAATATCAGAAGGAGGGAGAAAAGAACTTTCTCATCTACAGGGACCTTATCCTAGAAAAGCTAAGTTCTCTGAGTGAGGGTTCACTGGTGTAAAAGCAGCAGACTAGAAGGCAACGTTATGAAACTGCTTGACAGTCTAGTGAGTTGGCAACAACCCAAGATATGTTGAGAAGCATGCAGTAAGGTATGCAGAGCATGATGAATGCAGAGTATGCTGTATGCAGAGCATGCTGTATGTAGAGCATGTTGTATGCAGAGCATGCTGAATGCAGAGCATGCTGTATGCAGAGCATGTTGTATGCAGAGCATGCTGAATGCAGAGCATGCTGAATGCTGAGCATGTAGTAAGCAGAGCCTGCTGTAAGGAAAGCAGAGCGTGTGCATGGCGTTTAACATTCTTAGAAATTCCATGACCAGTGCTAGAGTGCTTTATGCATGCTTGCATGGGGTTTAAAAATCAACATAATGTTTACCTTACATTCATAACTCATGATTCATATTTTTGCCATGGTTTGAAAATGGAGGTAAGGTATGCTGAACAGCAGAGTCAGAACGAGCTGGAACAACAACAGTGGAAGGTGCAGAAAGTTCCTGTTCCTGTGGAATGAGTGGAGCGTGAAGAGACCGAGGTTGCGCAGAACAAGGTAAAGTTCCCGCAAGCAGAGGTGTCTGAGGTGCAGGAACAGGGTGCACGGGTTGAGCTCGGTGCAGCAGCTGAGGAGACTGACTCACAGGTGGAAGAGGTTGTACTTCCACCGAGAGTTGCACCACCGGTGGAGCAGCCAGGGGAGGAGGAGGAAGAGTGGAGTAATCCTCCTGATCCCAAACCGAAGGTTGCCTTAAAGAAGGCTGAGGCTGAACAACACTGGGAACAGCGAACACAGAAAGAGGTTCAACATCGTACGCCTGGCAGAAGGTGCTGCGACTGGGTGCAGCGAGTGCAGGCGGGTTGAGCACAGGCTGAACGGGTGCAGGTGGAGGTGCAACACTCTCAGCCCGACATTCACGCAACAGGTCCGAAAGCTGTGCTTGCATGGACTGTAGTAGAGTCCACAACATCGTACGCCTGGCAGATGGTGCTGCGACTGGGTGCAGCGAGTGCAGGCGGGTTGAGCACAGGCTGAAAGGGTGCAGGTGGAGGTGCAACACTCTCAGCCCGATACTCACGCAACAGGTCCGAAAGCTGTGCTTGCATGGACTGTAGTAGAGTCCACAACATCGTACGCCTGGCAGATGGTGCTGCGACTGGGTGCAGCGAGTGCAGGCGGGTGCAGCACAGGCTGAACGGGTGCAGCACAGGCTGAACGGGTGCAGCCGGTTGGTGCACCACCGGTGCAGGCGGGTGCAGCACAGGCTGAACGGGTGCAGGCGGTTGGTGCACCACCGGTGCAGGAGGAGGAGGAGGTGCAACACTCTCAGCACGACACTCACGCATCAGGTCCGAAAGCTGTGCTGCATGGACTGTAGTAGAGTCCACAACATCGTACGCCTGGCAGGTGGTACTGCGATCAGGCGGAGCGAGCATAGGCGGGGGGGAGTGTAGGCGCACTCTCAGCCCGACAAAATGATGACTGAGGAGAGTCAGAGCTAACCCAATGACTGCATCCGGGTTGTTGAACTTTACTTCGTACGTCTGGCATAGGTCTGGACTTTACGTTTAAGAGGTCTAGAGACCTGAGACCAGCGTTACTCTGCCTTATTTTCTCCTCTAAATCTCTTCTGCAGACGAGCAAAATAAGGGCTCAATCGTCTGCGGGTGGGAGTGACGGTCTCGGTAAGACACGCCCACAACCACCGAGGATACTTCTGTGCGCCGATCAAGGCCTGCCGAACCCTTTTGCCCTTCGACATTGCTTCTCCCCTGGGCTTGGGAGCTTGCAAGAGGTCCCGGACTGGGAGGACGACTGGCGCGCACAAAAGTACCCTCACGCATAACACTGACATCAATCACTTATCACTTTGATTTCTGTTTGCACTTATTTCACTGAACTCGAAACTTTAAGTGGTTTGTACCTGAAACACGCAATTCTATCCTTCTCAAAAGTTAGTAATTGCGAAAACAGAATTACAATGTAACAGAAAAATCTAATGAAAGAAAATTCAGTGGCTGGAAAGAGACTAAACACTAGATCACACTAGAAACGTTTAGTTTCTTCCCCTAAAGAGACTAGGGATAAGAGCAAAACGATAACGACGTTACTCGTACGCCTGGCAGGCTTGAGGGAAACGTTTATCCTCTTTCTCCCTCCGTCTCTATCTCTCTCTCTCTCTCTCTCTCTTGACTTAGAACCTGAGAGAAGAGCCCAATCATATATATCGTTAAAACATATTATTGTTAAAGGAAAAAACTGAAATATTTCCCAAAAGTTCCTTATTAGGATCAAAACCATTAAGTTAAGAAAGAATGAACAAAACGCTAGACACGGTTACTCTTACTGCAATGTGAAACCGTGAACATTCTTTCTCTATCGTAACGATAGAGTGCAAGTTGAAACGTTCTGAACGTCAACAACTGCCGAGACAAACAAAACGTTAGTTCAACTTTGAAAAAGTACGAGACTATCAAAGAAATTCTTTCAAAGACCTTAAAATAGCATAATATGTTAACAGGTAAAACCGAAATGACGGACTCACGATAATTAACTTCGGTACCAAGAAAAGACCGCCTACTATTAGGAAGGTCGAATATAAACAAATATAAAAATTAATTTTAATAAGTTTATAATAAAAGGAAGTTAATCGAAGAGGCCTATAAGAGGCGGAGAGATATAAAATAAATCTATAACTTTTGTTAAGCAAAATTAAGAAAGAGAGTCTATACTCTCTTAGACACCAACACTTCCGTCTAAGGGAAGGGTCGGCCATTGAAAGGTGAACGAGAGTTCATACTCTCTTCGTCACCAAAATTAATCAAATTAATTCCAAAAGCTAACTAAGCTAAAATAGAAGTTTCCAGTAAAGCGACAGCCGAAATCAAAGAGAAATACTTCACCAAAGTCGTGAAAATACTCCAAGAACATAAGCGTATCCCAGAACGTCTTGCCGGAAGCACGACAGAGGAATAATTGAGGAGGTGTCAACAAGAAGTACTTGAGTACCTGGCCACAGGTGGCGCTGGTAAGTACACCCCCTTCTAGTATTGTGATAGCTGGCGTATCCCTCCATAGAATTCTGTCGGGCAACGGAGTTGACAGCTACATGATTATCGGGTAAGTTTAATATTGAAAAATTCTTCTTCCCTCGTCTCACTAATTGGTACAACAGGCTTTTTATCGTTACTACAGAACCATGGAAGCTTTTACGTTAGCATCCTGCCATATGTCTGTGCCCTGCCTTCCTGAACTTTCATTTGTCCCCATTTTCATTCTGCAAATTCTTTAAAACTACTGCTTTTATACCCCACTGTTCCTTCTGATTACTAAATACTCCTGTACAATTGACCGACATATAATGTATGTCCAATAGATAATGTACAACTAAACAGATACAAAAAAAAATTGTACTATACAGTACTGTTATCATAAACTAACATAAAAGGTATACAGTACTGTACAGATTTTAATACTAATATAAGAACTACATAAAATCATTTGGGCTGAGATTTGACATACCTACATATAGTAAGGCAATTCCCCCAATTTTGGGGGGTAGCAGACATCAAACAAATGAAACAGAAAAGGAGACCTCTCCTCACTATGTTCCTCCCAGCCTGACAAGGGACTCGACCGAGATCGGCTGGTACTGCTAGGGTGCCATAGCCCACCCTCCCCCATTATCCACCACAGATGAAGCTTCATAACGCTGAATCCCCTACTGCTGCTACCTCAGCAGTCATCTAAGGCACCGGGGGAAGCAGCAGGGCCTACCGGAACTGCGTCACAAGCGCTCGCCATTCATTCCTATTTCTAGCACTCTCTCTTGCCTCTCTCACATCTATCCTCCTATCACCCAGAGCTTTCTTCACTCCATCCATCCACCCAAACCTTGGCCTTCCTCTTGTACTTCTCCCATCAACTCTAGCATTCATCACCTTCTTTAGCAGACAGCCATTTTCTATTCTCTCAACATGGCCAAACCACCTCAACATATTCATATCCACTCTAGCTGCTAACTCATTTCTTATGACCGTTCTCACCCTCACTACTTCATTCCTAACCCTATCTACTTGAGATACACCAGCCATACTCCTTAGACATTTCACCTCACACACATTCAATTTCTGTCTCTACGTCACTTTCATTCCCCACAACTCCGATCCATACATCACAGTTGGTATAATCACTTCTTCATATAGAACTCTTTAAATTCATGCCCAACCCTCTATTTTTTACTACTCCCTTAACTGCCCCCAAACACTTTGCATCCTTCATTCACTCTCTGACGTACATCTGCTTCCACTCCACCATTTGCTGCAATAACAGACCCCAAGTACTTAAAAACTGATCCACCTCCTCAAGTAATTCTCCATTCAACATGACATTCAACCTTGCACCACCTTCTCTTCTCGTACATCTCATAACCTTACTCTTACCCACATTAACTCTCAACTTCCCTCTCTCACACACCCTTCCAAATTGTGTCACTCATCGGCCAAGCTTCTCTTCTGTGTCTGCAACCAGTACAGTATCATCCGCAAACAACAACTGATTTACCTCCCATTCATGGTCATTCTTGTATACCAGTTTTAATCCTCATCCAAGCACTCGAGCATTCACCTCTCTCACCACTCCGTCAACATAAAAGTTAAACAACCACGGCGACATCACAAATCGCTGTCTCAGCCCCACTCTCACTGGAAACCAATCGCTCACTTCATTTCCTATCCTAACACATGCTTTACTACCTTTGTAGAAACTTTTCACTGCTTGCAACAACCTTCCACCAACTCCATATAACCTCATCACATTCCACATTGCTTCCCTATCAACTCTATCATACGCTTTCTCCAGATCCATTAACGCAACATACACCACCTTACCTTTCGCTAAATATTTCTTGCATATCTGCCTAACTGTAAAAATATGATTCATACAAACCCTACCTCTTCTAAAACCACCTTGTACTTCCAAGATTGCATTCTCTGTTTTATCCATAATCCTATTAATCATTACTCTACCATACACTTTTCCAACTACACTCAACAAACTAATACCTCTTGAATTACAACACGCATGCACATCTCCCTTACCCTTATATAGTGGTACAATACATGCACAAACCCAATCTACTGGTACCATTGACAACACAAAACACATATTAAACAATCTCACCAACCATTCAAGTACAGTCACACCCCCCTTACTTCAACATCTCAGCTCTCACACCATCCATACCAGATGCTTTTCCTACTCTCGTTTCATCTAGTACTCTCCTCACTTCCTCTCTTGTAATCTTTCTCTCATTCTCCTCTCCCATCACTGGCACCTCAACACCTGCAACAGCAATTATATCTGCCTCCCTATTATCCTCAACATTCAGTAAACTTTCAAAATATTCCGCCCACCTTTTCCTTGCCTCCTCTCCTTTTAACAACCTTCCAAATCCATCTTCCATGGTCTCTTCAATTCTTGAGCCAGCCTTCCTTACTCTCTTCACTTCTTTCCAAAACTTCTTCTTATTCTCTTCATATGAACGACCCAATCCCTGACCCCATTTTGCCTCACTTACCTTGCGCTTTACTTCCACATTTTTCTCTCTATATTTTTCATACTTCTCTACACTATTACTCTGCAGCCATTCTTCAAAAGCCCTCTTTTTCTCTTCCACTTTTACCTTCACTCCTTCATTTCACCATTCACTGCCCTTCCTCATGCAGCCTCCAACAAACTTCTTGCCACACACATCACTTGCAATCCCAACAAAATTTTCTTTTACTAACTTCCACTCCTCCTCTAAATTACCAGTTTCTCTTACTTTCACTTCGTCATATTCCATTTTCAACCTTTCTTGATATTAACTTTTTACCCCAGGTTTTATTACCTCTTCAACCCTTACTAGCTCCCTTTTACATCCACCTACTCTATTCCCCCACTCTTTTGCTACAACTAATTTTCCTTCCACTAAAAAATGATCAGACATACCGTTAGCCCTACCCTTAACCACGTGCACGTCTTTCAATCTTCCAAACATTCTTTTAGTTATCAACACATAATCCATTAATGCCCTTTCTACTACTCTTCCATTTGCCACTCTTACCCATGTATACTTGTTTTTATCTTTCTTTTTGAAAAAGCTTGAACTTATCACCATCTCTTGCTCAACACACATATCTACCAGCTTCTCACCACTCTCATTTTCACCTGGTACGCCATACTTCCCAATGACACCTTCTACCTCTCTAGCGCCCGCTCTAGCATTTAAGTCACCCATGAAAACCACATAATTCCTTCTACACACCTAGTTAATTCATTCCAGAACTCATTCCCCTCTTCTTCACTTTTCTCACAACCTGGCCCATACACACTGACAAAAGCCCAACATTCTCTACCCAACCTAACCCTTACCCACATTAACCTAGATGATATCTCCTTCCATTCCACTACTTTACCTGTCATCCATTCACTCAGCAATAAAGCCACACCCTCTCTTGCTCTTCCCCTTTCAATCCCAGACACAACACCAGACATTTCACCAAACATCACTTCACCCTTCCTTTTTATCTAGTCCACTGGAGCATCGGACATGTCAATTCAGGTTTGGGGTTAGGCCAGAATTCATCATAGCGCTGGCCAGTGCGGATAGGTGATAGAGGGAGATTTTTGTCTCATTGCTCATAGCAAACCAACCTGGTATGGGTGGCCATGACTAGTACAGCTTCGCTGATCATAGCGATACACAAACCCTTTCATCTAGTGAAAAACAATATACTTTTATAGGTTATCATATTAACACTATATTGAACCCAATTTAAATTATTATGATATGAAGAAAATTATTCCCTTTTTATGCCACTCCTATTGTACGCCGCTTCACAACTAATGAATTCCTAAAGTTAGCATAGCTCTCTAGATAATGATCAACTGCTAATTTAACACTGGTAATAACAAATTAAAAAAGTGGGTTTCTTTACTACTTGGAGGAAGTAAAGTCTAGCCATAGCCACACCCCACTTGATTTAGTTTCAAAATTCTACCTCATGTAATGTAAGGGCATATAATTATACGCTAAATATGAAGGGGAATATTATCCAAGTATATACAGTAACTAGCATTTGTATATGTGTATTGTACTCACGATAAATCTAAAATTCACATACAATACAGTACACGCGATGTAGTACACTCCATGTATGTATATCACTGTTTATGTATGTGAATGTGAAAAGTAAAAAGGCATTTATCACAAGTACTATGTGTCAAATATTTAACTATGGGCATTTCCATGTTCATATCAGGCCTAGGTCTGAAATACATAAAAATAAAGTGATTTCCATTCAACAAAATATGGTACCTGCTTTTAATTAAGCCTTGAATTTAGACTGCTATATATCTTTGACTATGAATTTTAATATTACTAAAAATAAATAGTTTGATCACACTACTGATTCAAATTATTGACTCTCTCAAGCCTGGCCCAAAATGGTTCGTTCTTACATATACCAAGGCATCTCCCCCAAAATTGGGGGGTAGCCGACATCAAACAAATGAAACAAAAAAAAAGGGACGTCTCCTCTCTATGTTCCTCCCAGCCTGACAAGGGACTCAACCGAATTCGGCTGGTACTGCTAGGGTGGCACAGCCCACCCTCGCACATTATCCACCAGAGACGAAGCTTCATAATGCTGAATCCCCTACTGGTTCGTTCTTAATGATAATAAATATCGATTGCGGCAATTTCTTGAAAACGCTGACCGAAGACGGAAATGTTGAAGATCCTCATAAGATGTTGGTTGACGATTAGTGTTGAATACTTGTAAGATATTGTGGTGACTCTAGATCTGTCTTCCAGCAGATGGCAGCACATACAGGGAGGGAATTCTCAATGCTGGCCGAGTGTCCTATTCATTCCTGTTAATACAAAAGTCTTATTTTATTCTATACAAAAGGGATCTTATATCTAAAGCTTCTTAAGAAAACTGAAGAATTATCTTCAGTACAAATAAATTGGCCTCAATCTTACAAATAGTTAAATTATCTATTACACAAAAAGAAATGAAGTTAAACTACTAATAACTCGACAGATTTCAAAACAAATAAACAAATGAATATATCTACAATATAAACACAACAATAAATGCAGCCTTTTCTAGTCCACTGGAGGACAAAGGCCTCAGACACGTTCTTATTCATGTCGGGGGTTTGGCCAGTTTTCATCACCATGCTGGCCACTGCAGATTGGTCATGGTGGGAGACTATAGTCTGATTACTCATAGCAAACCAACCTAGCATGGGTGGCCATGACTATTTGCTGATCATGATGATACACAAACCCTTTCACCACTTTAAGGTATATATAGTCTTGGGTTAGAGTTCTCTTGCTTGAGGGTACACTCGGGGACGCTATTCTATCTTATTTCTCTTCCTCTTGATTTGTTAAAGATTTTATAGTTTATGAAATATTTATTCTAATTATGTTACTGTTCTTAAAACATTTCATTTTTTCCTTGTTTACTATCCTCACTGGGCTATTTTCTCAGTTGGAGTCCCTGGGCTTATAGCATCCTGCTTTTCCAACTAGGGTTGTAGCTTAGAAAGTAATAATAATAATAATAATGATACAATAACTTGTATGAAGATTTCAAAATTGTGAATACAGTACTAAATAACAAAAATAGTATTGCCAGCTCTATATGTAAGATAAGAGGAGATCAAACTCACTTAGGTCTAAGTACCGATTACTAATATCAGCATTTTTTCATGATCTGCGGCAAAAATCACAGTGGGTTCCAAGAATCATTTTCCACCACACAGTCAATCAGAAATCACAGGTTCTGAATGTCAAAGGTTTGGACAACATACCTACTGTCATCCAATTCATCTATTGAATCAAATTCACCTACTGTCATCCTATCAACCTAATGATATCCAATTCACTTACTGTTATCCACTTTACCTACTATCATTCAATATACCTACTGTTATCCAACCTACCTACTACAGTATTATCCAACTCGGAACCACAAGACCCAAAGTGAAAGGTGTAAAAGCCAAATATATGCAAGAGGATATAAAAATGCCTTGACTCACTGGTGGAACAAAAGGATAAGTAGATATGCATGGAGGATCAGTATAAATGGGAAAAAGATTCCACATAAGGACTAAGCATTGTCATTGTAAAACAATCAACACCTGCTTGACGAATAACGCTAGGGACACGAGGCATTGAAGTAAGCACAGCAAAATCAGTTCAAGTGTAGCTACATAATGCTCCCTTGGTATCAGGATACAAATGAGAGAGATAAAACAGGTAATTGAATTGGTATGCAATGGTGAGGCCATGGACCATATCATAGCATACATAGAAGGCTCAGAAAAATTCTTATGCATAAGATATGCAGAAACTGGTATGCTCTGGTAGTGTTAAAATACCAGAAGGACCAGGTACTCAGAAAAATTCCAATGTATAAGATATGCAGAAACTGGTATGCTCTGGAAGTGTTAAAATACCTGAAGGACCAGGTACTTCTTCATCAGAATTTCCAAGAACATCACAATCATCATTGGCTTTAGATAAATTAGAATAAAGTATACAGGTTACAAAAGTATATTCTTATAACACAAAACAAAATCTTCTTTACAGCCCATCACCTAACATTCTGACTCCACCCTCTAAACATCTGTAAGGTCAATGAAACGTAAATATTTGGTCATTTGCCGGTAAAGCGTGTGAGCGGACCTGATTTGTTTGATACATGATAGCTGACTTAGCATATCTCAAAAGAAACATTTGATATAACTGAACAACCTTATACAAAAAAGAAAGCAAATACAAACCAAAAATTTAGAGAGAGAAGATATGAGTGAAAAGTGAAAACAAACGTGTCCAGTCAAACCGTGGGACAAGAAACGATTGCATTGTTTACGTGAGGCAAAAGATGGGAGTAGTGGTGTTTCTAAACTGGCTTCTCTCCTTGCAAGGACAATAACAGGGCTAGATGGGAGAATCACTTTTTTCCATTAGCGTCTTATATTTTCCTTCTTAAACAGAATAGCCTATAAATTATGGAAGAAATGTGATTAGAATAATCATGGAACATGATTGAAAAGGAAATTTATTCATTATAGTTTGTAAATTGTTCTTGGCCTCCCATTTGCACATTCCACTTACTCTTCTCCCTTGACAAGATGATCAGATCTTGATTGACAACCAGTGAAAGACACAGAAGTGGTGTTTGTAAACTTTATTGTCTGAGACTACTGAGAGGAGTAGTAAGTTGAGCAATGTCAGACTTTGCGAGACTAGCTACAATAAAGCTGGGATGTAATAACCCTTTTACCCCCAGGCTCTTTGGAAATTTCCAACCCTTAACCCCCAAGGGGTTATTTTTTTTCCCAGCACATTTTGCAGTATATTTTTTTTAAATTGCTCTAACAGCCTGAATTTTTGTCATAGAGAGGTCAGGTTGGTCTCATTCTCTTGGAAAATGCCTGAATTTCTTCAAAAAATTATCAAAAATATGAAAAAAAAAATTTTATAGCATTTTTTTTTTCAAGGACGTACCAGTACGTCCATGGGGGTAAAGGGATGGGTTTTGTGAAACGTACCAGTACGTCCTTTGGGGGTAAAAGGGTTAAGAGAGATACAGCAAAGTATATGGAACATACGCATCCTAATGCCGACTGCTCAAACAGATTTTTGGTTCATACTATACTGGAGTTCAAAGAGAATTCAGTGATATCAACTGTGATTACATTGTGTGGAGTATTCTTATTCTCATAAAGAAGGACCTTCTAACAATTGTTAGTGTGTTGATATGAATATTTTATTTCATTTATCTGTTAACCATTTGGGGCCACAATCATAATTTGAGAATCAAGACCCAAACCATTTTTTGGACATTCTACTTAAATCATCTTACCACAATATCTATACAAGCAAGAACTTTACAAGATTTATCATTGTATAGCTGAGTAAATGAATTTCTATTGATATATATTATATATTTTATAAAATTTTAAAGAAAGCAAAAACTCCTTAATTACTGGACACAAATTACATCACGTCGCTGATAGGAGTATAGATAGTGGACGTAAATTACGTCCGACGGCAATCAAAGGGATGAAAATATGATTTCAATACAGAATGTTCATTGATTGATTGAAATAACAATGTTAAGACTGATTACATTATTTAACAAGAACTCAAAATGATAAGAAACATGGGTTACGATACTAGATGTGGCCTTGATGGTTGTAACCTCTGCTTTCCATGCTTTTATCTTTCTCTAGTATATTTGGAAAATTTATATTAGAAAAGTGTAAAGAAGGACCCTTTTTCACTGGGCGTCACAGGTCTCTCCCCAGAAATAGATTTTTCCTTCGTCAAAATCCCTTTATTACTACCTTCGAGTCCTATTGGTTGTTTCATAAATGTGGATGGCATCAATAGGCAAAACTATTTATGTAAATAGTGAGTACTGTGGTTATGTCAAGATTTGGGTTATAAAGTACAGTACCATTCAAGTTTATTTTGACTGATATTTTGGTAATGTACTGTATATACAGCAGTATCAAGCTTGCTCTCATGCTAGTTGTCAAACTACGCGAGGGAGGGCATGTGTATGTGTGTGTACGTACAGTACGAATGATATATGGCAAGATGAAATAAGGGATTTTGACGAAGGAAAAATCTATTTCTGGGCGAGAGACCCGTGCCGCCCAGTGAAATGCTCCTTTAACATCATTTCTAAGGTAAAAACTGCTATGAATTTACCAGAGAAAAATTTCTATAGGAATGCTAGGTTGAACCCAGCTCGCTCACCTTAATAAGGTGTCGGTATAATACTGGGGCGCTGAATAAATCACAACCAGAGGCCTCGCACCATTTAGATATCTCCTGTCAATATCCCCGAACAGCGAGGTGCCGTTCAACATCCTACTACTACTAGCAATCCCACGCCAGTGACGTCACTCCCAATCAGGGAGGGACAGGTGGGTTCACTGGGCGGCACGGGTCTCTCGCCCAGAAATAGATTTTTCCTTCGTCAAAATCCCTTTTCTGGGCTCCGACCCGTGCCGCCCAGTGAAATCGTACCAGAGAATGGGGACCCAACATGGCTAACTACCTGAAGAGGGAATAACACAAAAATGAGTTTAATATAAAAAAAGAGGGATGTGGAAACCCGTAAAATTAGATCAACATGTATATGACAGTGATAAATAGACATGGTAAACAATCAACAATGAAACCCGTAGGTAAAATTCAACAGATATGAATAGTGGGAATCCAGCTTGGTAATCAAAAATGCAAAATAAAATCAGCTCGGGGATTCAAGAACAAGTGAAATCAAAACAATTTGTGAAATTGAACAATTGAATAATAAAATAATACACCATAAGGGTGTATAGTAACAAAACAGGTAGGAACAACAGGTAAGCCAGGCAGGAGGGAAAGAGGACAGAGCAAGACGTTGTGATTAGGACTCAGTACCTTCGGGAGGAACTATATTCCCTGCAGCTACTGTGGCAAATCTAAGAGCTTCTAAAGGTTTTAGGTAGTGGCGCTTGAAAACTTTAGGGAACTTCCAACCCGTATATTTTGAGAGCTCATCAAATGCCATATGGTGGAAAATATTAATTGAGGTAGCCACAGCTCTAATATCATGGACATGTGGGAATGATACAGGATTAGCTTGTTTAATAAAATAAAGAATTTGTTGTCTGATTCCCTTAAGGGTAATAGTTCCTCCGTGTTCTCTAATAAATAAGGGCCCTGTGGTTGTAGTGGAATTTCTACCTAAGTAGGATTTCAGGGTGGTAACTGGACACAGGGATGGATCCCGAGGAAGTGGAACAATCTTCCAGGGAGACGACCTGTTTTGGGGGTCTTCATTTTTAGCCAGGAAAACTTTGTTAGGAGAGAGAAGAACTTCACCCGAAGAGAGAAACTCTATATGACCAGGGTCTCTAGATAAGGCTGACAATTCTGAGATTCTGGAGCCCGAGGCGAGGCTCAAAAGAAAAAGTGACTTTCTTAATAATGCCATATAGTTACAGGATTCATTTGGGGTGTCAGAGACTAGCTTAAGAACATCGTTCAAAAACCAGGAAACTGCGCTAGGGCGAGTTGAAGGTTTTAGTCTGGCACAAGCTCTCGGAATGGATGAGAAATATGAATCCGTTAGATCAATGTCAAAACCAATATGGAAGATCTTTTTCAAGGCTGACTTGATTGTAGTAATGGTATTGGCTGCCAGGCCAGATTCGAAGAGAGTTCTGAAGAATGTCACAGTTAGGTTCATCGTCATTTTCTCAACTTGGGAATCTTTCAAGAACTTAGCTAATTTCTTGACAGCTGAGTCATATTGACGGAGAGTAGATTCCCTTTTGTCAGATTCCAGGAAAATAGTATTCAAATGATCGATGTTTGCACCTCGTTGGGCTGCGAACTTCATGAAGTCCATAAAGTTAGGGCATTCAGAATCCTTGAGGAAGCGAACACAATGCGAGTTTGCACTGTCTGTGTTAGCACCGGATTGGGAATCCGCCGGGGGCAGAGACCTAGTTCTAGCAACAAGGGGAACTAATTGCTCTTGGGCCAGTGGGGGGCTACGAGAGCCACTTGACCTTTGAAGGATCTTTGTTTGTGCAGAACTTTCAGCAGGAGATTTACCGGAGGAAACAGATAAATCGTCTTCCAGGTATTCCAATCTAGAATCATAGAGTCCTTGGCATAAGCCTGAGGGTCCAGGTTGGGGGCTACGTAACAATCTATTTTGCGATTGGATTTCGTCGCAAACAGATCCACCTGGAGACCCGGGACTGGAGATAGTATCCACTGGAAAGATAGATCGTCTAGTGACCATTCCGACTCTAGCGGAGTCGTCCGGGAAAGTGAGTCCTCTACCACATTCCGAACTCCTGCTAGATGGACTGCTGACAGGTGCCACTTGTGCATTGCCACCATGGAGAAAAACTTCAACATGATGTGGTTTATTTGGGCTGATCTGGAGCCTTCTCTGTTGAGGCAGTGTACTATGACTGCACTGTCGAGAACCAGACTGATATGGAGATTCCTGGCTGGATTGAAACGTTTTAAAGTGAGGAAGACTGCCATGGCCTCTAGGACGTTGACGTGCATTTGTTGGAAGACCGGTGACCATAACCCTTGGACTTTCTTGTGTTGTAAGGGAACCGACTTGGAAAGATTCTTGATCTTCGCCCAAGGCTGCAGACTTTTTCTCAGTGTTGGGGAAAGGCGAGCACGTCTGTCTCGGCGTATTGCAGTTGCTCTGGAACGCCACACTCTGTTTATGTCCTTGAGTTTGGACCTCAGGACGATGTCTGTCACGGAGGCGAACTGTAAGGAACCTAGGATCCACTGATGGCTCCTTCGGAAGGTCAACTTTTCCCTGAGAAATTGTTTTGTATTCTTCGCTATCACCTTCCTTTTGGCTTTGGGGAGGCACAGCGTATGGGAGCACAGGTCCCCTTGGAGTCCCAGCTATTGAAACTTGGTCTCCGGGACCAGGCGGGATTTCTCGAGGTTGACTTGGAATCCCAATTGCCGAAGGAAGGCGAGGACTTTGTTCGTTGCTATGCGGGAAATCTGGGCATTGTCTGACCAGATTAGCTAATCGTCTAGATAGGCTACTACCTGTATCCCCTGAGTCCGAAGCTCTTGAATTACTGTCTCTGCTAGTTTGGTGAAGATTCTGGGTGCTATGTTGAGCCCGAATGGCATCACTTTGAATGCATAGGCTTGTTTGCCTAGCTTGAAGCCCAAAAAAGGACGAAAATGCCTTGCTATTGGAACGTGATAGTAGGCATCTGTAAGATCGATGGAGGTGGTGGCGGCCCCACGGGGAAGTAAGGTCCGCACCTGCGAGACGGTAAGCATATGGAATTTGTCGCAACGAATGAAGGAATTTAAACAAGACAGGTCCAGGATTACTCTCCATTTCTCTGAGCCTTTCTTTGGCACGCTGAACAAGTGTCCTTGAAATCTTAAGCGACGTATACTTTGGATTGCATTCTTTAATAGCAGATCTTTTGTGAAGGAACGTAGTTCTTCCGTGGACTGAGACCAGTTGAACCACTTGCAGAGGTTGCCTGGATTGGGAAGATTGGAAGGGCTTCAATCTCTTCCTACCTCGAGTTGGGGTACTAGTAGGCTCATATCTCCTCTTTGAAACCAGGCCCCACCTAACCTTGAGGTTTTGGTTGGCTCTAGCTGCCTCGCTAAGGACAGAGTTAACTAAGTCCCCTATGAAAAGATCCGGGCCCCAGACTGGAGCTTTGATGAGCCTATTAGGTTCGTGCCTAATCATGGCTTTGGATAGAACGTGTCGTCAACAATGGGTCCTGGCATTTGCAAAATCATAGGCGTCAGCCATAAAGTTTTGCAAAAGTGACTTAGTGAGAACCTTAAGGAGGTCCTCCTCGTTGTAAGTGGCGACGGTCAATTCAGAAAGGGCAACTGAATTAAGGGATCTGCTGAATCTACACCTCGACTCATATTCCAATTTAATGAGAGACTCCGGGAGTTTGGGAAGCCGTTCGCTGAACTGCGTCGAGGCACATTTCGGGCTCAACTTACCTACCGAGAAGGTAGCTGGGGTTTCCGCCAACATTCACTGTCTCCCAGAAAGAGAAGGGAGGGTAAGTCGGTCTCCCTGAGGTGAGGTAAAGGCTTCTCTTCCTTGATAGCCTGAAAGAGCGTCTCTATGATCTTGGTCGCACATGGGGTAGGGGTCTGGTCGTCGGCCACAAACATAGCATATGAACTTTTGTAGGCCATAATCATTGTGTTCAAGCAGTCCCACTCATTGAACACGCGGACCAAGACAGACTGTGCCTGTTCTTTAGGAGAATTAACAGTTTCCTTTGGGACCTTATCCAATCAAATCAGAGCCTCTTCCGTGAGGCGAGCGTAGCCGGGGAAGGGGAATTCAAGACCCGGCGGGTAGAATTCATAATTCGCAAGAGGCCGGGTACCAAAATCTTCGATTGACAACATACCCTCTGAGAAGGGGGCATGCAATGCCAACCTCCAAGGGTTATTCTTATTGAAAGTAGGAAGCTTGGAGGCGTTGGGGATGGGGTATTGCTGTTGTGGCGGTGGCAGGCCCGAGCGCATGAGTCCCTGAACTAGGCTCTCCTTAGAAGCTATTCTCTCTTGTGATTGCTGCATATGAGACGAAGTATCATATGCAGGGGGGGGGGGGGGGGGAACAGGTGCCGGAACGGAGGCTACTCCGTGAGAGGTTGAGGGCACAGCAATTGGGTCTTGAGAGACTCTGGTGGAGGAAGATTTAGCCTTCGAAGCTGATGATTTCGAAGACCTGTGGTCTTTGGAAGACTTGTGGGTCGTATATAAAGTCTTACGATGAGCCTTCACCTTGGGGATAACAGGCTGGGGACTGAGACCAGTCCCGGTTGTCCCCGGAAAACCTCGAAAAGAAGAGTATTCTGAAGTAGAAGAGAAAGCCGGGCTAGGGATAGGAATCTTAGCCCGGGTACCACCTGACTCACCTACGTCCCTACCTGCGTCGGGATCGTCAAGAGCCATGGGTTCCACATCGAGGTTGAGGGTAGCGACGTCCTCAGTTAGGGTGCCGCCCGTCTCTTCTTGGTCTGGGGCCAGAAGAAGGGATTCGAACCTCTCGATGATAGGATCCGCCAACTCTTTGGGGACCGCAGCTGAAGTTTTAGCATGGGGGTAGAGACGGGAACACCATTCCTCAGAGAGGATATAAGGCTGTTTGGCCTTCGCGTTGCAGGCGAACCCGTCAATCCAGATCTTGAGGGTAGCCCGAGCTGTATCTTTTTC
The DNA here is from genome assembly GCF_036898095.1 of Palaemon carinicauda. Lineage (NCBI taxonomy): Eukaryota > Metazoa > Arthropoda > Malacostraca > Decapoda > Palaemonidae > Palaemon > Palaemon carinicauda. The sequence continues at coordinate 72,457,308 of NC_090758.1, forward strand.
AAGTTGGGAGCACTGAAAGAGAACAGACTGTTAGTGAGGGATATTTGTGCCAAAGAAAGTGAAGAAGTCCAAGGACTTCGTAGACACGAAGTGAAAGGCATGCGGGAAGTCCAGAGGACTAGTGGCCTTAAAATTAATAATCTTTGAAATTAATCGTAACTCCCTACAAGTCTGTATCAATGAAAATGCACTCACCAAGTCAGATGTTAGAGTGGAGGTCATTGTGTAGCAAACTACACAATTGCCTGGATGCCAAACAGCTAAGTCATCCACTTGGACAGAACAGTGGGCGTGTGAACGACACACGTCATGGCCGCAGGGTTGATAGATGACAGCGGCACATGCCGTCATTGCACAGCGTACAGTCTGTGAAATAAAAGATACATGAGTATCTCAAAGGAAAGTAAATTAGGGGCCCGGAGGCCCCGGTGCTTAAAATATATATATATATATATATATATATATATATATATATATATATATATATATATATATATATATATATATATATATATATATATATATATCATAAAAAATTTTTATATATATATATATATACATCAGGAATCCTGAATGAAAGCAAATAGGGGCTCGGGGGCCCCGGATGCTTAAATCATAGCAATATCATAAAAGATTTACATATCAATATCATGATAAAAATGTTTTATATATATATATATATATACATCAGGAATCCTGAATGAAAGCAAATAGGGGCTCGGGGGCCCCGGATGCTTAAATTATAGCAATATCATGATAAAAGATTTACATATCAATATCATGATAAAAATGTTTTATATATATATATATATATATATATATACATCAGGAATCCTGAATGAAAGCAAATAGGGGCTCGGGGGCCCCGGATGCTTAAATTATAGCAATATCATGATAAAAGATTTACATATCAATATCATGATAAAAATGTTTTATATATATATATATATATACAGTATATACATCAGGAATCCTGAATGAAAGCAAATAGGGGCTCGGGGGCCCCGGGTGCTTAAATGATATCAATATTATGATAAAAGATTTATATATCAATATCATGATAAAAATTTTTTATATGTGTACAGTCTGTAAGACAAAAGATACATGAGTATCTTAAAGGAAAGCAAATTAGGGGCCCGGAGGCCACGGAGCTTAAATATCTACCTATATATATGTCAATATCATGATAAAAATTTTTTTATATATAGCCATTAAGTATATTGAATGTAAGCAAATTCGGGACCCGGGGGGTCCGGAGTGCTTAAATATCAATATCAAAATAACAGATCTATTTCGATTGTAAAAAGAATTAAAATTAAGTCAGACCGTAACCGTGATCATATCAAAAGAGGGAAGGGAAGGTCGAGAACTAGGATCATATATATAATATATATATGTGACTAATATATAAAGTTAATCCAAGTAATAATGAGTAACGTTGGGTCCGGAGGCGCAACTAAACAACTCGACCGGATGGTAATGTATAAAAGCTACTTCCGGGGATCCCGTAATGAAAGTCTTATATATATATATATATATCTATATGAAGTCCGTGAGGTGCGGGACACTATAGAGGGGGAAGGGATCTTTAATGGGTCCGTGAAGTGCGGGACCGAGAGGGAGTAGCACGTACAAAACTTAATAAATAATATAACATGACAAGGTACCACGGACCGAGCAGAAAACTTCCCGCCGATCGTTGGCCAAACGAGCGACGGAAAGAAAACGACTACGACCGGGTAGAGTAGTACAAAAGAGTAAGTAATATACGTTAATGTATAATTATAGCAAGCCTCACAGATCAACGGGAACCGCCCGTGCAAAGAAAGTGAATGCCCCCGGGAGGGGAACATAACACAATAAAGTGACTCTAACTCGATCGGGAGAGAGAGAGGGAGGTAACCCTGGGGTGGGGAATCGGGCGGGAGGGAGGCTAGGAGTGGGGCGATAGCAGGTATACCAACCTGCCAGACCCACGATTGATATGATCACGCGGAAAGACTAATAACACTATAAAAAACATAACACATGGTAAAATAAGATAGGAAGGCATGCTGGATGATGATAATAATAAAATTAACTATACATCAATCGTAAAACAAACGAGGGAGCGAACATGAGACAGGAGAAAACCCAAGCCTGACAGCGCTGCTGCAGGGTTACCAACATAACACAGAGTCAGTGAAGTGCTAACAAAATGAAAAACTAATATCTGACTCATGAAAGACCCTCGAGCTAATGCGAGAAAACGAATGACGTTAAAATGATAAGCAAGTCCGTGGCGTGCGAACGTAAATAATCCAAGAAATAATATTAGTGGAATAGAAATGCCCGAAGGCGACCAGGCATGCCAACCTACCGATAATACGCACACGTATATGTAATGACTGTTATCGTAATAACAGGACATCAATATAAAAATTTAGTATGGTGTGTGAACCGTGGATACCAATAAAGTTCATAATGAGAAACAATCAGTATGGAGGACTCATTGAAAAGCGTTAAGAACGAAACGAGAGAGAGATAGGAGGGAGCCAAGCGCCATGAAAAACCCACGCGGGGTCGTGAAAAATAAAACTGTCATAATATAAGCAAAAAATGGCAAGGCCCCCTCCAAAATCTCAAAACTCATAGATATGGTACTTAACTTAGATGGAGTGACATTGGAGTCCGACATCATGACGTAAATCCAGAAAAAACCAGCGAAATTCACACACTAAGGCAAAATAAGGATTAAATAGCGCGTGCTATGAAAAGGAGTGACGTCACTGGCATGGGATTGCTAGTAGTAGTAGGATGTTGAACGGCACCTCGCTGTTCGGGGATATTGACAGGAGATATCTAAATGGTGCGAGGCCTCTGGTTGTGATTTATTCAGCGCCCCAGTATTATACCGACACCTTATTAAGGTGAGCGAGCTGGGTTCAACCTAGCATTCCTATACAAATTTTCTCTGGTAAATTCATAGCAGTTTTTACCTTAGAAATGATGTTAAAGGAGCATTTTACTGGGCGGCCCGGGTCGGAGCCCAGAAAAGTGTGTTTTTGGTCCCACTCAACTCAAGGATCTGAAGGGAAAATATTAAACAATATTGAAAAGGAAATACAGTATAAATAAAGCTACTATAGTCCTACCTTAAAACAAATGTTAATATGGAAATACACATCGTAAAAGAATAATATTTGGATCAAATGATGTTCAGGCAAACGTGGCACAAGTTGGAATTGAGATTACCTAATCAATTTACTACTAACCAGAAATATTGGTGAATGGAAAAAAGCTAAAAGGCAGAAATATTTTCAAACTAAAGAAAGCAATTAACACAGAATGGTGACATACCAAGTGAATAGCATCAGTAGAAAAATTATAGTCCCGTTGAGGAAGGATATAAGTTGTTACGAAGTAACTAACATAGCTTTGATATCCTGAAAAAGTTCACTACAGTATTATTACCAGTCCCAAAAAGTCAGTTGTAATAATAATTAACAAATGAAAGTAAATGAAAGAGATTCAAACAGAAGTGAAGTAAAGGCAAGTAAGTATAGTTGAGGTGTTTAAGGGTGTTGAAGAGTGGTACAGGGAGAAAGGAAATAAAGATGTGAGTATAAATAAAAGCCGCTAGAAATATGTAAATAGGGAGAAAGAAGAGTAGGAAATATGTGCTGGAAGAAAGAAAATATATCAAACTAGTTGTACCAACTCTATCTGTCTAATGTATAGACACTCAGAGTTTAATACAAAATAAAATACTGGAAGATCTGGAAAACCTACAATTAAGCAGTTAGAAAAAAAATGACAAATTAGGAAATAATTTGTATTTTACCTAACCATACAAAACTGAAGCTCTTTACTATTTACTATGGAGATATATTTCAGCGACTGCTGAAACTAGCCGTAAAACTTTCAGCGAGGTGTAACTATCCATCGCTGGTTAGCAGGGGGCATGACCTACCAACCCGCTTTTACACGCAGTAGCCAAACAAATCACTTTGCAATTGCAGGCAGGACTTTCAGGGGTAGGTGATGACGGGCTAGTGTGTGTAGAGAGTTTCATGTTTGTATGGTTAGGAAAAATACAAATTATTTCCAAATTTGTCATCTATTCCAGCACTATATACAAACCTTTTAGCTCTTTCTATGGAGACTCACATTTAGGCGAGTGAAAATCCAAAACCATCTGTGTGGTCACTGACCTGGGGCGCGAATCTTGTGCTTTGCACGAGCTGCGGACGAGCGTACCCTATCACCTTGCAACCTCTCAATGAGAGATAATGGCCAGAGCAATTGTGCGAACTAAGCATTGTGACTCGACCAGGTAAGACATACCCGGGAGCTAAGCTCCTCTCTTACCTAGGTGTTACCAGATTCCTACCTCACTGGGAGAAAGGGGGCATAACATATATACAGTACTGGGATGCATATGAGGTCTGTTAAAAAAATATGCTGACTGTTTGAATTGCGCAGCTCCAGTTGTTTCCAGTGGAACCTCCTTAGCGTCGCTAGGTTCGTGCAGATCAGCTGATTACAATGCAATTTCCCAATTGCAGACATCTCCATTTGTACATTGGCATCGCAATTTTTTGTGAAGTGCAACTTTTTCATTTGCTGGATATCAGATTGAATGACTTGAGGGAGCAAAGACTTGCTGTGAAATTTTGTGCAAAACTCTGAAAATCTGCGACTGAAACCTTTACCATCCTTAAAATGGCTCACTGTGATGTTGCTATGAAGCGTATGGCATGTTTTAAGTGGCATGACCGTTTTAAGAATGGTCGAGAGCCCATTGAAGATAGAGATTTAGCTAGAATTAGTGCATGGTGCAAATTATGGGGTATGAAGTTGAATCCTAACAAAACTCAAAGTATGATTGTAAGTAGGTCAAGGACGGTGGTTCCTCAACATCCGGATCTCAGTATTGATAATGTTTCTTTAAATATGTATGACTCTTTCAAAATTTTAGGTGTGATTCTCGACAGTAAATTTACTTTTGAGAAACATATAAGGTCTGTGTCTTCTTCAATTTCACAAAAAATAGGCTTATTGAGAAAGTCTTTCAAGATTTTCGGTGATCAATCTATTCTGAAGAAGTGTTTTAATTCTTTCATTCTACCTTGTTTTGAGTATTGTTCTCCTGTCTGGTCTTCAGCTGCTGATTCTCATCTTAATTTGTTGGACAGAAACTTACGGTCTATTAAATTTCTTATTCCTGATCTAGATATTAATCTCTGGCACCGTCGTTCAATTAGTTCATTATGTATGTTGCATAAGATTTTTCACAACTCTGACCATCCTTTACATTCAGATCTCCCTGGACAATTCTATCCTGTTCGTAATACTAGGCAGGCAGTTAATTCTAATAGCCAGGCCTTCTCCATCACGAGGCTCAATACTACGCAGTACTCTAGAAGTTTTATTCCAGCTGTGACCAAGTTGTGGAATGATCTTCCTAATCGGGTGGTTGAATCAGTAGAACTTCAAAAGTTCAAAGTTGGAGCAAATGCTTTTTTGTTGACCAGGCGGACATAGTCTTTTTATAGTTTATTTATGACATATTTGTTTTTGATGTTGTTGATAGTTTATTATATGACATGTCTGTTTTGACGTTGTTTCTTATTTTAGAATGATTTATTGTCAATTTGTTCTCTTCATTTATTTATTTCCTTATTTCCTTTCCTCACTGGGCTATTTTTCCCTGTTGGAGCCCCTGGGCTTATAGCATCTTGCTTTTCCAACTAGGGTTGTAGCTTGGATAGTAAATAATAATAATAATAATAATAAGCGGCATGGACGTTCTTCCAAGTCAATCCACAACCTACACGACAACAAAATGAACACCCTGGTGTGGGCAAATCAACGTCTAACTGTCAGGGAGCTTGCTGAAATATGGAATATCAGTTGAATCTTATGAAATTTTGACTAAACGATTGAATGTGCACAGACTTGCTACAAAATTTGTGCCATGCCTGATGGCGGACGAACAAAAAGTCCATCGCATACAGGTTCGCATACAGGTTTGTCAGGAGCTGCTTCATTGTTCAAAAGAAGATGAAACATTCTTGCAAATATCATGAAAGGTGATGAATCCTGGGTTTATGGTTTTGACATTAAAACAAAGGTCCAATCGTCCTAGTGGACGGGTAAAATATGGCCCAGACCCAAAAAAGCTCACTAATGTTGTTCCAGGGTTAAGGTGATGCTGACAGTTTTCTTTGATGCTGAAGGTGTTGGTCATCATGAGTACCTACCCGAAGGCTTCACAGTGAACCAGAGTTACTGCATTGAAGTTCTGAAACGTCTGAGATGCCATTCGTTGCAAAAGGTCAGAAATGTGGAGGAGTGGTGATTGGTTTTTCCATTACGACAATGCCCCCAGCTCATTCAGCCATCAGAACTCATGAGCTTTTAGCCAAACACTTGATCACTGTTCTTCCCCACGCCCTGTACTCACCTGACTTTGCCCCTTGCAATATTTTCATGTTCCCAAAATTCAAAAGACCCTTGAAAGGAAGAAGATTTGAAACGATTCCTGAGATTAAAGCAAATGTGACAAAGGAGTGGAAGATAATTACAAAAGAAGCATACCAGGAATGTTGCAACAAGAGGAAACACCATTGGGATAAGTGTGTTTGTTGTGAATGAGAGTATTTTGAAGGGGACCCAGACCTGTAACTTCTAGCTAAGTACTTTTTGCTTCATGACATCAGTCCGTATATTTTTTTAATAGCCCTCATTTATCAGGTTACACAAGAAACAATGGTACCCACCTGCAGTCAGAGGATGTCAGCTCGCAGAGTTCCTCAGATGCACGAGCCCCAAGAGAATGGAGAATGAAAGAGGAAAAGTCCAGTCATACACACATTCATACTAGACTTACAACTGGGTAACATCTACCCTCAACCAACTGCTACTTGTCCTCCGAGGGAGCTGAGGTTTTACTGACCACCTTTTGTGCAGCCACCACAGGACCTAAGGAGAATGTGTCAAGGCTCCTGTGGGTTACGTCTTGCAGGTAGTGTCTATGAACGTTGTTGGACATTTCCACACGCCCGCTTGTAAGACCTGCGTCACACAGAAGTTCCTCTGGAATGCCAGGGATGTGCTAAAATCCATCATGATCTCTCTGTTTACGATTAAGAAGAGTCAAGTCCGAGTGAAGGGCTCGTTTGATCACCTTCCTGATCTAGGAAGACATGAGTTTGTAATTCTCCTCTTGACCCTGCCTGTGCTTATCAATAGTCTACAGTATTGACCTGCGGACAAGCTCGGCCGTTCTGTTAATTCCTCAGCTTCCTAACAGGGCATAGTAACAGTTGATCCAAGTCACTTGTTACAGTACAAAGACTCAATCCGGAAGGGCACGAATCTAGGATCAGCTTCAGCCAGATTTTGAGTCTTAGCTACGAACTCGGGTACGAAGTTGTGTCACTTGCCCTCATCCCCTTGAATGGGTAATGTAATAGGACAGACCGTGTAGCTCATCGACTTTTTTAGAAGAGGGAAGGGCTACCAAGAAAACAGTCGTTAGGGTCAGGTCACGATCTCAGGCCCGACTAAGAGGTATGTAAGGCGCTCCTTACAGGGATTGCAGATTGCAGTACATGTACTACAATCCAAGGAGGCGGTCTGACTTCTGACTGAAGGCACTTACGCTCAAAGCTTCGTATGAGGAGAGACAATTCTTTCGAAAAGGAAATGTTAACGCCATTCAGTCTAAAGGCAAGATTTAAGGCTGAGCAATAGCCTTTCACTGCCGACACTGAGCGGAGTTCTTCTTCCCTGAGTTACAATAAAAACTCCGCTATCACTTGGATAATGGCACTGAGAGGAGTGATATCCCTTCCAAAACACCAACCACAGAAGATAGACCATTTCTCCTCATAAACGGCGGAAGATGACTCTCGTAGGTATCCGGCCATCCTTCTCGCAACTGGCTGCGAAAAGCCTCGCACCGTGAGAAGTTGCTGGATAACCTTCAAGTGTAAAGCCAGAGTGAAGCTACTGCTCTGTGGAACATCTTCACATGTGGCTGCCTGAGTAGATCGGGAAGTAGAGGGATCTCCCTCGATACCTCTGTGAGCAGATGTATAAGATCCAGAAACCATTTGCATGTTGCCACATTGGAGCAATTACGGTCATCGATAGATCTTGCGATGCCCTTACTCTGTTCAGAAGCCTCCTTAATAGGCAGAAGAGGGAAATGTATAGACGTCCAGGTTGTCCCAAGGGTGTTGGAAGGCATCTTGCTAGATCGTCTGGGGATCAGATATTGGAGAGCAGTACGTCAGAAGTTTTTGGTTGAGGAACATCGCTAACAGGTTGGTCTATTGTCGGCAAACCCTACAAAGTCAAGACTTTGATGGCTATTTGAGGATTCAAAGACCACTCGGAGCCAACTATTTGAGTTCTCCTGCTCAGTTTGTCCACAAAGATATTTCTCTTACCTGGAATGAAACGGGCTGAGTATTACTGAGTTGTCTTCCATCCTGATCATTTCTACAGCTAGATGGCATATGGGCTGTGAAAATGTACCTCCTTGCTTTGTTTATATAAATCACCACCATGGTGTTATCGCTCATCAGCACCACAGTGTGTCCTGAAAGGAGCTACTAGAAATGCTTGAGAGGCAGGAAGGCTGCTTTCACCTCTAGGGGGTTTATGTGGCATTGTTGCTTGGCCTTGGACCAAAGCCCAGAGATCGTGTGCTGCAACAGATGAGCCCTCACCTTTCTTTTGATGCATTCATAAAGAGCATCAATTCTGGAGGAGGAGAGAGGTGGTCTATTCCCTTGAGTAGGTTGGTGTCTGATACCTACCACCTCAAATCTCTCTTCTGCTCTGATGCTATCAGGACCAGAAGGTCTTTGTTCTGAGACCAAAAGGTTTTTATCTACCACTGGAGAGCTCGAGTGCAAAGCTGGCTGTTGGGCACTGGGCTTCCAAGGAGGCAGGGTGTCCTAGTAACTTGTGCCATAGCTGACAGTTCATCTTGAGTTAGAAATGAGCTTGCTGCTCATATCATTCTCTTCAATCTTGCTTAAGACAGAAAGACTTTGCTTATATTTGTACTGATGTTCATCTCTAATTATACCAAGTGTTGAGTTGGGCACAGGGAGGACTTCTCGATATTTACCATGATCCCCAGATCTTGGCAAAACTCGAGAAGCCTGTCTCGATGGAGAAGGGTTTCAGTCGAGTCTGCTAGAATCAGGCAATTGTCTAAGTAACGAAGTAGACAGATTCAGTTCTTGTGAGCCCATGTTGACACTAGAGAACATACTCGAGTGATAACATGAGGTCCTGTGAACAGGCCAAAACACAGTACTGTACCTTGAACTAGTATAACCTGCTTTTGAAGGAGAACCATAGTATTTCCTTGAGGATAGATGAGGAACTGGAAGTATGCATCTTTGGGATCTCGCGTGATCATGAAGTCGTTCGGTCTGACCATCTGGGCCTTCTCCATCTTGAACGGAGTCTGTTGAACAAACTAGTCGAGCTGAGAGGTGTATTACCGGTCACCAGCCTCTAGATGCCTTTTCTACCAGAAGGAGGCAACTGTAGAAGAGTGGAGGCTTGTCCTGGACTTCTCGGAGAGCATCCTTCTCCAGCATGGTCTGGACTTCAGCCTGAAGGGCCAGTTCCTTTAAGGATACCCTCACATAGGAACTCATGCACGCTAGATGTGAAGTATCCTGCCCTGAAGATGGCGACCAACCAAGGTTCGGCCCCATGAAGCATCCACATCTGCCTTCTGCTCTGTAGGCATCTTTCTACTTGTGGACAGGTCAGAGGAATGGTCCCCCTAGCGGGAATGTCGTCCGCGCCTCGCTCCCTTACCTTTTCTGAAGCCTTTGGGCCGAAAGGGCTGTCTTTGACCTTAGTTCCTCGCTGCTGCCTGTTGTGGTTGCTGAGGATCCTTCTTCTGTCCCTGGCACTTTGCAAGTGGTGAACGCTACTGCAGAGGTGTCGCAGAGTAAGGACGAGACATCATAGTGCGTAGGAGGAGGGAGTCGTGACTTTCCTTCCTCTAACTCTCTGCAACTGACTCGGTATCCTCCCTGTTAAAGAGAGAGGAGCCATCCATCAGGGCGTTGCTCTGTCTCATCACTTCTCTACTTGGCACCTGCTTCCTGAATTTTGAGACAACAGCATCCCGCCGCCTCAAAACCCAGTTGACCCACAGATTAAAAATGTTGTGTGTCTAAAAATCAACAGTCAGGGCTCCAGAAAGCAGGAAGGCAGACATCGCCTCCCTGTTCTGTTCTGTTCTACAGAAAAGTATTCCAGTCCTGAAAAGGTACCCAACTGACCCTAAACAGTAGTTTAGCCATGAAGCAGTTTGCAAAGAACACTTTGCCACGCGCTCCATGTTTGAAGCTTCCACAACAGAGAACCCCACTGACAAGTAGAGCTTGTCCAAAGGTAGATTCTGGGTTAATGCCAAAATTGCTGGATCAAGAGGGAGAGGGAACGGATTGTCGTCCACCACCTCGAAATACAGGACTTTCTTTGTCTAACATACAGCTGAGGAAGTAACCAAGATGAGGTTCACGGACCTCAGGGACCGTGACTCTCATGCCACTTGAGCACAAGCTCTCTTTTCAGCAATCCTGAACCCCTTTTACCAAAGCAAAGCTACCTTAGCCTTGGTGGGCCTGGGAGTGTCATACAAGAGATCCAGGATGGTATCCTTTTCGGCTAGAATTGGGTCCGGCTCCCCTAAGGAGTTGACCTTCCTAATGCAGGAGAGGACATGCAGAAAGACATGGTTGGCATCTTTCTCCTACAAGGGGATGAACTTAGGGCTGGTGGACGGAGGCAGCGTGCCCTCAGAGTGATCAGGTCCGTCATCACAGGGTTCTTCCTCTCTTGAGCTCCCATCCATTGAGACCTCGGGGGGAGGCCACTGTACTCCAGTCATACGAGAACGGATCTGGAAGCTGTGGTGTATTCCCTGGCACTCCTCACCAATTCCCTAGGTCATACCTCCTCAACGGGCACAGAAGAGGGGGCGAGGGGGCACCCTAGGTGCTGAAGAAATTAGGCCCCCTGGATCCAGATCTATCAGTATGAGGAGATAGTTGCCTGTATATGAGACCTCCCTCAGAGATGTCGAGCCTCTACTTGTTCTTAGATAGACCAAGTCGCCCGGAGGAGGGGTATCCGCTCGCTGATCCTGTCTTTTTCTCCTTGGCTTGATGAGGATAATGCCTAGTTGAGAGGCAGGCAAGAAAGCCAGTTCAACCTCATAAGAGGCAGAAACCCAAGGACCAACACTGGAACTTGGCCTTTCAAGTGATGTGTCCTATGGACACGAGGGTGGAGGGTGGAAGCCGTAAACAGCCGCCTAATCCCCGTCGTCCAGCTCTGAAAAGCTGGAACAATATATTGACAAATCACAAACTCTTTTCCAAAAGCCTCTACAAGGGTACAATTCAGGTGAACGATGTCTCTCACGTGGGCAGTAAGGATGATCAACGCCTGTTGCTGCAGTGAGAGGGGTCCCACAACAGTTGATGAAGGGCACTCATCCCATGAACAGAAGGGTTGTACGATACCTATAGGCATCCCTTTGAAGGGATCCTCTGACTACAAGGGGTAGCCGTTGACCGCTGGTATCCATCCACCGAAGCATAAAGAGCGGGAGCAGTCGTCGAAGGTACTCCGGCAAGAGACAAGAGATTCCTTTGGTACTAGACCTCCAGAGTATTAAGGAGAAGAGTCATACGCAACCTTGGGTGAAGCACCTATGCTGTTACCCCCATGTCCCTCGCCGAAAGATCACAAAGGGAACCTGGAAGCCCTAAGGACGGCCACAACTGACACACCATGGTCCGTTAGTGGAAAGAGAGCCCCTACAGTTGAACTATGCGCTGCTTCTCTAGGGGAAGCAACAGAGACTTCGGAGCTGCAAGGTTGTTTGAGGGTCAAAGTGTCTCCTCTCATAACCGAGTGGTCCCCAGAAGAGACAGATTGCGCAGTTGGAGTGATATGACTGAGCCGTCGGATAAAGATGGGGGAGGTTTCTTCTACTTTGAGGACGATCCCAAAGGCAAAGAACCCATCTTTACCTTCTTCTTCTACCTGCTAAATCACTGCCACTGGGAGGGAGGTGATTCCCTACACACACTATAGGGACACTCCTGCGTACAAATGTGACTACTGAAAGCAGGACGGAGGGCATGAAAATCAGTCTCCAGCGCAGACATGATGGTGCCACAATCGGCGCGATTGTGGCACCATCATGTCTGCGCTGGACAAACCGGCAATCTAAAATAGGAATGCAATCTCTCTTCCATACAAGAGAAAGAGAAAGACTTTAATTTCAAGGCCAGTTGTTTTTTTACAGGTTGAAATCCGAGTAAAGCGGAGAAAGCCAAAATCTACTCTACTCTGAGCCGATATAAAAAAGTGGTTTGTTTTGTCTACTGCACGTCTGAGTGGGGTGGTTGGTCCTACCCCTGATAACTACCAGTGGGTAGTTACACCTCGATAAAAGTTTTACTGCTAGTTTCAGCTGTCGCCGAAATATTTCTCAATAGTAAAAGTAAAGAGCTGAATGGTTTGTATTTGGTGCTGGAACAAATAGTATTTAAGTCAACTGTTTACTCATAAACCTATCTAATTATTGTCAAAAACACTCAAAATGTTTTGGTTAACACCTTAAGTAGTTCTCAGCAGCGAGCATCTTGTTTGTGATGAGATCCAAATGCAGAAGTTGATATTGTGTCCTGTACTGTTCTAGGAAGTCTGGTACACCTGAAAGTGAAATGACACACAGTTAAAATTAACCATTTGTACAGCTGTCAAAATAGCTAAAAGCTGGAGAAAAAGAAAGTATTATGGCACCTGTTAAATGAAATCTAGTAAATATTTTCAGTTTTATGCCATTAGTCAGTAAGTGTTTAGAAATTCTTTCTAGATTAATACTGGTAGTTTGTTAATTGCTAAGTCCGCCTTTTTCCATTTCTAGTTGAACAAATTTGGAAGAATTTGTATTTTTCCTAACTATACAAATCTGGAGTTCTTTACGTAGGAATATCATTTCGGCGATAGCTGAAATCAATCGCTAAATGTCTTGCGAGGTGCAACTGCTATATGCTAGTTAGCAGGAGTAGACCAGCCACCCCGCTCACACCAGCACTGGTAAAAAACCGTCATTTTGCTATTGTGGCAGGACTTCCGGGGAAAAGTGATGGTGAATGGACGGTGTCGTGGGACAGACCATGTAGCTCGCTGACTCTCTTGTCAGAGACCAGAGCTATAAGAAATATCTTCAAGGTCAAGTCTTCATCAGATACTTGCATAAGAGGTTCGTGAGGGGCCACATTTAGAGAGAGTAAAACTTTCACTACATTCCAAGAAGGGGGTCTGAATTTCGAGTGAGGGCATGAGCACTTGAAATTCCATATGAGAAGAGATAATTTGGTTGAAGAGGAAATGTTAACTCAATTCAATTTGAATATAAGGCTCAAGGCCAAGCGACAGCTTTTCACTGCTGACACTGAACAACGTTTATTCTACCTGTGATACAATATTTACTCTGCTATTGTTGGTACAGTATGCAGTAGTGGCACTGAGAGGAGACACTAACCACAAAAGACAGACCACTTTGCCTGATATACCAAGGCAGATGACTTCAGGAGGTACCCTGCTATTCTCTTTGAAACTGGTCTTGATAAGCCTTTCTTTCAGAGGTGTTGCTGAATAACCTTCCGGCGTGAAGACAAAAGGATGGAATCGCTTGATGGAAGACCTTCACACAGGGTTGTCTGAGTAGATTGGAATGTGGAGGGAGCTTCCTCAGTACCTCTGAGAGCAGACGTAGAAGACCCAGAAACCATTCTGCATGTTGCTGCAGCAGAGCTAGTGGGATCATTGAGAGATCTTACAATGCCCTGACCTTGTTCAGAAGTCTCCTTACTAGGCAGAAAGGTGGGTGAACGCACAGACGTCTATCCTGTCCCACAGATGTTGGAAGGCGTCTTGCCAAACTGCCTGGGGATCCAGTAATGATGAACAGTACACCGGAAGTTTCTGGTTTAGAGACGTTACAAAAAGCTTGATTGTTGGCAAACCGCACAAAGTCAAACCTTTGCTGGCTATCTGTTATTTCAGGACCATTTGGAACGTTCTATCTGAGTTCTCCTGCTCAGATTATCCACCAGCACGTTCTTCTTGCCCGGAATGAATTGAGCTGAAAGGGCTACCCAGCCTAGTTCTTTCTATCTATCTGGGGACTTCCACAGCCAGCTAGCATAGATGCTGTGAAAAAGGACCTCCTTGTTTGTTTATGTATGACACCACCGTGGTGTTGTTGCTCATCAGCATTACGGAGTGCCATGAAAGGAGCCGATGGAAGTGCTTGAGGTCAAGGGCAGCAGCTCTCATTTCCAGGAGGTTTACGTGGCACTGCTGCCCAGATTTGAACCAAAGCCTGGATGCCGTGAGGTGCAACAGGTGAGCCCCTCACCCTTCTTTTGATGCGTCTGTGAAGAGCAACAATACCGGGGAAGTAAAGAGAAGGTCCACTTCCCTGAAAAGGTTGGTGTCCAACACCCACCAACTCAGGTATCTCTTCTGCTCTTGACATACTGGCACTAAAGTGTTCGGTAGGTCTAAATGCTGAGACCAGAGGGTTCAGCTGCCAATGTAGAGACCAAATGCATAGATGGCAGCTGGGAACCAACTTCTCTAGAGAAGCTAGTTGTCTCGGCAGCCTTTGCCACTGATCTGCGGGCAACTCATTACTATTATAAGCTAAGCTATAACCCTAGTTGGAAAAGCTAGATGCTATAAGCCCAAAGGCTCCAACAAGGAAAAATTGCCCAGTATGGAAAGAAAACAAGGAAATGTATACATTACAAGAGAAGTAATACAATCAATATAAATTATTTTAGAAACAGTAAAAACATTAAATTAGATCTTTCATAAATAAACTATCGATATATTTACCAAGGCACTTCTCCCAATCCTGGTGGAGGATGATGTTCCCTCAGAACGGATGGGTGTCCAACACTTGGAAGCGGAACTCCGGCCAGCTCACTGTGTTTCCCTTCTGTCTGAGCAAACTCAGCTAGAAGATTAACTTCATGAACTGCACTTGGGACATAGCCGAAGATAGTCCCAGGGTTCAGCCCGAAGGAATCCTCTGACAAGTTACTCCAGGGAGTACTTGTCAGCAACTGCTCACGCCCGCCCGCTGAAGCAGAGCAAATGTTGGGGCAAGCAGGTTCCGAGGTCAAGACAGCAGAGTGCGTGGAGACATTTCTGGTCCTCGACTTACAGAAACTAGAGGGGGGAGGTGGGAATCAACCCCGAGGGAAGAAGTCTGCTCCTATTGCACACCTAACTGCAAGACCACCAGTGACCTTTCCTTGCATGGGGAACCCATGATCCCCAAGGAAGCCCACAGCAGACAAACAGCTTCGTCAGAAAACGACTCCCCTACGGTGTTGGCCGGCGCCGCTTTGCTTGAGGAAGCTACATCGGAACGAGTGGTTGTCCCAAAGTCACATGGGCGCAACTCGTGCTCAAACAACCCCTCGGGAAGCCAACAGAGCAGAGTCAACATGGGAGCCAATGGAATTTGATGGCGAGGTCGAGCCAACAGAGTCTGATAAGATTTCATCCCTTTCGAAAATGACCCCAAAGGGAATGAATCCTTCTTAACCATCTTCTGTCACCTGTTAAACCTTGACCAATTGGAGGGCGACCATTCCCGACATAGCTGGCATGATGACTCCTGCATGCAGGAGTGACCCCTACATGCAGGGAAGATATCATGAGGATCTGTCTACTCTGCCGACATGAAAGTGCCGAAACGGCGACCTTCATTGCTGGGACAAACCCACATGATTAGGATCCTTACAGACAGTCACACCTATAATAAAAAGATTAGCTTTTTAGGCCAGTTATATCTGTACTCCATCGAGCCAGAATAAAAAGTAGCAGTTGTTTACTAGTGCTGGTGTGAGCGGGGTGGCTCGTCTACCCCTTGCTACACCCTCTGTTAACTAGCAGAGGGTAGTTACATCACGCAATAGTTTTAATGGCTGGTTTCAGCTATTGCCAAAACAATATTCCTAAGTAAAGAGCGAAAGGTTTATATATAGTCGGAACAAATATGTCATAGGTCAGTAAGTATTCAGAATATTTTCCTAGATAAATAGTTAATTAGTTGCTAAATCCACCTTTTTCTCTTTCTGGTTAAATAGATCTGGCCTAAGTCAGAAAGCATTCAGCAATTCTACATACATTTTGGGGGGTAGTCGACATCAAACAAATGAAAAAAGGGGACCTCTCCTCTCTACGTTTCTCCCAGCCTGACAAGGGACTCAACCAAGTTCGGCTGGTACTGCTAGGGTGCCACAGCCCACCCTTCCCCTTTATCCACCACAGCAATTCTACCTAGATGAATTCATAGTTGCTAAATCCACCTATTTCCATTTGTAATTGAATAATTTGTTAAAAGCTAAATCCTCTGTAAAGAGTCTACTTTATGAATTCCACCCAGTTCAAAGAACTTACATTCCATTCAACTAAACTAGAAACTTTTCAAAGAATCTTTTCTCAGCATTTCATGGAACTTCAAGATTGGATGGATGGCCATGAATACTATGATACAGGGGACATCTTTGCATAGTTTTTCCTCAATGGGAATCCTAGAAATTTCAGGTTCAAATGCATCAGATTGGGCCATCCAGTCTGAAAAAAGAGAAAATGAAGTTAAGAGATATTTACAGGTCTATTTTAACTTTTGGTAAAGCACAAATATATACTCCATTCAAATTGTGATCAAGGTACATAGCTAAAAAAAATTATAGATATGACCTAGAGAATTTATTGGCAAATCAAACCATTGTTCTCTTATCTCGGCTAGTGCCATAGCCTCTGGTACCATGGTCTTCCACTGTCTTAGGTTAGAGTTCTCTTGCTTGAGGGTACACTCAGGCACACTGTTCTATCTTATATCTTATTTCTCTTCCACTTGTTTTGTTAAAGTTTTTATAGTTTATAAAGTGATATTTATTTTAATATTGATGCTCTTCTTAAAATATCTTATTTTTCCTTGTTCCCTTTACTCACTGGGCTATTTTCCCTGTTGGAGCCCCTGGGTTTGTAGCATCCTGCTTTTCCAACTAGGGTTGTAGCTTAGTAAGTAATAATAATAATAATAAAGGGATTTTGACGAAGGAAAAATCTATTTCTGGGGAGAGACCTGTGACGCCCGGCGAAAAAGTCCTTCTTTGTACTTTTTCTGATATAAATCTTCCAAATATACCAGAGAAAATTAAAAGCATGGAATGCAGAGGTTACAACCCTCGCGCGAGCACCTTGTTGGTGTCGTATATCTAACAAGGGCGTTAAAACACTATTCACAGGCTGTCTTCCATTTAGATAATCCCTTCATCAAAGGGGGAGGGCCATGACAGGCCCTAGAGAATACAGTTGGGTTACCCTACCGACACCTACCACTCGCGCTCACCAGGTCATCCTTCTGCAAGAACATATGGCTTGGCAAGGAAAGGGTGGGTCCGTACAAAAATAATCGGGAAGGGTTTCGCCGGGCGTCACAGGTCTCTCCCCAGAAATAGATTTTTCCTTCGTCAAAATCCCTTTTCTGGGTCGACCTGTGACGGCCGGCGAAAAAGTACCAGAGAATGCCTTCCAAGCCCAATAAATTAATAACATAACGAGGAGAATACAATCACCATGTACGACAATACTATGATATGATAAAGTAATCGTCCAATTACCAACCAGCCAAATGACATAGGGAACGTAAGGTTAAATAATAATGACGACAAGGAACCAAATGAGTGTCGAATCGCAAAAGGCATCAAACCTTACATGTCTAAGTATATCTAAACATTAAAGGAACGGTAACTACAATAACAGTTAAACCATAGGAATTAAACATGGCAAATATCATAGGGCTAACGAACTACCAAGGAGAGCGGCGACGTGGTGTGAGTGGCGGGTAGGAGGGAGAAGAGAAGAGATGGAAGAAAGGAAGAAGAGGAGATTAATGGGGAGAGATAAGGCTCCCCTCTGCCATCGTCGGGTATTTAAGGGCCTGTAAGATCTTTAGATATTGGCGTTTGACAACCATAGGGGATTTCCAACCCGTATATTTTTTAAAATCATCAAAGTCCCTGTTCTGGAAGTCATTGTTGGAGGCATCTACTGTCCGTATATCATGAGCCTGGGGAAATGATTCCGGATTAGTATGTTTAATGAAGTAGAGGATTTGTTGCCTGATACCGTGAATGGAAATAGTACCTCCTTGTTCCCTGATAACCAAGGGGCCAGACGAGCGGGTGGCAGTTCTAGCTAAAAAGGGGCTTGAGAGTGTGACTGTACACGGAGAAAAATCCTGGGGATGAAGAATAATCTTCCGAGAGGAGCACCTATTTTGCGGATCCTCATTTTTTAGCTAGGGAAGCTTTGTCTGGAAAAGGAGTACTTCGGCTGAAGGGAGGAAATCTATGTTTTCCGGGTTTCGTGAGAGAGCTGCTAGTTCTGATGTTCCATCACCTGAGGCCATAGCCGTTAGAAATAAAGTCTTCCTAAGAAGAGTGATATAAGAGCAGGATTCATTGTCCGTGTCTATCGCAAGTTTGAGAACACCGTTCAGAGACCAAGAGTCCTTTTGTGGCCGAACCGAAGGTCGAAGCCTAGCACATGTTTTTGGGGTTGATGAGAAATAGGAATCAGCTAGGTTAATGTTGAACCCAACAAGGTAGATCTTCTTCAAAGCTGACTTGATGGTGGTTAAAGTGCTAACTTTTAGGCCTTTGTCAAATAGGAACCTCAAGAAAGAGATGGCTAAATGCGGGGACATACGAGTATGGTCTGCACTCTTAGGGGACCTACTAGTTGTTAACGGCCGAATCATATTGGCGAATTGTCGAGTCCCTTTTGTCCCATTCGATGAAGAGATCGTTTCCGGTTCAATGTTCGCATCTCTACGAGCTGCCAACTTCCTGTAGTCCACAAAGTTAGAGTTTTGGCTATCCTTGAGTAATCTGACACAGTGAGTTTGGATACTCGGGTCAGTTTGAGGAACGGGATCCGGATGGGACTGAGTTTCAACTCGAGGAGGAGAGGAAACCAACTGTTCTTGGCCAGTGAGGTGGTACTAAAGCCACTGCGCCCCGGAAGGAGCGTAATTTGTGTAAAAGTTTTTAGAAGATTCCCTGGGGGAGATAGGGAAATCTTCTTCTAATGGTTCCAATCCTGGGGTAATGCGTCCATGGCATAAGCCCGAGGGTCCAGGGTTGGGGTCACATAACAAGGAAGTTAGTGATTCATCTGAGTTGCGAATAGATCTACCTGGAGGCCTGGAACGAGCCTGAGTATCCACCGGAATGAAATTATGTCTAGAGACCATTCTGACTCCAGTGGATCCGTCCTGGATAGTGAGTCCGCTCTCACATTCTGGCCTCCCGCTAGGTGAGGTGCTGACAGGAACCAGTTCTCTTCTGTTGCCCAGGCGAAGATAGTGACCAGGATCTGATTCAGGTTGGGTGACTTGGATCCTCCCCTGTTGACGTAGTGTACTGCGTCTGTGCTGTCTGACACTACTCTGATGTGGGTCGACCTCGGAGGAGAGTCTCTCTTCAGGGTCAAGAACACTGCCATGGCTTTGAGAACAATGATATGGGACTGTTTCATGGAGAGTGACCAAGAACCTGAAACATCTGATGTTCAGAGTAATCCCCCCCATCCACTTAGAGACGCGGCTGTATGGAATGTCACTTGTGGAGGTGGGAATTGTAGAGGAACCGATTTGGAGAGGTCCTTCGGTTCGGACCATGGGCGTAGTCTCATTTTCAAGACAGAGGGGATCTTCGAGACCATGTCTCTTATAGGTACTGTAGCTCTCTTTCTCCAAACTCGATTGATGTCTTTGAGTTTGGCTTTTATTAGATCTGTTACTGAAGTGAATTGGAAAAGTCCGAGGATACTTTCTAAGGCTCTTCGGACACCTGCTTGTGTTTGAGAAAATTTTTTGATCTTTGAAACTATTCCTCTTACCTTTTGGAAGGGAGAGACAACGTGTGCTTCGAAAGGTCCCACTGAATGGCTAACCATTCTAAGCGGACTGATGGTTGCAGGCGAGATTTTTTGGAGATTGACCCGAAATCACAGGTTGTCGAGAAATTGAAATAATTCCTTCGTAGCTCTGTTGCCTTCTATGACCGGCCGGGCCCAAATGAGCCAACCGGCCAGATAAGCAATGATCTGTATCTCTTGGTTCCTGAGTTGTTCTAACACTCTCTCTCCCAGTTTCGTGAATATCCTGGGATCAATGTTGAGGCCAAAGGGCATGTCTTGAACACAAAGGCTTTCCTGCTTAGGCGGAAACCCAGATAAGAAGAGAAGTTTCGAGCTATAGGCGCAAGATAATAGTCGTCGGTAAGATCGACAGAGGTGGTGACGGTCCTACGGGGAAGTAAGGTCCGTACCTGAGAGATAGTCAACATCCGGAACTTGTTGCAGAGAATGTAAGAGTTTAGCTTGACAAGTCCAGGTCCACTCTCAATGCCGACAAGCCTTTCTTTGGAATTGTGAACAGGTGGCTTTGGAACTTCAGTGATCGATCCCGTTTGATTGCTTCTTCTTGAGTAACCCTGTGGTGTACTCTTCCAGGATGGGAGTGGATTTCTGGGAGAAGGTCACTGGTGGAGGAGGAGGACCTTGTGGCCATTTTCACCTCAAACCTTTAGAGATTATGCTATGAGCCCACAGACCGAAGGTCCAATGGTCTCGAAAGTGGTAAAGTCTACCCCCTACCGGGACCACCGCGTTGTGAGGGGGTGAATCTAGGTACTTTCCTTCTCCGAGCCCCCTTTTTTCTAGGTCCGTCTCGATGGCGAGACTGTCTTCTACTCCTGTAGCTTCCTCTCTGGTGTCCACGAGAGGAGCCTGAGGGTTCGGATCTAGGGCTGTATGCAGGTAAAACAGCCCAACGGGGTTGGGCTGTGTACCTGGGGAATCAGTGAGGTAGACCACCTGATGAGGGGGATTTGGATGCATAGACGTCGAATCAGAGGAAGGCTGTGATGACGAGTGGGTAACCGACTATCGATTCCTGTCTGATAGAGGCCTCAGACAGAACGTATTTCCCACAACTAACCCGATCAGACCATCAAACGTGTAGGTCGAATTGGAAGGGCAGATCTTGGAATTATCGTACCCCCCAGACTGACAACATCCTGGTCCAGACAGATCGGGCCTGCCCTTTAGGAAATAATACTGTTACCTTCGGTACCTTGTCTAACCTAACCAAGGCAATCTCTTTCAATCAAACGAATCCGTTGAACGGGAATTCTAGTACCTGGGAGTAAATTTTAGGTCCCCCAGAGGGAGGACGTCTATGCCATCCAGCTTTATGGTACCATCTATATATGGAACATGTAAGGCAAATCTCTATGCGTTGTTTTTATCGAAGGAGGTTACTTCTATATGCCTGGGGCTGTAGGGGGAAACTTCTGAGTTCCTGAACGGATCCGACTCACTACCATACTTTTGAGCTCCGTCATAGCCCCTTGGTTTTCCCTAGAATGTGTTGCTTTTAGCAGTCACGGTTTATGCAGGGTAACATGAACATCAGGATCCATTAAGGGTCCTAGGTCGGTGACGTAGGTAATTGCAAAGCTGAAGGCTCAAAACTCATCCCCACCTACCTGCCCGTCCATGGGGTTGTCGTCCAACCTTAGAGAGGACACTCTGAGGAGATAGGGACCTCTAGATGGAGCATTTCTTCCCAACCTTGATAACCAAGGGCGGAGAGCCTCTCTTGCAGGCCAGAGAGATTCATCATCATCCTGACGGGAACCATGTAGGCGAACCTTCTGTAAAAGAAAGGGGACATAAGTCTGGATGTTCCTTGAACTTTGGTTAGTGATCCTATTCACAGGCTGGGATCAGCTGTATAACTCATAAAAATCAATTTTAAAGAAAAATCATTTAATGTACAGTACTATCTTTTGGGGTATAGTTCGACACTTGTATTCATGAAATGTGACACTGTTGGCGCATCCGCCACAGGTTGGCCACCCCTGACTCAGACATTCAGAACCGGGTCTAACATTATTTACTGGCTATTAGTATTCTATTGATTCATCTGTTCACTGACCAGAGCTTCAAGGAACAGTAGATAGCCTCTCATGGCATGGTTAGTCTCGACCCGGCCCTTCATTAGAAGGGGCCAACGTTCGGTTCCCAGTACTGAGTGGAAACTTATTTCTATTTGAACACTATGTTGTATGGATATTTATTCATATTTAGGCATAGTTAGAATTGAATATGCATAAATATAGGCATAATCAATTTATTTCTATTTGAACACGATGTTGTATGAATATTTATTCATATTTAGGTATAGTTAGAATTGAATATGCACAAATATAGGCACAATCAATTTATTTCTATTTGAACACTATGTTGTATGGATATTTATTCATATTTAGGCATAGTTAGAATTGAAAATGCATAAATATAGGCATAATCAATTTATTTCTATTTGAACACGATGTTGTATGGATATTTATCCATATTTATACATAGTTAGAATTAAATATATGCATAAATATAGGCATAGTTATGTTCATATATTTTTATTAGGACTTTCAAGAATAACTAATGAATATTACCAACGCAAATTCAAAGTGTCATTAAAGTAAGTACAGTTTACTTTGTATTCATGTTAAATCCTTTCCTTTACAGCAAAACAAGAGATTGGCCACCCGTGGTCTGAGTGATCTCTGTCTGTACCGGAGCTCCGGTAACAATCCCCGGTACAAAGGTCCGTCATAGTGACAACGTGAACACCAGAGGAAAACTAATATTAACCTCAATGCTGATCACCTGTACGATATCCGGTTAAGCCGGAGATTCGATGAAAAGGATCGTAATAACGATATTGTGATTATTCATGAAAAAGGGGTTCATACCCTGATTCTGATCGTCTGATTGATCTCTGTTTGTAACGGAGAACTAGTGACAAAGGTCCGTCATCGTGAAAACGTGATCCTCAGCGGTACGATAACATTCTCTAATACTGAATGTTTGTGTTATCTCCAGTGAAGCCGGAGATTCGATGAAAAAGGGACCGTAATAATGAAACTGTGAAGTCTTCATCGGTATCACATTGTTAACTCCGGTTCTGGCCGTCTGCTTGATTAATAATAATAATAACAATAAGAATATGAAATGTAAAGTGGGCGATCCTTTGTTCAATGAAAACAATTGTAAATAAAGATCATTTGCCCTTCTTATTTTTCATCTTTACTATAGTCTGTAATATCCATTTGCCATATTTTTAGATAATATAAAAGACCGATCATCCAGAACATTTTGATCACTTTGAAATCGAAAATTTTGTAATCAATTTGTACTTTCCCTAGACATACAAACCTCAAACCTTTAATAGGAGTATAACTTCAGGGAAGATTAAAACGGCCATTTAAAACTTTAATGGGGTTCTATCGATACCTGGGGGTGGAGGGTAGGACCCGCCAATTCGCCATGCAGCGAACTCTTCACTTTGACCTTAAGCTAAGTGTGCAGTGTCACTTAGAGGTCTAAGGTTTGTAAGGTTAGGAAAAATATAAATCAATTTCAAAATTTGTGATTTGTTCCTAAAGGAAGTACAAACCTGAGATCTGTCACAGAGCAATGTCAAGGCAAGTCTTGCAACAGAGCAAAATGATGACTCCGTACAACTTCCTAAAAACACAACGGAACAACCTGAGCAAGAAGGCATTTCCTCACAGGGCTATTTTTCCCTGTTGGAGCCCTTGGGCTTATAGCATCTTGCTTTTCCAACTAGGGTTGTAGCTTAACTAGTAATAACAATAATAATAATAATAATAGTAATAATATAATGTCTGGTCATTACGAGAAGTGAATAAATATACATTTCATTCATATTTCCCTCTTGTCTGCGAGGATGGGGAGATACAGTTCAATACTTCAATACAAAACTTATTTGAAAAGTAAAGTTACTTGGCCATGAGGCTAATATATACCTAGAATCCTATCCAGCATATAATGGAGCGACTGCTTCCCCAAAAGGAGAAAAAGGAATGGGAGAATGGCCCGACACACTAACTCTCCTCCTAACAACCTCAGCATGGAAGTGTTGTTGGCATTAGGCTGAGGACGCGGCGTTAAAGTAAGCACGAAAGATTCCAATGTAGCGTATAAACGCAATGCTCACTTGACATTAGGATAAGAATGAGTGTGAGCAAGTAGCGCTGATAATCGAATGAAGGAATGAATGAATGATTTGCAGTTCTCTGGCATCCTGACATCGAAGGTCATTGACGCTGATATCTTTTATCATAAATAAAGATTAAAAGAATATCAAAATAAAACCAGAAAAGTAAATATGTTATAAAAGTTAAATAGCATTAAGAAGACCTGCTTCTGATATAAATTTAAAAATGCCGCTAGCATTGTACGACACATCATGTCCAAGGATCTTGGCAAGAATGAACCTGCCATCCTCACGTCGAGCCTCAAACAGATATCTATTTCTTTCTGTGCTATAAGTGGGGCATTCAGTCAAGGGTATCAAACAGTCATCACAATATGGTTGGTGTTGGCCAGCCAGCAGAAACTCGTGTGTCATCCGAGTGTGACCAATGCAGAGATGACAACGAGTAGTCTCCCATTTTCGGGGCATTCCATTATACAACCAAGGGGATATAACAATCACAATTTCTCTCATCTTATTTTCAGTTAAAGTATCCCAATGCTTTTGCCAATTGTTAAAAATAGAATTCTTAATTGCTGGTGAAATATCATTACAGAGAATGGGATACATTCTTGGTAGCAACTCGGCTGCAGCACTCTTTGCTAGTGAATCTGCCTCTTCATTTTAAGACACACCTACGTGTGCCGGCACCCCGAACTGTTATACCTTTAAGGCCAATAATTAAAAGCCACTCTAAAATTTTTAAAACTAAAAGGTTACTAGACTTAAAACCTTCTAAAGCTTGAAGGACACTTCTTGAATCACTAGAAATGGTAAAATTGCCCTCCTCTTTTAACGCTATTTTCTCAATAGCAGTTAGTATGCCATATAATTCAGCAGTAAATATGGAATATATTGGAGGAAGTGCACCTCTTCAGTTAAAAGAACTACTATCTACTCCAAATCCAACACCAGCATCAGATTTGGAGCCATCAGTATATATAAAAGTTGATTCCCTACGTTTTTCAACATGTTCCATCATAAGAGATCTAGATTCTAATTAAGGGGGTTGATGATATCTTAAATGAAAGCCGCTTACCTCTAATCATATCAAGACTGTTTAATAGTTGTTTTACCCAAAAGCCATAAGGTTGAGGAGATTTTGGGTGCAACTCAAAGTATGTCGAGTGCCTTACAAGGCTTGCAGTCTGAAAGGCTAAAGAGTTAGGGAGTATTTGTAATCTAAACTAATACCGAATAATGGAAGACATTTGGTAATGGTCTAGAGGTAACTCTCCAGCATCAACAAGGAGACTTGGGATAGGCGAGGTTCTAAATGCTTCTGTGGACAATCTAATATCAGCATGATATATTGAATCTAATATCTTTAATCGGCTGGGGGTGGCTGAGGAGTATATTTCACATTCATAACTAATTTTTGAAAAAATCAAGGCATTGTATGATTTCAAAATAGTATTGCAGTCTGGCCCCAATATGTATGAGACAATACTTTTAAAAGATTCAGAGCCTCAAGACATTTAGCTTTTAACGCCTTTAAGTGAGGAACCCATGTAAGCCTAGACTCGAAAATCAGTCCTAAACATTAAGCTTCACCAACACATGGGATCTGTTGACCTTTCATGTATACACACGGATCTGGATGTACGACAGAAATGTACAAATAGTGGTTTTGCTTGTTGAAAACTTGAACCCATTCATACCAACCCACTGAATAATCTTGTCAATTAAGAGTTGTAGTTTTCTCTCAACCCTTGCCATTCTAGCTCCAGCAAATGATATAGAGAGATCATTCACAAAAAGTGTTGATAGAACATCCCGCGGAATGACTGAGGATATCCCATTAATTGCAAGTGCAAACAGGGTTACACTCAGCACACTACCCTGAGGAACTCCCTCTTCCTGACATTTACTTTCTGATAGAGTTTCCCCCATTCTCACTTGAAAAACTCAATGTGAAAGAAATGATTGGATAAACAGTGGTAGCTCTCCTCTTAATCCCAATTTATGAATGGCTTAAAGTATACCATATCTTCATGCAGTATTATATGTCTCTTCAAGGTAAAAAAAGAGACTTTCACGGTGCTGTTTTTAAGCAAAGGCTTCACAAATAAAGGTCTTAAGTCGTATCAAAACATCAGTTGAGTGCATTTTTCTGAATCCACACAGGATAGGTGGTAAAATACCTTTCTTTCCAAGGTACCACATCAGTCTTTCATTGACCATCTTCTCCATGATCTTACATACGCAAGATGGCAATGCAATTAGTAGACAGTTTGCTGCTAAAAACTTATCCTTACCAGGTTTTAAAAAGGCGAAAATAATGGCTAGTTCCCAGACACTTGGATAACTATAATCACGCCATATTGTGTTAATAATGCTTAAAATAGATGACTTGGTATTAACAGGTACATGTTTAATCATTACATATGGAATTCCATCAGATCCAGGGGCTGTATCGTTACCCGTAGCAAGTACGGAATCAAATTCTCTTTCAGTAAAAGAATTGTATGATTCTTCCCTTCTTGTTGCAAAATTTAAAACTTTCTTTTCTTTAATGCTCCTATACTGATGACGAGGAGCTGCTTTACACTTACACGATAGAGTTGAGAAATGATCAGCCAGGCCATTGCTAACTTCGGTTGCTCGTCACATCCTGACCATTTACCCTTAACACTGGTGGTGGGTTTGGGGTGAATCTGCCTGCTTTCTTTTTCACTTCCTCCATACAGATGATGTTGGTGTTCTACTGTTAATGGAAGAAACAAACAACACCCAAGACTGGTGCCTAGCTAATTTCATGGCACGATGGAACTGTGTTCGACATTTCTTGTATGACTAAATTCTCTTCAGTATGGCGGCTGCACAATCGAGTTAAAACTTTATTGTGGCTCTGTGCAGGGCCGTTAGTTCTGAAGACCACCAGGGGACTGGTCGTCGTTTAAATATCCCTGTTGTTTTGGGATTGGAATTGACTCCTGCTGTGTGAAGAGTTCCATTAAGTAAGTCTTTGGCATCATCAACAATTTCAAACTGTTCTGCATTTCCTTCAATTTCACTTGGCTCCCAAAACCTATCCCATTCAGCCTTATCAAGATTCCATCGTAGCGATCTCTGTAAAGCTGGACCATTGTTGGTGTTTATAATGATTGGTGCATGATCACTAGTATGCTAATCATCTAATGTTCTCCAATTACAATTGAGAAACAGTTAGAGCTTGCAACTGATAGGTACCTGACTGAACATGAAAGTGTGTGGGCTCTCCTGTATTAAGGAGTCCTACATGTTCATTCTACAAAATTGATGATATAATATTACCCCTTCCATTTGCCAAACCATCACCCTATAAAGGATGTCTGCCATTAAGATCTTCTAGTAACAGAAAAGGTTGTGGTTGTTTTTTAATCACCTCCACTAAATTATCATACAAAATGTTATCATTTGGAGGAAAGTAGAGAACAGCTGCCCTATATCAATTTGTAGAACCACTGCCTGCAGAGGGGTACAGATAGAAAAAGATATTTGGGGAACATCTCGACAAACATATATAAAAATTCCCCATGGCTCCCTGCTCGTTGATCATATGGTGTCCTATAGCTAACATACTTTTGAGGACAAGGAGTATTATCAAGCTAGCTCTTCTGTAGACATACAATTATAGGGGAGTGCTCACGTATGAGGAGCTTAAGTTCTTCATTTTTCGCCCTTAAACCCTGGCAATTCCATTGCAGAATGGAGGAAAAAACTATGGTTTATTTTTTTGGAAGACACCTTGGATGAAGTCTCCCCATTGGCAATCTTTGATCTAACACTATTTCCTGGTGGTATCTCTAGAGAGGATCTTGATATATTGGGTTTTGCGTTCGTCCTTTTCTTTGTGTCCTTTAGATCTAATTGTTGAGGAGGATGGTGGACCTCAACTTGAATTTCTGATGTATTTAAGTTGTCTTCCAGTTGATCAGAAACATCAGCAGACAAGACATCATATCTACTTGAAGTCGTGACTTTAATGTTTTGTATGGTAGGAGGTGAGAGAGATGGAGGTCTCTTTTTATCGATTAAAAGGCTGTGAGCTATTAGGTTTTTGCACCTTCCCCACAACAGGTTCACCAGGTAAATTGGTTTCAAGTGGAACCTCCATCAGATCAGGCAAGGACACGGCCTGAGATAGGTTTGCACTATTGTTTAGAATGGAAGTAGATGGCCTTTGAATATCTTTCAGATCTTTAAGTATCTGTTTAGATTTTTCTATAATTTCTGGATATAAATTTTCTATGGGACTTTTAACCTCTTTAACTACTTTCACGTTTCTTTGTTAGAAGTGAGGATACAATTTTTGTGCATGTGCTTTGGCAAGTTTTTCTTCAGAACCATTGAAGAAGGTTGCCCTGGTCTTATCTGCTTTACAAGAGCTCTTTTACGAGCCTCTTTAAAAGTAACCTTTTTCATGGTCCTAATGGCCTGAATTTCTTTTTCAAAAACTTAATACAGCTTTTAGATGTAGCTGGGTGTGCTTCCCCACAATTTATGCAATTTGGATTTTCTGTGCATGCTCCATAACTATTTTTTCCACAGTTGGCACAAACAGCTGGCTTATTATTTATTTTTTCCTTGCACTTCTGGCTTAAATGGCCATACATTTGGCAATGATAACATCGCAATGGTGAAAGGATATATGGTTTCACCTTCAATCATAACCAACCAGCTTTAATAACATTTGGTAGTCTACATAGATTGAATGTTACAATCAAAGTAGCAAGAGGTATGTGCTGTTCACCAACTCTTTCTCATTCTAACTACTTTCACTACTCCTTGACTTTTCAGTTCATCCTCGATTTCTTTTTCCGTTAAATCTTGCAATTCTGGAGTATATACCACACCCCTAATCTGGTTGAAAATAGGGTGCAAAAAGCACTTCACACTATGACCATCAAATGTTGAAAGTGTTTTTAATAATTCGCTTTGTATTGGGAATGGAGTCTCTATCAAGAGACTTCCATTTCCCTAGGGAAGAATCTTTTGATGGCCTCCACATATATTCACTATTTCCCTATTAGGTTTAAAAACATTCACAAGCTCATGTCTTCCATTTTCAAATTCCAAAATTAAAATTTTTTCATAATTCACTACTTCATAGTGACCAGGTAATACTTCTACTTTTCAACATTTTTCTGTCCTGTCATCATTTCTTACTCTCTTCTTCTCTAGTGTTTTCTTGAAATATGATATTTTAATTATAAAATAAATTTTTTAATATACTTACCCGGTGAATATATAATAGCTGCAACTCTGTTGCTCGACAGACAAAAAACAGTAAAAACTCACCAGCGATCGCTATACAGGTTGCGGGTGTGCCCACCAGCGCCAACTGTCGGCCAGATACCACTCTCTCGATGTAAACAAGACTCAATTTCTTCTCATCCCACTGCGTCTCTATTGGGGAGGAAGGGAGGGTCGTTTAATTTATATATTCACCGGGTAAGTATATTCAAAAATTTATTTTAGAATTAAAATATCATTTTTAAATATTTAACTTAGCCGGTGAATATATAATAGCTGATTCACACCCAGGGTGGTGGGTAGAGACCAGTTAAATATGTTTACATTGTATAAGCTAAGAGTTTTTTATTTCATTTTGACAGTTATCAATATAACAAAACCAAAATAAATAGGTACCTGGTAAGGAAGTCGACTTAGACGATTACTCTGCCTTGTAAGTACGTCTTCCTTACGGAGCCCCGCGATCCTCTTAGGATGCTGACAGACCCCCAGGAGCTGAAGTATCAAGGGCTGCAACCCATACAACAGGACCTCATCAAACCCCTAATCTGGGCGCTCTCAAGAAATGACTTTGACCACCCGCCAAATCAACCAGGATGCGAAAGGCTTCTTAGCCTTCCGGACAACCCATAAAAACATTAAAACATTTCAAGAGACAGATTAAAAGGATATGGAATTAGGGAATTGTAGTGGTTGAGCCCTCACCCACTACTGCACTCGTTGCTACGAATGGTCCCAGTGTGTAGCAGTTCTCGTAAAGAGACTGGACATCTTTTAAGTAACATGACGCGAACACTGACTTGCTTCTCCAATAGGTTGCGTCCATGATACTTTGCAGAGATCTATTTTGCTTAAAGGCCACGGAAGTTGCTACAGCTCTAGCCTCGTGTGTCTTAACCTTAAGCAAAGATCGGTCTTCCTCACTCAAGTGTGAATGAGCTTCTCGTATTAACAATCTGATAAAACATGACAAAGCATTCTTTGACATAGGCAAGGATGGTTTCTTAACCGAACACCATAACGCTTCAGATTGGCCTCGTAAAGGTTTAGTACGAGCTAAGTAGAACTTAAGAGCTCTAACAGGGCATAAGACTCTTTCTAGTTCATTGCCTACGATCTCCGATAAGCTGGGAATATCGAAAGATTTAGGCCAAGGACGAGAAGGTAGCTCATTTTTGGCTAGAAAACCAAGTTGCAGAGAACAAGTGGCTTTTTCTGACGAAAATCCGATGTTCTTGCTGAAGGCATGAATCTCACTGACTCTTTTAGCTGAGGCTAAGCATACCAGGAAAAGAGTCTTAAGAGTGAGATCTTTCAGGGAGGCTGACTGTAAAGGCTCAAACCTGTCTGACATGAGGAATCTTAGGACCACGTCTAAATTTCACCCAGGAGTAGCCAAACGACGCTCCTTAGTGGTCTCGAAACCCTTAAGGAGGTCTTGCAGATCTTTATTGTTGGAAAGATCTAAGCCTCTATGCCGGAAGACCGATGCCAACATGCTTCTGTAGCCCTTGATAGTGGGAGCTGAAAGGGATCGTCCTTTTCTCAGGTATAAGAGAAAATCAGCTATTTGGGCTACAGAGGTACTGGTCGAGGATACAGAAACTGACTTGCACCAGTCTCAGAAGACTTCCCACTTCGATTGGTAGACTCTAATGGTAGAAGCTCTCCTTGCTCTAGCAATCGCACTGGCTGCCTCCTTCGAAAAGCCTCTAGCTCTCGAGAGTCTTTCGATAGTCTGAAGGCAGTCAGACGAAGAGCGTGGAGGCTTTGGTGTACCTTCTTTACGTGTGGCTGACGTAGAAGGTCTACTCTTAGAGGAAGACTTCTGGGAACGTCTACTAACCATCGAAGTACCTCGGTGAACCATTCTCTCGCGGGCCAGAGAGGAGCAACTAACGTCAACCTTGTCCCTTCGTGAGAGGCGAACTTTTGCAGTACCTTGTTGACAATCTTGAATGGTGGGAATGCGTAAAGATCCAGATGTGACCAATCTAGGAGGAAGGCATCTATATGTATTGCTGCTGGGTCCGGGACTGGAGAGCAATAGATTGGAAGCCTCTTGGTCAGCGAGGTTGCAAAGAGATCTATGGTGGGTTGACCCCAAGTCGCCCAAAGTCTCTTGCACACATCCTTGTGGAGGGTCTATTCGATTGGAATTACTTGACCTTTCCGACTGAGACAATCTGCTAGGACGTTCAAGTCGCCCTGGATGAACCTCGTTACTAGGGAGATGCCTCGATCTTTTGACCAGATGAGCAGGTCCCTTGCGACCTCGTACAAAGTCAGTGAGTGGGTACCTCCCTGTTTGTAAATGTACGTCAAGGCCGTGGTGTTGTCCGAGTTTACCTCCACCACCTTGCCTCGAAGGAGATTCTCGAAGCTTATCAAGGCCAGATGAACCGCCAAAAGCTCCTTGCTGTTGATATGCATGCTCCTCTGACTCGAGTTCCACAGACCTGAGCATTCCCGACCGTCCAGCGTCGCGCCCCAGCCCAAGTCCGATGCGTCCGAGAAGAGAACGTGGTTGGGTATCTGAACTGCCAGGGGAAGACCCTCTCGTAGGCTGATATTGTCCTCCCACCAAGTCAGACAAGACTTTATCTTTTCGGAAATCGGGATCGAGACCGCCTCTAGCGTCTTGTCCTTTTTCCAGTGAAAAGCCAGATGGAAATGAAGAGGACGGAGGTGTAGTCTTCCTAGCGAGACAAATTGCTCCAGGGATGACAGCGTCCCTACCAGACTCATCCACAGCCTGACTGAGCAGCGTTCTTTCTTCAGCATCTTCTGGATGGAGAGCAGGGCTTGATCTATTCTGGGGGCCGACGGAAAAGCCCGAAAAACTTGACTGTGAATCTCCATCCCTAAATACAGAATAGTTTGGGATGGGACCAGCTGTGACTTTTCCAAATTGACTAGGAGTCCCAATTCCTTGGCCAGATCTAGAGTCCAATTGAGATCCTTCAGACAGCGATGACTGGAAGAGGCTCTGAGAAGCCAGTCGTCCAAGTACAGGGAGGCTCTGATCTCCGATAGCTCGAAACTGGTACCCCACATTCCTGTAAACAAACCTCAGAAACGGTTGGGAATCCGGGTGTATAGGAATGTGGAAGTATGCCTCCTGAAGGTCGAGAGAGACCATCCAGTCGCCTTCCATAAATGCTGTCAAGACAGCTTGGTAGACTTCATCGTGAAGTTTGTCTTGACAATGAACACATTGAGCGCACTTGCCTCTTACGCACTCCTGCAGTGAACATGGCTGCCAAATCATGGAGCCATCCCTGAGGGACTTGTCCCTGCAGAGAACGTGGCTGTCAGATCATTGGAGCCATCCCTGAAAGCCTTGTTTATGCATGACATAATTGTACAGCAAAACTTCAAAGGCTCGAAAACAGCTGTGAAGTTGACCTGTAAAATCTTGGAGCGTCTCCTGGCCAGGCGCCAGGGAGAGTCTACGAGATTTGAGAAGTCTATCTGGGCAGAGGCAGGAACTCCCAAGCCGAGAACTTCTCTCGTGTCATATCAGACTCTCGCTCTATAAGCCAGTTTAAAAGAAGGGAAAGCAAAGGCTGTATCCCCCAAACTCCTCCTGGTGATAAACCAGTCGCCTAGCAAACGTAAAGCTCTCTAGGAGAGCGAGAGAGCACTAGCTTATAAAAACAACGGCTTCGAAGTAGCTAGGCCTAGTGTAAGTTCTGATGTTTAGGCGAACGAGGAGCAGCAGTTACAAAAAGATCCGGACAAAGATCCTTAAAAATCAGCATGATTTATTTAAAGTCCATAGAGGGCTAAGTAGCTTTAGGCTCCTCTCTGTCTGACAGAGTCCTCAAGGGAATATCAGTAGGAGGGAGAACAGCAACTTCCTCATCTAAAGGAACCTTGTCCGATAATAGCTGAGTCTCAAGCAAGGGAGAGACCTACCGGGTGGCAATGCTTTACAAGCAGAGTCCACACGCACTGGTGCATTAGTAGCGGACCAGGACGCAACGTCATGTAACTGCTTGACAGTCTGTGAACTGTCAACAACAACAGGTGCGAGAGACCAGGACGCAACGTCATGTAACTGCTTGACAGTCTGTGAACTGTCAACAACAACAGGTGCGTGAGGACGCACAGCGTCCACTCGAGACTGCTTTGACCGCCTAGACTGAGCAGTCAAAACAACTCTAGAATGCGGAGGTTGACGCACAGCGTCAAAACAAGTCAACTCCGATTGTTAGCGAACGTCCTGAACGTCAACAGGAGCATCAGCAAGTGGCCTAACGTCCAAATGTGGCTGAAAATCCACACGAGACCGCATCGAGTGTGGTTCTAAACAACCTGACTGACGTGACTTAGCTATGCCAACGTCAACAGGACGCACAAAGGAACGTTAGGTTGGCTGAAAGCCAGGATCTCGATGAGATAAACGGCTAGGCTCAACGGACTAATCGGCAGAATAGTCTTCCATAAGGGAGGCAAGCTTATTCTGCATGTCTTGCTGTACAACCCATTTAGGATCAACGGAAATGGTTGCGGTAAGAGACGAGGGTAACGTCTGTGACCGCAACACTTTGCCAACAAAAAGACTCTCGGAGTCTGTGTTACGCTTTTGTTAGGCGGCGAGCAGTTATCCGATGACTGCATAGGGTCAGAGCTGTCCTAATGGCTGCAACCAGGACGCTGGACCTGTCCTGAAAGGACTGACTTTCGCTTAAGGGCCTCGAAACCTTGTTGCAGGTTTCTTATGCGAAAAGCCTTCGGATGACGAGGAGAAAATTGTCTCTCTCGCCTTATGGTAGGGGAGATCTTGGTAAGATACACCCGATACCATAGAGGGAAACGTCTGTTCGCTGATCAAGGCCTCTCGAACCCATAAGTCGTACGACATTACTTCTCCCCTGGGCTTGGGAGCTTGCAAGAGGTCCCTGACTAGGTGAACGACAGGCACGAACAGACGAACCCTCGGACGCAACACTGTAACACTTTGCGCAATATCACTTTATCACTACGATTTTCAGTTTTGCACTTATTTCACTGAAATCGAAACTTTTACTGATTTCTACCTGAAGCACGCAATTCTACCCTCATCAAAAGGTAGTAAATGCGAAATCAGTCGTATAATGCAAGCACAGTAATACCAGTAAAAAAAAAACAGTAAACATCTTTTAAGATAAAAAATTCAGTGGTTGGGGAAGAGAATAAACACTAGTTCATTCAAAACTACGTTTTCAATCTCTCACCGTACATTGCCTGGGGACGAGAATAAAACTAAAAACGTTTTATCCTTACTCCCTTTACAGAGACTAGGGACGAGAGTAACTCGAGAACAACGTTACCCGCTTGAACGGAACGTTTTCTCTTCTCTCTCTCCCTCCGTCTCTATCTCTCTCTCTCTCTCTCTCTCTCTTGATTTCGCACCTAAGAGAAGAGCCCAATTACGTTTCGTCAAAAAAACATGTTATTTGACCAAAGGAAAAAACTGAAAGGTTTTTCAATTAAAAAGTTCCTTTAAAATAGAATTTAAAACATTTAAGCTTTGAAAGAAGAATGAACTAAACGTCAGAATCGATTTACTCTTTCTGCAAAGTGAAACCGTGATACTCTCTCTCTCTATCGTAACGATAGAGCGCAAACTGCGTAGCATAAATAAACTAAACGTTAGTTCATCTTTGAAAACAGTACGAAGACTATTCAAAGAAAATCTTTCATAAAATATTTATTAAAAATATTCATTTAAAAAGTTTTAAATCATTAGCTCTTTAAAAGCTATTTACGATTGAAAGGGCTCAACGTTGTTTAACTTCGGTTTCCAAGTTAGGACCGCCTACTCTCAGGAAAGGTCGCATATAAACAAAACATTAAAATTTATTTTTTATGTTTATTATAAATGGAAAGTTAATCGAAGAGGCCTAATAAAGGCGGTGAGATATAAAATATATAGAGGAAAATCTATAATTAATTTATAACGTGATAAGATAATTACTAAAAGCCTAAACACACTTCCGTCTAAGGGAAGGGTCGGCCATTTAAAAGTCAAAGAAAGTCCATACTCTCTTTGTCACCAAAAATTAAATCCATCCAAAACGAGTTCAAGATTTAAGATGAAGATAAAACACCTGCACTGCGAAAGCTCAAACCAAAATGAAGTACTTCACCAAATATGTTGAGAAAACTCCAGGTTCTACAGCGAGTAAAAGTACGTCTTGTCGACCTCTGTCGACGTGTCGACAGAGAAGAAATTGAGTCTTTGTTTACATCGAGAGAGTGGTATCTGGCCGACAGTTGGCGCTGGTGGGCACACCCGCAACCTGTATAGTGATCGCTGGCGAGTTTTTACTGTTT
The DNA here is from genome assembly GCF_036898095.1 of Palaemon carinicauda. Classification (NCBI taxonomy): domain Eukaryota; kingdom Metazoa; phylum Arthropoda; class Malacostraca; order Decapoda; family Palaemonidae; genus Palaemon; species Palaemon carinicauda. Next base: position 72,493,141 of record NC_090758.1, read on the forward strand.
TTTGTCTGTCGAGCAACAGAGTTGCAGCTATTATATATTCACCGGCTAAGTTAAATATTTAAAACATTCTTTACATGACGTGAATAAGGTTCTAACGTTACAATAGTAGAACCTGAGTTGGAGTAGTCTGTACCAAGGTCCATGTTTGTATTTTCCAGGTTGTCAACAGAGGGGTTGGTTTGTACACAAGAAGCAAACTGGCTTATCCACCTCTTATCAGAGGATGTCAGTCCCCCTATCCCATGTGGTCCAACATGAGAAGACACTTCAGCGGGACCAGTCCTCTATTACAGAGGGGTTGCCTCTCTTTAGGTGGCCACACACTGGTTAGTGGGGGTAGTTACCCCCTCCCACCAACGACTCCAATGCCCAGCGTCACCAATTAACCGGTAATGGGCGACTTAAAACCAGATCACTGGAGACCGACTCTTAACAGACTAAGTCTGCACCCAATAGGGTCTGCCAGTGGGTGATAGCGTCTAAATTTGTACAGGTTGAGATGGTCTGCCATCCATGCTACACTGTGCAAAATTCAAAGAATCAGTCAAACTATAATCAAACAAGCCAAAGTCATCAACAAGTTTACGATCAAGAGGAAAAGATGGGACAATAAAAGAAATAACCCAAAGGAAAAGAGAAAGTGCTCACTAATTCAGTTGGATCAACAATTGCGTGCCAAGATTCATTGGGAAAGCAGTTCCCACCACTCATCAGAGCCCAACCGCTAATCCCTAAGGCCCCCTTCCTCCTCAAGGCTTCAGCATCTGGGGGGAGGGGGTCTGAATGTTGATGAGCTACAGTCCTTGGCTTATTTAAAATAATACTTTGAGTTTTCTTAGAGGTTCAAGTTCATCCACCCACATTACTTTGCACCATGTACTAATGTTATCTCAATCTCTATTAAGGGATTCAGCAATCATTACTCTACATTCAGGAGATGGAATTGAAGCAGAGTAGCATCATCTGCATAAGTGAGAAGCTTTTTATATAGCCCAAACCACATGTAAGTAATAGGCTGAGAAAACTACCATGAAAAACCCCAGATATCACATTTCTATAATCACAATGGTGCCCAAAAACAACAACTATTTGCAATCTATTAATTAAAAATCAATTAATGATGCTGAGAAAAGATCCAACTCTCCTGCTTAGGTCAAAAGGGCATCAGGATTAGTAAGGTCAAAGGAAGAACTAAAATCAAGGACAACCATTTAAATTTTCTGACCATAATCAGGGGATTTCTGTACAGCATTGGAAATGGTAAGAAGGGCATCACATGCTCCAAGGTCTTCATGAAAGCCACATTGCAAACTAGGAAACAGATGATTAGCTTCAATATAACTATTTAGGCCTTTTGCTCTGAGACACTGAAAAACTTTAGATAATTTTGGAGTTATTGAAATTAGGAGTATCAGCAGGGATAATCCCCACAATAACATTTACCTGATATGAATAACATTACACATTACCAATTCTTCAAAAAGAGCTAAAATAGCCTCTTCTCGCTAACTTGCAAATATAACAGACAACTTTATTATTATTATTATTATTATTACTTGGGAGTTTAAGAGATCTGTTCTTTATTTTTTTTTTTTTCTTTAAAGAAAAATATTTTGGTCTACATCTCCATAGGAATGTTTAAATTTCATAGAACCAAAACTTTACTGCTAAACCCATCAGCCAAAAGGGTTGCCTTTTATTTTGGACAGTAAGTGACAGAGCCATCTGCTTTAAGCAAAGAAGGAACTGTTAAAGTCTACAACAAAAAGTTAACATTTGAGGTAGCCAACCACATGTTCCTGAACTGTACTAAAAAGGGTTAATTTTATATTAAAACTGAAATATTTTTCAGCTGAAGCATAACCTCTCTGAGCAAACAGCTCTTAGCTGAGCATAGTTATTCCAAGTTACATCTGATCACCTACTTATCTAAAGATGATAGTCTCCTGCTTTTCCAATTAAGCACGTCTACAAACATCATTGAACCAGGGTTTGTCTTTCGCTCGGTACTTTAGCACACAAAAAGGGATATGTCTATCAATTATGTTGACCAGATTTTCATTCAAGAAAAAAGGCTCAACCCCTTTATACAAATGTGACTAATTCAAATGCATAAACTCACTCAAAAGGACATTTCAAGTCTGCTTGAGATTTTACAAATGTCTTGCAAGAGTATGACACATTAGGGAAAGGCTGCTCATTTTTAATTACTAACAAAACTAAGACATAATCAGATGTCCCAACTGGAGAATCAACCTTGCTAGTTTTAACACCAGGGGAATTAGTGATACACTAAGGTCTGAGCAGTTAACGGACCTGTAAGTGGATTCACTTATGATTAGCTCACAGCCTGATTCAGAGGAAGTTTAAAGCTCTAAAGCCAGAGCAATCAGTAGGAGAGACAGAACTTAACAATTACCTATGGTGAGGATTCAATCGACAACAAGCGCAGAAGAAAATTTTTTATCATCATCTTGTATCTTAGCCATAATTGAAGATAGAATCATCCAAGTCTGTATTCCAAGATATGGAACACAAATAAAAGCTATTATGACAACCACGAACTTTTATGACTTGAATCTTATAAGACCCAAATCTATAGGACTTAAGCAGGGTACTCAGTCCTGATATGTACTACTATGTTTTGATTATCCTGGTAAATTACAATTATTTGGCAATTAAACTGTTCAGTAGGGACAGTAAGCAGGACTCTGATACCAGAAGTAGTCTCAAAAGCTTTGTATTCATGTTCAGTAACTGATAAACTTACTATCAAACTGTATTCATCACTTGAATAACATCTGACACAGTATTTAAGTAATTCGTTTAATCATAACCCTATCTAATTACGTCTAAAAACCTTAAAAATGATCTGGTTAACACCTTAAGTAGTTCTCACCAGCGAGCATCTTGTTCTGTGATAAAATCCAAATGCGAAAATTAATCTTGCATCCTGTATTGTTTTTGACGTCTGGTACATCTGAAAGTAGAATGACAAAGTTAAAATTGATCAGGAATACTGCTGTCACAATGGCTAAGTCAGAAAAAAAAACTATATTGCAACTATGTAAAATGTTATTTTCCTTAGTAAAATAAATTTTTGAATATACTTACCCGATGATCATGTAGCTGTCAACTCTGTTGCCCGACAGAAAAAACCTAAGGTCGGGATACGCCAGCGATCGCTATACAGGTGGGGGTGTACAACAACAGCGCCATCTGTCGAGTAGGTACTCAGGTACTTCTTGTCAACAAGAACCAATTTTCTCCTCGGTCCACTGGGTCTCTATGGGGAGGAAGGGAGGGTCCTTAAATTCATGATCATCGGGTAAGTATATTCAAAAATTTATTTTACTAAGGAAAATAACATTTTTCAATATTAATCTTACCCGATGATCATGTAGCTGATTCACACCCAGGGGGGTGGGTGGAGACCAGCATACATGTTAACATTAGAAGCTAAGTATCCCGTATTTCATTTTAGCAGTTATTCAAAATAACAAACATAAAATAAATAAGTACCTGGTAAGGAAGTCGACTTGAACCATTACTCTGCCTTTTTAAGCACGTCTTCCTTACTGAGCCTAGCGATCCTCTTAGGATGCTGAGCGACTCCTAGGTGCTGAAGTATGAAGGGCTGCAACCCATACTAAAGGACCTCATCACAACCTCTAATCTAGGCGCTTCTCAAGAAAGAATTTGACCACCCGCCAAATCAACCAGGATGCGGAAGGCTTCTTAGCCTTCCGTACAACCCAAAAACAACAATAAAAAGCATTTCAAGAGAAAGATTAAAAAAGGTTATGGGATTATGGGAATGTAGTGGTTGAGCCCTCACCTACTACTGCACTCGCTGCTACGAATGGTCCCAGGGTGTAGCAGTTCTCGTAAAGAGACTGGACATCTTTAAGGTAAAATGATGCGAACACTGACTTGCTTCTCCAATAGGTTGCATCCATTACACTCTGCAGAGAACGGTTCTGTTTGAAGGCCACTGAAGTAGCGACAGCTCTAACTTCATGTGTCCTTACCTTCAGCAAAGCATGGTCTTCTTCCTTCAGATGAGAATGGGCCTCTCTAATCAAAAGCCTGATGTAATAAGAAACTGCGTTCTTAGACATCGGTAAAGCTTCTGATTGTCCTCGTAATGGCTTTGTACGTCTTAAATAGTACTTAAGAGCTCTTACTGGGCATAGTACTCTCTCTTGTTCGTTACCAACCAAGTTGGACAGGCTTGGGATCTCGAACGACTTGGGCCAAGGACGAGAAGGAAGCTCGTTTTTAGCTAAAAAACCAAGCTGTAAGGAACATGTAGCCGTTTCAGATGTAAAACCTATGTTCCTGCTGAAGGCGTGAATCTCACTGACTCTTTTAGCTGTTGCTAAGCAAACGAGGAAAAGAGTCTTTAATGTGAAATCCTTAAAAGAGGCTGATTGAAGCGGTTCGAACCTTGCTGACATCAGGAACCTTAAAACCACGTCTAGGTTCCAACCTGGTGTGGCTAACCGACGCTCCTTTGAGGTCTCAAAAGACTTAAGGAGGTCCTGTAGATCTTTGTTGGTGGAAAGATCTAAGCCTCTGTGGCGGAAGACTGCTGCCAACATGCTTCTGTAACCTTTGATCGTAGGAGCTGATAGGGATCTTACATTCCTTAGATGTAAAAGGAAGTCAGCTATCTGCGTTACAGAGGTACTGGTTGAGGAAACTGAATTCGCCTTGCACCAGCTTCGGAAGACTTCCCATTTTGACTGGTAGACCTTGAGAGTGGATGTCCTCCTTGCTCTGGCAATCGCTCTGGCTGCCTCCTTCGAAAAGCCTCTAGCTCTTGAGAGTCTTTCGATAGTCTGAAGGCAGTCAGACGAAGAGCGTGGAGGCTTGGGTGTACCTTCTTTACGTGCGGCTGACGCAGAAGGTCCACTCTTAGAGGAAGAGTCCTGGGAACGTCCACTAGCCATTGCAGTACCTCGGTGAACCATTCTCTCGCGGGCCAGAGGGGAGCAACCAACGTCAACCGTGTCCCTTCGTGAGAGGCGAACTTCTGCAGTACCTTGTTGACAATCTTGAACGGAGGGAACGCATACAGGTCTAGATGGGACCAATCCAGAAGAAAGGCATCTACGTGAACTGCTGCTGGGTCCGGAATCGGTGAGCAATAATTCGGGAGCCTCTTGGTCATCGAGGTAGCGAACAGATCTATGGTGGGCTGACCCCACAGGGCCCATAGTCTGCTGCAAACATTCTTGTGAAGGGTCCACTCTGTGGGGATGACCTGACCCTTCCGGCTGAGGCGATCTGCCATGACATTCATGTCGCCTTGAATGAACCTCGTTACCAGCGAAATCTTTCGATCTCTTGACCAGGTGAGGAGGTCCCTTGCGATCTCGAACAACTTCCTCGAATGAGTCCCTCCTTGCTTGGAGATGTACGCCAAGGCTGTAGTGTTGTCGGAGTTCACCTCCACCACCTTGCCTAGAAGGAGGGACTTGAAGTTTCTCAAGGCCAGATGAACTGCCAATAGCTCCTTGCAGTTGATGTGAAGTGTTCTTTGCTCCGGATTCCACGTGCCCGAGCATTCCCGTCCGTCCAGTGTCGCACCCCAGCCCGTGTCCGATGCGTCCGAGAAGAGAAGGTGGTCGGGGGTCTGAACAGCCAATGGTAGACCTTCCTTGAGAAGAATGCTGTTCTTCCACTACGTCAGCGCAGACCTCATCTCTTCGGATATAGGAACTGAGACCGCTTCTAGCGTCATGTCCTTTCTCCAGTGAGCAGCTAGATGATACTGAAGGGGGCGGAGGTGGAGTCTCCCTAACGCGGTGAACTGGGCCAGCGATGAAAGCGTCCCTGTTAGACTCATCCACTGCCTGACTGAACATCGGTTCCTTCTCAGCATGCTCTGGATGCATTCTTGGGCTTGAGTGATTCTGGGGGCCGACGGAAAAGCCCGAAAAGCTCGACTCTGAATCTCCATACCTAGATAGACAATGGTTTGGGATGGGACGAGTTGGGACTTCTCTATATTGACCAGGAGACCCAATTCCTTGGTCAGATCCATAGTCCATCTGAGATTCTCCAGACAGCGACGACTTGACGGAGCTCTTAAAAGCCAGTCGTCCAAATAGAGGGAGGCTCTGATGTCTGCCAAGTGAAGGAATTTGGCAATATTCCTCATCAGTTTGGTAAACACAAGAGGTGCCGTGCTTAGGCCAAAGCACAGGGCTTGGAACTGGTAAACGACCTTTCCAAAGACGAACCTTAGGAAAGGTTGGGAGTCTGGATGGACGGGGACATGAAAGTACGCGTCTTTTAGGTCCAACGAGACCATCCAGTCTTCCTTCCTGACCGATGCTAGCACCGACTTCGTCGTCTCCATGGTGAACGTCTGCTTGGTGACAAAAGCATTGAGAGCACTGACGTCCAGCACCGGTCTCCACCCTCCTGTCTTCTTCGCTACCAGGAAGAGACGGTTGTAGAAGCCCGGGGATTGATGGTCCCGGACTATGACTACCGCTCCCTTTTGTAGCAAGAGAGACACCTCTTGCTGTAAAGCTAGCCTCTTGTCCTCCTCCTTGTAGTTGGGAGAGAGGTTGATGGGAGTAGTTGCTAGAGGGGGATTGCGCAAGAACGGAATCCTGTACCCCTCTCTTAGCAACTTCACAGACTGAGCGTCTGCACCTCTGCTCTCCCAAGCCTGCCAGTAGTTCTTGAGCCTGGCTCCCACTGCTGTCTGGAGAGGTAGGCAGTCAGATTCTGCCTTTTGAGGACTTGGAACCCTTCTTCTTTTTGCCACGATGACTGTCGGCACGGGTACCTCCTCTGCTGGAGGTTCTGCCACGAAAGGGCGGGATGAACCTAGACGCTGGTGTGTCCATCCTAGGTCTAGGCACGGAAGGTAAAGCTGTGACTTTACGAGCGGAAGACGCCACCAGGTCATGGGTATCCTTCTGGATCAACGAGGCAGCAATCCCCTTGATCAGCTCTTCCGGAAAGAGACACTTGGAAAGCGGAGCAAACATCAACTCCGACTTCTGGCATGGTGTGATCCCCGCAGACAAGAAGGAGCAAAGGTGATCTCTCTTCTTAAGCACTCCAGACACGTACGAAGCCGCAAGCTCACCAGACCCATCCCGAATGGCTTTGTCCATGCTAGACATGATAAGCATGGCAGAGTCCTTATCCGAAGGGGAGGTCTTTCTGCTTAACGCTCCCAAACACCAGTCCAGGAAGTTGAAGATCTCAAAAGCACGAAAAACTCCCTTCAACAGATGGTCCATGTCAGAAAAGGACCAGCAAATCTTGGAGCGTCTCATAGCCAGCCTGCGGGGAGAGTCAACCAGACTTGAGAAGTCGCCCTGGGCAGAGGCAGGAACTCCCAAGCCGGGTTCCTCTCCCGTGGCATACCAGACGCTAGATTTGGAAGCAAGCTTGGTAGGTGGAAAGATGAAGGCAGTCTTCCCCAGTTGCTTCTTGGATTGCAACCACTCTCCCAGTACCCTCAAAGCTCTCTTGGATGAGCGCGCGAGTACGAGTTTCGTAAAGGCAGGAGCTGCAGACTGCATGCCTAAAGCGAACTCAGAGGGAGGTGAGCGCGGGGTTGCAGACACAAACTGGTCTGGATACAACTCCCTAAACAGGGCAAGGACTTTCCTAAAGTCTAAGGAGGGAGGCGTAGACTTGGGTTCTTCTATGTCGGAGTGCGGATCGTCCAAATGCGCAGCTTCGTCGTCATCAGATACTCCTTCATCCGAAAGCTGAGGAGGAAGTGGCAAAGGCGGAGCAGACAGCTGAACGGCTGAATCCGGCAGCACGGGTGCATGCGTAGCTGCACTGGATCCAACATCATGCCGCTGCTGGTCAGTCTGCGAGCTGGCAACAACAAAAGCGGAGTGCTGGTGCGTGGGAGGGACTGCCGTGGGTTGCGGAGACTGCCGCATTGCGTCAAAACACGGCAGCTTGACAGCACCTTCCCACTGCTGATGCGGTAGCTCACACATGTCAACGGAGGGTGCCGCATGTCGGCTAACGTCAACATGCGTCTGGCAGGGTCGACTGCGCATCGGTGGTGGAGCTCTCACAGGTGGAGTGTGGGAGCAGGCAGCCGCAGTATCTGCTGAGCGCACAACCGTGGCAGGTTGTAGGTAAACAGGTGCAGTGTCAACCTTCTCAGCACGATACTCCTGCATGAAGGACACGATACTCCTGCATGAAGGAAGCAAGCTGAGACTGCATAGTCTGCAGCATAGACCACTTAGGGTCTACCGTGGTTGGTGCGGCAACAGACGGAGTGATTGCCTGCTGCGGAACCACTCTACCTCTCTTGGGAGGTGTGCAGTCTTCGGAAGACTGCGGCGAGTCCGAACTGACCCAGTGGCTACACCTGGGCCGTTGGACTCGCTCGGAAGGGACCTTGCGCTTGAGAGGTCGTGAGACCTTGGTCCAACGTTTCTTCCTAGAAACTTCTTCCACAGACGAGGAATGAATGGGCTCACTCGTCTGTTTGTGGATGGGACGATCTCTGCAAGATGCGTCCGCAACCAGTGAGGGTACATCCGTACGCTGATCAAGGCCTGTCGAACCCTTTGGTCCTTCGACATTGCTTCTCCCCTGGGCTTGGGAGCTTGCAAGAGGTCCCGGACTGGGAGGACGACTGGCACGAACAGATGCACCCTCATGCGTAACACTGACACTGACACTTTTCACCGCACTTGCACTCACTACACTTCCCACTGCAGTTTTTTTTTTCAACTCTTTGACATCGGCCAAAAGTTGATTCCGGTCATTAGCTAATGACTCCACTCTGTCACCAAGAGCCTGAATGGCACGCATCATGTCCGCCATCAAGGGTTGAGCACTAGTAGCAGGGTCGGGAGTCACCACTACAGGGGAAGGAATAGGTTGAGGGGCATGGGGAGAGGAAAAATCAAACGAGCGAGAAGAACTCCTCCTGATCCTATCCTTCTCTAGCCTACGTGCATTCTTTAGGAATTCATTAAAATCGAATTCCGAAAGCCCAGCGCATTCCTCACATCGATCTTCCAATTGACAGGATTTACCCCTACAATTGGAACAAACGGTGTGAGGATCTATAGAGGCCTTCGGAAGACGCCTAGAACAGTCCCTAGCGCTACACTGCCTGTACTTAGGGACTTGAGAATGGTCAGACATCTTGAATTCTTGAATTAGCCAAGGGGGGAATCCAAAATCTATCAAAGTTCATCAACAATTAATCCAAAACTAATCAAAAAGCTTGATAAGCTAATGATAATAACTCCTGAATAGCGAAAGCTAAAATCTAGAGCGAATACATCACCAAAAGCGTGAAAACAACTCCAGAAACAACAGCGTATCCAAGTAGGTCTTGCCGGTGGCACGACAGAGGAAAAATTGGTTCTTGTTGACAAGAAGTACCTGAGTACCTACTCGACAGATGGCGCTGTTGTTGTACACCCCCACCTGTATAGCGATCGCTGGCGTATCCCGACCTTAGGTTTTTTCTGTCGGGCAACAGAGTTGACAGCTACATGATCATCGGGTAAGATTAATATTGAAAATTACCATTTGGTAAATATTTTCAGTTTTATGTCATTTGTCAGTAAGTGATTGACCATTCCTTCTAGATAAATAGTTCCTTAATTGATATATCCACCTCTTTCCATTTCTTGTTTATCATTTTTTCAATAATCAAATCATCCATAGAAAGTCTACTCTATGAATTCCACTATTTTCAGATAAATATCATTCAACAAACCTTGACAAATTTCTTAGAATCTTTCCTCAGCATTTGCAGGAACTTCAAAATTGTAACACGTGATGGATGGATTTTGAGAACTATTTTACAGGGGACATTTTTGCATAGTTTTCCCTCTATGAAAATTATCTTGTTCTGTGATGAGATCCAAATGCAAGTTAATTTGGTGTCTTGTACTGTTCTTAGAAGTCTGGTACACCTGAAAGTGAAATGACAAAGTTAAAATCAACCAGGAGTACTGCTGTCAAAATGGATAAAAGTTGGAAGAAAAGAAAGTATTTTGGCACTTATATAAAAATATGATAAATATTTTCAACTTTATATCATTAGTTCCATCATTCTTTCTAAATAGAGTTCCTTAGTTGTTAAAATGATATTTTCATAATAAAATAAATTTTTGAATATACTTACCCGCTGGTTATATAAAAGAGATCTGAAGTCCCTGACGCCAGGGCAGAAAATTCAAATCTCGCGCTATCGAAGATACGCCAGGTGTACCAACCGCACCCTAGCGGTAGAACAGGTGGAACTACACACCAACTCCAGTTCTTCCATGCCTCATAGCCATACCATAGGTAGTCTCTAGAGGGGAGGAGGGAGGGTGTTAAATTTATATAACCAGCGGGTAAGTATATTCAAAAATTTATTTTATTATGAAAATATCATTTTTAAATATAAAACTTACCCGCTGGTTATATAAAAGAGCTGATTGACACCCCTTGGTGGCGGGTCAGAGACAGCTACATACAGAAAATTCACTTAAGGGTTACATACAATAAACTTAAGCAGTTCTCACCTGATAAGGAAGCTGACAGCAATGATACTCTGCCTCATTTCGTCCGCTATCCTTAAGAGATCCAGTAATCCACTCGGGCTGAAAATCTCTAGGAGCTGTCAAACGGTACAAACACCTATAACATGACAGGACCTCAACCAATACCCTTGTTCCGGGTGCACTCAAGGAACAAATTGACCACCTAGCCAAATCAAAGATTGCGGAAGACTGACGCCCAATCTCCACAAACAACCATAAAAAACGAGTTCCAAGAGATAGAAAAGGGGTATTAGGAAAAAAGGGAACGTAGTGGTAGATCATTCACCTACTATCGCATTAGCAGCTATAAAAGGACCCAACGTAAAAAGGTCCTCATAGCGAGTCTGAACATTCTTCAAATAATGGGATGCAAAAACAGACTTACTTCTCCAAAATGTTGTATCCATCAGACTTTGCAGAGAACGATTCTGTTTAAAGGCCACTGAAGTCGCTACCGCTCTGACTTCATGTGTCTTGACTTTGAGGAGCCTCTGATCCGACTCATCACACTGAGCATGAGCTTCTCGAATCAACAATCTAACGAAAAAAGACAAGGCATTCTTGGACATGGGCATCGAGGGTTTCCGAACTGCACACCACAGAGCGTCTGAGTTACCTCTCAGATTCTTAGTTCTGTCCACATAACACCGTAGAGCTCTAACTGGACAGAGAACCCTTTCCAATTCATCGCCAGCCAAATCCGAAAGGTTAGAAATCTCGAAGGATTTGGGCCATGGTCGAGAAGGGTTTTCGTTCTTGGCCAGAAACCCCAGTTGCAAAGAACAAATGGCTTTCCCATTCCGAAAACCAATGTTCTTGCTTAAAGCGTGAACTTCACTAACTCTTTTCGCAGTGGCGAGGGTAACTAGAAAAAGGGTTTTCAAGGTTAAGTCCTTAAATGAAGCCGAGTGTAAAGGCTCAAATCTGTCACTCATGAGAAATTTAAGGACAACATCCAAATTCCAGGCGATGGGAGCCGTTTGAATCATCTTGGTCGTATCAAAAGACCTAAGTAAATCTCGTAGATCCTTATTATCAGAAAGGTCTAGGTTCCTGTGTCGAAAAACCGTCGCCAACATACTCCTGTAACCTTTAATAGTTGATGACGAGAAGTTATGCTTAGTTTTAAGGTCCAAGAAAAAATCTGCTATTTGGGAAAGCGATGTACTGGAAGAGGAAATCGCGTTAGTTCTACACCATTCCCTGAACAACTCCCACTTGGACTGATACACCTTGATGGTTGAAGACCTTCTTGCCCTTGCAATTGCCTTGGCTGCCTTCTTCGAAAATCCTCTAGCTCTAGCGAGTTTTTCGATAGTCTGAAGGCAGTCAGACGTAGAGCTCGGAGGTTTTGATGATTTCGGGCCAAGTGAGGTTGTCTGAGAAGATCGGGTCTCATGGGAAGGCTTCTCGGGACATCCACCATCCATTCCAGTACCTCTGGAAACCAGCTCCTTGACGGCCAGAACGGAGCTATCAGTGTCATTCTGGTCTCCTCGTGTGAAACGAACTTCTGAATCACTTTGTAAAGGATCTTGAACGGAGGAAAGGCATAAACCTCCATGTGTGACCAGTTCATCAGAAAAGCGTCTATGTGAAAAGCTTCGGGATCTGGAACCGGAGAGCAGTAACACTCTAGTCGTTTGGTCTTCGCGGTGGCAAAGAGATCCACGAGAGGTCGACCCCATAACCGCCACAGACTCTTGCAGATGTCCGGGTGCAGAATCCATTCTGTGGAGAGAACCTGACCTTTTATTATTATTATTATTACTTACTAAGCTACAACCCTAGTTGGAAAAGCAGAATGCTATAAGCCCAGGGGCTCCAACAGGGAAAATAGCTCAGTGCGGAAAGGAAAAAAGGAAAATAAAATATTCTAAGAAGAGTAACAACAATAAATATCTCCTATATAAACTATAAAAACTTTAACAAAAGAGAGGAAGAGAAATAAGATAGGAGAGTGTGCTCGAGTGTACCCTCAAGCAAGAGAACTCTAACCCAAGACAGTGAAAGGCCATGGTACAGAGGCTATGGCACTACCCAAGACTAGAGAACAATGGTTTGATTTTGGAGTGTCCTTCTCCTAGAAGAGCTGCTTACCATAGCTAAAGAGTCTCTTCTACCCTTACCAAGAGGAAAGTGGCACTGAACAAGTACAGTGCAGTAACCCCTTGGGTGATGAAGAATTGTTTGGTAATCTGTGTTGTCAGGTGTATGAGGATAGAGGAGAATATGTAAAGAATATGCCAGACTATTCAGTGTGTATGTAGGCAAAGGGAAAATGAACCGTAACCAGAGAGAAGGATCCAATGTAGTACTGTCTGGCCAGTCAAAAGACCCCATAACTCTCTGCTGAGTCTGTCTGCGCTCACATTGTTGACTCCCTGGATGAACCGCGTCAAAAGAGTCACCTTCCTTTCCTCCGCCCAGATGAGGAGCAGTCTTGCAATCTCGAACAGAGGCCAAGAGTGGGTCCCGCCTTGTTTCGCAATATAGGCCAGAGCTGTCGTGCTGTCCGAATTGACTTGGACTACCTTGCCCCTGATCTGCTTTTCGAAGCCGATGAGAGCCAGATGAATAGCTAAAAGCTCTTTTTGATTGATGTGGAGAGAGGTTTGCTCTACCGTCCAAGTCCCCGAAAGTTCCTGCTTCTCTAGAGTGGCTCCCCACCCCGAGTTGGAGGCGTCGCAACACAACACGAGGTTTGGGTTCCTCTGAAGTAAAGACAAGCCTTCTTTCAGTCTGGGCTCGTTGTTCCACCATTGAAGATGAGACTTGATGGAAGTCGAGATGGGAATGCAATCCCTGTCGAGGCTGTCCCCTTTCTTCCAATGGCGGTTGAGATGAAACTGAAGAGGACGCAAGAACAACTTCCCCAGGGTCACGAACTTCTCTAACGACGAGAGAGTCCCCAGAAGGCTCATCCAATCTCTGACGGAGCAAAGATCTCTCTTCAGGAACGTTTGTACTTTTAGGAGGGCTGCTTGGATTCTCACCGACGACAGAAAAGCCCGAAAACTCCGACTGTGAATCTCCATCCCCAAATAAAGAATCTCCTGGGATGGAATGAGTTGTGATTTTTTCGAGCTCACCAGGAGACCCAGTTCTCTGGAGAGATCCAAAGTCATCTTGAGGTCCTTCAAACAACAATCGGCTGAGGAGGCTCTTATCAGCCAATCGTCCAGATACAGAGAGGCCCTGATTCCCCTCGAATGCAGCATGCTTGCCACGTTCAGCATGATCTTGGTGAACAATAGAGGAGCCGTGCAAAGTCCGAAACAAAGAGCCCTGAACTGGAAGACCTTGTTTCCGTCCATGAACCTCAGATAACGTCTGCAGCTGGGATGAATCGGAAGGTGGAAATAGGCATCCTGAAGATCTAAAGAGACCATCCAATCGTCCTTCCTCACAGCTGCCAGAACTGTTTTCTGAGTCTCCATGGTGAACGTCGAGTTTTGGACGTAACCATTGAGCACACTTACGTCCAGAACCGGTCTCCACCCCCCGGAACTCTTGGGTACTAGAAAAAGGCGGTTGTAAAACCCCGGAGACGTAACATCTTGCACTTCCTCTATTGCTCGTTTCTCTAATAAAAGAGACATCTGTAGAAGCATGGCTTGTTTCTTGGGACCCTCTCTGTATTTGGGCGAAAGATCCACTGGATCTGTGACTAAAGGAGGATTGGTCAGGAAGGGGATCTTGTAGCCTTCCTTTAACACCTGGACGGACCAGGGGTCCGCTCCATTCCTCTCCCAAGCCTCCCAAAAGTGAGTCAACCTGGCCCCCACTGCTGTCTGAAGGAGAAGGCAGTCAGACTTTACCTCGACCGGACTTGCCCCCTCTGCCTCTAGGTTTCCTTCCTTCTGGTTTAAAAGAGCCTCTCCCAGAGGGCTTCCCACGAAAGGACTGAGGACGAAACCCAGAAGAAGATTCCTTAGGTTTTCGAGAGGAGAATGACGGAGGCAAAACTTTCCTAGTCGAATGAGTAACTAAGTCATGTGTGGCCTTCTGAGTGAGAGCAGTAGCCACCTCGCCCACTAATTCCTGAGGAAATAAAGAATTAGACAAAGGTGCGAAAAGAAGGCCTGTCTTCTGATAGGGAGACACTCCTGCGGAGAGGAAGGAGCACATCGTGGCCCTTTTCTTGAGAATTCCAGCTGTAAACAAGGCAGCAAGTTCGTTGGAGCCATCTCTCACACCTTTGTCCAAGCAGGACATCAAATGAACCAAACCACTAGTGTCCGTTTCCGTCATATCAGAGACCCTCTTACTCAAAGCCCCCAAAGCCCAGTCCAAAAAATTAAAAACTTCGAAGGCCCTGAAAAGACCTTTAAGCAAATGGTCGAACTCTGGAATGGACCACCAAATCTTCGTCTTCCTTAAGGCAAGACGACGAGAAGCATCTACCAAACTTGAAAAATCCCCTTGTGCAGAAGAAGGAAAACTCAAGCCCAACACTTCACCAGTCTCATACCACACACTAGATTTAGAGGCTAACCTAGCGGGAGGAAAGGCAAAGGCCGTCTTGCCAAAAGCTTTCTTGGAGTCCAACCAAGAGCCCATTAACTTCAAGGCCCGCTTAGAAGATCGAGAAAGAACCATCTTGGTGTAAACTGGAACCTTAGTAGCTTTACCTAAGATGAATTCAGAAGGCGGAGAACGAGGGGCCACAGGGGTAAAAGAATCCGGGAAAATTCCAGTCAAAATAAGCATAAACTTGCGAAGGTCCACAGCATGCTGATAATGCTTCTCCTCCTCATTCTCAGAGACTTCCTCAATAGGATTATCCTCATCCGACTTTTCCTCTGGTTCGTCTTCTGGCAGTGCAGCAACAGCTGCAGCCTGAACCGAAGGAACAACGTCTGGATGGGACTGCCTGTCAAGGCCAACATCTGAGTCAATTTGGTGGGGAGAAGTAGAAGTAGATTGATGCGAAACACGGACATGTAGACGATCATCCTCAACCAACAACTGCTTAGACCGCTTAGAATTCAACTGTTGTTGAACAGAAGAACGCTTGAAATCAGAAGGTAACTGTTGAAGATCGCCGCGAGGTCGCGTAAAGTCCGAGGACTGTTGCTGCGAGCGATCAAAGGAGTCAGGATGTCGCCGCTGTAAACCAATGTTTTGACGCGCCGCGTCCAAAAGTTGTTGCCGCGGACGATCCACTACTTCAAATTGTTGCCGCGTCTCGTCCACTTGTCGACGCCGACGCTCTTCCCCGCGACCAGAAAACGCAAACTGGTCAACCAAAACTCTCTGACGCGACTCATCAAAATCAACCTGGCGTTGAACACTGTGAATGGGAGACCGCCTAAGTGATAACTCGTCAAGGCCATATACCATCGAACGTTTGTGCGATAACTGGTCTGACATCGAACGCCCAGACACAACGCCAACACCTGGTTGATAAGAATCCATCAACGACGAGAGTTGTTCCTTCATAGACAAAAGCGCAGTCCATTTCGGATCAACAGAACTCCTAGAAGGAAGATTCGCACTAATGTCACCACGCATTTCAGGGGAAGAAAGCCAATCCGATGGAAGAGGAGGTGCATGAATAGTTACAAGGTCCGAATCGGAAGGAATCATATCCGCACGAACACGGTGATCCGAACGTTTGGCCGGAGTGCAAGCGCTGGGAGAACGGAAACGTTCCGGTGAACCCCACGAACTACATCCTGGCCGCACAGGCGATTCCCGACGCTGTGAATCAACATGGGAGCGTTTAAGCGGTCTCGACGCTCGCCGCCAGATCTCACTCCCCGACCCTTCATCGGAAGACGGGGATAACGTATGAACCTCCCCTTTCCTACGATGAGGGTGAACGACCTGAGCTACGGCAACAGGAACGTTCGAGGGGACGTCTGCACGATTGATGATGCTTCTCGTTCCCTTAAGCCGTTCGACATTACTTCTCCCATGGGTTCGAGAGCTCGAAAGAGGTCTAAGGCTAGGTGAACGACAAGATCGTGCCGACGCACCCTCCGCAACACTAAACACATTATCAACACTTGTCACAACACCGAGAGAGTCACGATTCTTCGGTACCACATCAGACACTCGAGTCGACGCACCTTCCGCAACACTAACCACATTATCAACACTTGTCACAACACCGAGAGAGTCACGATTCTTCGGTACCCCATCAGACACTGAAACACTTTCCACAGTTCCGATAGGATCACGGTTTTCAATACCTTTAACTCTGAAAAGATAGTATTTCTATCGGCTGCTAAGGACTCAACTTTCTCACCAAGAGACAAAATAGCAGTAAACATGTCCTTCATAGTAGGTTCCTGATCTACCACCACAGGGGAAGGAACAGGATTAGGAACAGGTAAATTAGGTAAGGTTCTATCCACAGATCGGGAAGAACTACGCCTAAGTCTATCTCTCTCTAATCTCCTAACATAACGATCGTAAGTACCAAAATCATCATTAGTTAAGGAAAGACACTCATTACACCTATCATCTAATGAACAAAATTTACCCCTACATTTTACACAAATAGAATGAGGATCAATAGATCCATTAGGAAGTCGTGTACGACAACCCTCACTAACACACCTACGCTGAGCAGGGGAGGAGTCGGCCATTTTAAAGTTAACGTGAGAGACCGACAAGCAAAAAGTAAGGGAAAAAACAATAAAGAAAATCTCAAACAAAAAGATTTCAAGATAAGAACCAAGGAAAATTAATCAACGATAGCTTAAACTCAAAAAAGAACGTTGTACATCACCAAACAACTTCCCAAGAGAGTAAAAACACGAGAGCGAACTTCTGTATGTCAGTCAGCTATGACGGCAGAGAGAAGAACTGGAGTTGGTGTGTAGTTCCACCTGTTCTACCGCTAGGGTGCGGTTGGTACACCTGGCGTATCTTCGATAGCGCGAGATTTGAATTTTCTGCCCTGGCGTCAGGGACTTCAGATCTCTTTTATATAACCAGCGGGTAAGTTTTATATTTAAAATCACCATATTCCCATATCTAGTTTAATATTATATTAATAGTTAAATCCTCCTTAAGATTTCAAGCAATTTACATAAAATGATATTTTAATTATAAAATAAATTTTTGAATATACTTACCCGGTGAATATATAATAGCTGCTGCTCCGGCGGCTCGACAGAAAAACACAAAAACTCGCAAGCGATCGCTATGAAGGTTGCGGGTGTGCCCACCAGTGCCAACTATCGGCCAGATACCGCATATGCATGTAAACAGCTCCAATTCTTCTCATCCCGCTGGGTCTCTATCGGGGAGGAAGGGGGGCCTTTAATTTATATATTCACCGGGTAAGTATATTCAAAAATTTATTTTATAATTAAAATATCATTTTTAAATATTTAACTTAGCCGGTGAATATACAATAGCTGATTCACACCCATGGAGGTGGGTAGAGACCAGAGTTAATTAAGTTTACAGCGTATATGCTTAGAGTTTTTGACAGTTATATCATAACAAAACCCAAATATATATAGGTACCTGGTAAGGAAGTTGACTTAGACGATTACTCTGCCTTGTTAGTCTGTCTTCCTCACGAAGCCAAGCGATCCTCTTAGGATGCTGAAAGACTTCCAGGAGCTGAAGTATCAAGGGCTGCAACCCATACAACAGGACCTCATCAAACCCCTAATCTGGGCGCTCTCAAGATATGACATTTGACCACCCGCCAAATCAACCAGGATGCGAAAGGCTTCTTAGCCTTCCGTACAACCCAAAAACAAGATTAAAAACATTTCAAGAGACAGATTAAAAGGATATTGGAATTAGGGTAATGTAGTGGTAGAACCCTCACTCACTACTGCACTCGCTGCAACGAATGGACCCAGTGTGTAGCAGTCCTCGTAAAGAGTCTGGACATCTTTTAAGTAAAATGAAGCGAATACCGACTTGCTTCTCCAAAAGGTCGCGTCCATAATACTTTGCAGATATCTATTTTGCTTAAAGGCCACGGAAGTTGCTATAGCTCTTACTTCGTGCGTCTTAACCTTAAGCAAGCATCGGTCTTTTTCATTCAAGTGAGAATGAGCCTCTCGTATTAAAAATCTGATAAAATATGACAAAGCATTCTTTGACATAGGCAATGATGGTTTCTTAACTGAGCCCCATAATGCCTCAGATCCACCTCGTAAGGACTTAGTACGAGCTAAGTAGAGCTTAAGAGCTCTAACTGGACACAGCACTCTTTCAAGTTCGTTGCCTACGATCTCTGATAGGCAAGGTATATCAAAGAACTTAGGCCAAGGACGAGAAAGCAGTTCATTTTTGGCCAGGAAACCAAGTTGAAGTGAACATGTGGCTTTTTCTGTAGAAAAGCCGATGTTCTTACTGAAGGCATGAAGTTCACTGACCCTTTTAGCCGAAGCCAAGCACACTAGGAAAAGTGTCTTGAGGGTGAGATCCTTCAGGGAGGCTGAATGTAATGGCTCAAACCTGTCTGACATGAGGAACCTTAGGACCACGTCTAAGTTCCACCCAGGAGTTGCCAAACGACGTTCCTTAGAGGGCTCGAAAGACTTAAGGAGATCTTGGAGATCTTTATTGTTGGAAAGATCTAAGCCTCTATGACGAAAGACCGAAGCCAACATGCTCCTGTAGCCCTTAATCGTGGGAGCTGAGAGGGAGCGAACATTTCTCAGATGTAAAAGAAAATCTGCGATTTGGGCTACAGAGGTACTGGAAGAGGACACAGATGCTGACTTGCACCAGTCTCGAAAGACTTCCCACTTCGACTGGTATACTCTGATGGTAGAAGCTCTCCTAGCTCTCGCAATCGCACTGGCTGCCTCCTTCGAAAAGCCTCGAGCTCTTGAGAGTCTCTCGATAGTCTGAAGGCAGTCAGACGAAGCGCGGGGAGGCTTTGATGAACATTCTTTACGTGGGGCTGACGTAATAGGTCTACCCTTAGAGGAAGACTTCTTGGAATGTCTACCAGCCATTGAAGTACCTCGGTGAACCACTCTCTCGCGGGCCAGAGGGGAGCAACCAACGTCAACTTTGTCCCTTCGTGAGAGGCGAACTTCTGCAGTACCTTGTTGACTATCTTGAATGGTGGGAATGCATATAAGTCCAGATGAGACCAATCCAGTAGAAACGCGTCTATGTGGATTGCTTCTGGATCTGGGACTGGTGAGCAATAGATTGGTAACCTCTTGGTCAACGAGGTGGCAAAGAGGTCTATGGTGGGTTGACCCCAAGTAGCCCAAAGACTCTTGCACACGTCCTTGTGGAGGGTCCATTCCGTGGGTATCACCTGACCCCTCCGACTGAGACAGTCTGCCAAGACGTTCAAGTCCCCCTGGATAAATCTCGTCAACAGGGAGATGCCTCGATTTCTTGACCAAATGAGAAGGTCCCTTGCGATATCGTACAGCGTGAGGGAGTGTGTGCCAAAGCTGTGGTGTTGTCTGAGTTGACCTCTACCACTTTGTTTCGAAGAAGGCTTTCGAATTTCATCAAGGCCAAGTGGACTGCTAACAGCTCCTTGCCGTTGATGTGCATGCTCTTCTGACTTGAGGTCCACAGACCCGAGCATTCCCGACCGTCCAGGGTCACACCCCAACCCAAATCCGACGCGTCTGAGAACAACACGTGGTTTGGGTTCTTGACTGCTAGGGATAGTCCCTCTCTCAGACTGATATTGTTGTCCCACCATCTTAGGCATGCCTTTACTGGTTCGGAGACCGGGATTGATACCGTCTCTAACGTCTTGTCCTTGTTCCAGTGAGAGGCTAGATGGAACTGGAGAGGCCGAAGGTGTAGTCTCCCTAGCGAGACAAACTGCTCCAGGGATGAGAGAGTCCCTACGAGACTCATCCAAATCCTGACTGAACAAAGTTCTCTTTTCAGCATTAGTTGGACTTTGAGCAGGGCTTGTTCTATTCGGGTGGCAGACGGAAAAGCCCGAAAAACTGGACTGCGAATCTCCATCCCCAAATATAGAATAGTCTGGGATGGGATCAGTTGGGACTTTTCTAGGTTGACCAAAAGTCCCAATTCCTTGGCCAGACCCAACGTCCAATGTAGATCCTGCAGACAGTGATGACTGGACGATGCTCTGAGAAGCCAGTCGTCCAAGTACAGGGAGGCTCGGATTCCCGATAGATGGAGGAATTTTGCCACATTCCTCATGAGCCTCGTAAACACGAGAGGAGCAGGACTGAGGCCAAAGCACAGGGCTCGAAACTGGTATACCACATTCCTGTAAACAAACCTCAGAAACGGTTGGGAATCCGGGTGTATAGGAATGTGGAAGTACGCATCTCGTAGGTCGAGAGAGACCATCCAGTCTCCCTCTCTGACCGCTGCTAAGACGGACTTCGTGGTCTCCATCGTGAATTTTGTTTTTGTAACAAAAACGTTGAGCGCACTGACGTCTAGCACCGGTCTCCAACCTCCTGTATGCTTTGGGACTAGGAAGAGACGGTTGTAAAACCCCGGTGATTGAAGGTCCGAGACTTTCACCACCGCTCCCTTCTCTAGCAACAGAGACACTTCTTGGTTTAGGGCTTGTCTCTTTGACTCCTCTCGGTACCTGGGAGAGAGGTCTATGGGAGTTGTCACTAGAGGAGGTTTGCGTACAAACGGTATTTTGTACCCCTCTCTGAGCAACAGAACAGACTCTTGTCTGCACCCCTCTTCTCCCAGGCCTGCCAGAAGCTCTTCAATCTGGCACCTACCGCTGTCTGAGGCTGTGGGCAGTCAGACTCTGCCACGGGAGGACTTGGCTCCTCTCTTCTTACCTCTCTTTCCCTCGGCACGAGAGCTTCCCCTGCTGGGAGCTCTGCCACGAAAGGGTGGGATAAATCTAGATGCCGGAGTCTCAATCCTGGGTCTCACAGTAAAGGATGCAGAAGGAGCCCCTTTGCGAGCAGAGGACGCCATCAGGTCATGGGTGTCCTTCTGCACAAGCGACGCAGCTATATCCTTAACCAGCTGTTGCGGAAACAAGGACGCTGATAAGGGAGCAAAGAGCAGTTCCGATCTCTGACAGGGAGTCACTCCTGCCGAAAGGAAAGAGCAAAGGGTTTCTCGCTTCTTTAAGACTCCTGACGTAAAGGTGGAGGCGAGCTCATTGGAGCCATCGCGGATGGCTTTATCCATACAGGACATGATCAGTAAGGAAACATCTTGGTCGGCAAACGAGATCTTCCTACTTAAAGCTCCTAATGACCAGTCAAGAAAGTTAAACACTTCAAAGGCCCTGTATACGCCTTTAAGCAGATGGTCAAGGTCCGAGGAGGACCAACTAATCTTCGAGCGTCTCATGGCCAGGCGACGGGGAGAGTCTACGAGGCTTGAGAAGTCACCCTGGGCAGAGGCAGGGACTCCCAAGCCGAGAACTTCTCCCGTGTCATACCAGACGCTCGATCTAGAAGCAAGCTTAGAAGGAGGGAAGGCAAAGGCCGTCTTCCCCAAACTCCTCCTGGTATCCAACCAGTCGCCTAAAAGACGTAAAGCCCTCTTGGAAGAGCGAGAAAGCACTAGCTTAGTAAAGGCTGGCTTGGTAGCAGGTAAGCCTAGAGCAAACTCAGACGGTGGCGAACGAGGAGCAACAGCAACAAAGTGATTGGGAAAAAGATCCTTGAAAATCAACATGATCTTCTTAAAGTCCATCGAAGGAGGAACCGCCTTAGGTTCATCTACATCTGAAGGATTATCATCAGGATGAGGATCAGCAACGTCCTCATCTGAAGGAGCTTCGTCCGATAACTGCTGAGTTACAAGCAAAGGGGAGACCTGCCTTGGTGGCAATGCTTGACAAGCAGAGTCCACACGCACCGGTGCATCAGTAGCAGTCCAGGACGCTATGTCATGTAACTGCTTAACAGCCTGACTGTCAACAACAACAGGAGCGGGAGGACGCTCGACGTCAACTCGAGACTGCCTTGACTGCCTAGACTGAGCAGTCAAAACACTTCTTGACTGCGGTGCTTGACGCTCAGCGTCAAAACAAGTCAACTTCGCTGGTTGGCGAACGTCCTGAACGTCAACAAGAGCATTCGGCAGCGGCTGAACGTCCACATGCGGCTGAAAGTCAACACGGGACTGCATCGAGTGAGGCTCTACAAAACGTGACTGACGTGACTTTATAACGCCAACGTCAACAGGACGAGCAAAGGCTCGTTTGGGCGGCTGACGGCCAGGATCTCGATCAACTAAGCGGCGAGGATCATCGTGAACCTTTTCAGCAGAATAGTCCTCCATAAGAGAGGCCAGCTTATTCTGCATGTCTTGCTGTACAACCCATTTAGGATCAACGGGAATGGGTGCGGTGAGAGACGAGGGTAACGTCTGCGACTGCAAAACATTGCCTAAACCAAGACTCTCGGAGCCTGTGTTACGTTTCTGTTTAGGCGGCGAGCAATCTTCCGATGACTGCACAGGGTCAGAGCTGTCCCAATGGCTACAACTAGGACGCTGGACCTGTCCTGAAGGGACTGACTTTCGCTTTAAGGGCCTCGAAACCTTGCTCCACGGTTTCTTACGCGAAAAGCCTTCGGATGACGAGGAGAAAACCGTCTCGCTCGTCTTATGGTAGGGGCGGTCTTGATGAGACACGCCTGAAACCATAGAGGGAACGTCTGTTCGCTGATTAAGGCCTCTCGAACCCATAGGTCCTACGACATTACTTCTCCCTGGGGCTTGGGAGCTTGCAAGAGGTCTCGGACTAGGCGAACGACAGGCACGAACAGACGAACCCTCGGTCGCAACACTAAATACACTTTGCGCACTAATCACTTTCCCACGATTTTCCAATGTGGCACTCTGACACTTTAACTCTTTTACGTCCGCCATGAGTTGATTACGGTCTGTAGCTAACGACTCAACTCTCTCGCCCAAAGCATGAATGGCACGTAACATATCCCACATTGATGGTTCCTGAGTGCTAGTAGAGGGTTCAGGCACAACTACTACAGGGGAAGGATTAGGTTCAGGGGCATGGGAGGAGGAAAATTCTAACGATCTAGAGGAACTTCTCCTCACCCTATCTCTCTCTAGCTTACGAGAATACTTGTCAAACTCAAGCCCACGCACTCCTCACACCGATCTCCTAATTGACATGTTTTACCCCGACAATTAGAACACACAGTATGTGGGTCGAGAAAGGCCTTTGGAAGACGCTTATTGCAATCCCTAGCATTACACTTACGAAATCTAGGAATTGGAGAAGGGTCAGCCATTTTGAAAAAGTCAAAGAAAGTCCAAAAAACAATCCAAAGTCATCAACAATTAAATCTGTCCAAAAAAGAGTTCAAGAGTTTAAGTTGAAGATAAAACACCTGCACTGCGAAAGCTCAAACCAAAATGAAGTACTTCACCAAGTCTGTTGAAAAACTCCAGGTTAACAGCGAGTAATGGTACGTCTTGTCGATCAGACCGACAGAGAAGAATTGGAGCTGTTTACATGCATATGCGGTATCTGGCCGATAGTTGGCGCTGGTGGGCACACCCGCAACCTTCATAGCGATCGCTCGCGAGTTTTTGTGTTTTTCTGTCGAGCCGCCGGAGCAGCAGCTATTATATATTCACCGGCTAAGTTAAATATTTAAAACTTACATTTCATTCAACAAATCTTGAACAATTTCATAGAATCTTTTCTCAGCAACTGAAGGAACTTCAAAATTATGAGTCAGGATCTGAGAGCCTTTTCACAGGGGACATCTTTGCATAGTTTTTCCTCAATGGGAATCCTATAAATTTCAGGTTCAAATGCATCTGATTGGGTCATCCAGTCTGAAAAAAAAAAAGAGAGAAAATTAAGCCGAGATATTTTCACAGATCTATTTTACATTTTAGAAAAGCACAAACATATACTGTATAGTAAGGCGAGGCAATTTTGGACACCTTTTTAGAAACCTTTGTACAAAATCTGTACTGTATTAATAATTTATGACCAAAAATCAAACATACTTTCAAAAGAGGGAGGTCTCATCTATAAAAATAGTTTGTCTCATAATCATCAGAGAATTAGAAATTCCTATATCTCATCAATAAAAAAAAATATCTTAGAGCCGAGGCAATTTTGAACAGCGAGGGAATTATGGACGTCTGTATCTCCGTTAAGCAGCAACGCTCAATTTCCAAATTATGACAATTTGTGGTCACTATCAATATAAATATACTATAAAAAAAATTATGGACTTACATAAATTTTTGTGTCCGTAATCCAAGATTGTCCAATTTTGCCTCGCCAAGAAAAAAGTGAGAAAGTTGCCTGTCCAATTTTGCCTCACCATAGCTTTGAAAACTGTCCAATTTTGCCTTACTTTATGAATATATAAATTAAACTTTGTATTAGAGCACGCAAATATACTTTTATGTGTAAATCTATATATATGTTATCATAAGCATACAAAATAAGACATTTGGAGTACAGTATGGGGGGGGGGGAGTGTCTGATCAGGGTGACACCCTAAAAGGGAGTGACACCCTGAGAGTTACATCTACAAAAAGTTTGTCTTTCTAGCTTGAGGGATATGATATGATTTTCAAAAAGTTATTTAATACTGGGGACACACTCAAAGGTGTTGACACTCAGGCATGGAACCTTCAAAAAGATCGACCAAATCATGGTGACATCCTCGAGAGGGGTGTCACCCCAAATGCTACAAATAATAAAAAAAAAATCTTTCTTGTATATACATTGTTCCTAGAATAATTCCCAAATCCAAATGAAAATTTCAGGTATTAGGGAAAATATGTTTTCCATTTTCTGCTGATTTCCATGTTGATAACTGCAATAGAAAAGATGCAGCTGGCGTGTTGCCTTTTTGATATAGTGTTCAATGCAGCAACATTAGAGTAAACAGCATGATAATGAGAGATATCAATGACAGACAAAGCTGATCCAATAAACAATATTCGTCCTAAGTTGTACATATCCAGTTTCTTATTATTTTTACCTCATATTATGAACGAGCCATCAAAGAGACACTTTTACCTACAAAAGATAATCTTACAGAAAAAGCAACCAAGAATGATAAAAACAAAACAAGAATAAGAAAGTCATTTGCTCAAATAGTAACAGAAAGGGATGCAATCGAAGATTTAAGAAAAAGAGATGAAATGAAGAACAATAAAGGGAAAACCTTAAAGAAAGGCATTAAGAGAAATAAAAACAAAACAAATAATGGAAATACAAAGCAACCAAATACTTCTCGATTTCTAAGAAAAATGTGTGCAAACGCTAAAGTGAATATAAAAAAATCTAAATTGACCAAGGTAATTAATATTGATTATTCAAACTACTTGGATTGTCCTGATAGCGAATCAAAAGGAATTTAATTAATTTTGGGAGAGCGTTTCACCTCCATATGAAGAAGCCTCAGTTGTAGGAAAATGGTATGTGGTAATTTATAAAAATAAGGAGCATCCATTATTTTGCATTGGTATAGCAACAAAATGTTTTTTAGCGGAAGAAGGAAGCAAAGTGACTCACTTCGAGTTAAATAGCTTGAAACCACATATCATCATCATCTCCTCCTACGCCTATTGACGCAAAGGACCTCGGTTAGATTGCCATTCATCTCTATCTTGAGCTTTTAAATCAATACTTCTCCATTCAACATCTATTTCGCGCTTCATAGTCCTCAGCCATGTAGGCCTGGGTATTCCAACTCTTCTAGGGCCTTGTGGAGCCTGGTTGAAAGTTTTGTGAATTAATCTCTTGGAGAGAGCGAAGAGCATGCCTAAACCATCTCCATCTACCCCTCACCATGATCTCATCCACATATGGCACTTGAGTGATCTCTCTTATAGTTTCATTTCTAATCCTGTCCTGTCATTTAACTCCCAATATTCTTCTGAGGGCTTTGTTTTCAAATCTATAAAATCAGTTGGATATTGTTTCATTGTTATACCACGACTCATATCCACACAGTAACACCGATCTCACTAAACTGATATATAGCCAGACTTTTATATGTAATTTCAGGCGATTTGATTTCCAGATATTACTTAACCTAGCCATTGTCTCATTTGTTTTTTTCAATCTTTCATTGAACTCAAAATCTCAATCCCTGTAGTAGATATCATAGTTCCTGAATATTTAAATGGTTCCACCTCATTAAACCTTTTTCCTTCCAATGATATTTCCTCTTCCATTGCATGTTCCAATCTCCTCATCTCTGTCTTTCTTCTATTTATCTTGACCTGTGGTTTTCTGCTAATAAGGACAGCATCATCAGCATACTCTAGGTCAGCTAATATCCTGTTACCAATCCAGTCCAATCCTTTTCCAACATCGCCAACTCTTCTATGCATTACAAAATGCATAAGGAGGATAAACAACATAGTATTTTCATGACAGCTGACGTAAGTGTGATACCTCTGTAAATATTGCAATCAGTCAGATCTCCTATTTGCTGTTTTCACCAAAACTCCTAGCTCCCATTCATCAGGCTTTGCCTCTTCAAGCCACATTCTACAAAATAATCTTTTAAGTAATCTGGGAGTCACATCATTTTCAGCCAATATTATCTCAGCAGTTATTCCATCATAACTAGAGGCATCTCATCTCTTCGAGTTTTTTTAAAAGATAGCTTCGACTTCAAACACACTGAATTCATTGATGGGCACATCAAGGTATTCCTCGGCTTCAGGTATATCAATCAAATTAATCCCTTTATATCTCCTATTCATGACCCCACTAAAGTGTTCAATCCAACGTTGCCTTTCTTCATCTTCTGTTGTTATAACAGCTCCATCTCTCTTTTTGATGGGTATATGCTTCTTCTGCTTTGCTCTCGTAGAGAATTCTATAATAATTCTATGTACAGTACAATTCTTATACCATAGCCACTCCCTGAATCCATAGCTTTGTCAGACTCATCTGCTTTCCTGTCTAAATATTCTCGCCAGTCATTTCTGGCTTTTCTTTTGACCTCACTATCAATAATGGAATGCTTAGCATGCTCTACCTTGCAATTTTCATTACTTCCTCAAAAACTTCCAACTATCAACTTCTATCTTTGTCTCCTTTTTATAGTATCCCAAGTATCATTTGTTAATTGTTTGCTATTTGTCTCCTAAAGTCTCTAAGACTGCAAATCGATTCTTACATTCAATTACAAAGATTTCTCTGCTCATCCTCTAGAAGCTAGTTGTAACAAACCTAGATATCTTATCTACATTTCTGTTGGGTGCATTCAGTTTTAATTTCAGTGTAGCAAGAGGAGCTAGTGGTCACTACCAATATTTGCACCTCTATAGCTTCTTATACTTCTCAGAGTCCTCCTTCTCTCTTTATCAATGGCTATGTAATCTATTTGATTTTTGTAATTGCCACATGATGAAGCCCATGTATATTTGTGGATGTCCTTGTGCTGGAAAAGAACAAAAACTTATAAAATCTGCCCCATTTTCATTTGCAACTTTGCCAAGACCCTCAACACCCATCACATTCTCTATACCTTGATTATTCCTTGCAACTTCAACATTGAAGTCACCAATCACAATTTTCGTATCTCTCTCTGGGATCTCATTTGTTACACACTGCAATTCCTTACAGTATTCATCTTTCGTGTCTTCAGGGGAATCATTTGTTGGTGCATAGTTAACTATAGTACTCATATTGCACTGCTTTGATTTAAACTTTGCAAGTGACCATCTGCTATATACAGCTCTCCATTCCATTAATGACTTTTCTGGGTCGACCTGTGACGCCCGGTGAAAAGGGTCCTTCTTTACACTTTTCTGATATAAACCTTCCAAATGTACCAGAGAAAGATAAAAGCATGGAATGCAGAGGTTACTACCCTCGCGTGAGCACCTTGTGGGTGTCGTGTATAAAGCAGGGGCGTGTGAAAGCCACTATTCACAGGCTGTCTTCCATTTAGATAATTCCTTCATCAAAGGGAAGGGCCGTAACAGAGGCCCTAGATACCGCACTTGAGCCACGCCACCGACGCCCGACGCAAGCGCCCTCTAGGACATCCTTCTGTTTTGGACTTGCTAGCTTGGTTGTAGAATTTTGTACTCTCGGTGTTTTCAAGTTTCCTGGATTATTTTCATCATGACCAAAGCTCCTACTTCACCATTACCAATGTTAAGTACCATAGTTTGTTTTGACAGCTTTTTGCAGTACCGGGCAGTTGTTCTATTCCCAGTACTGTGTTTTTTATTTCGACCGGCTTAGCCTTCCGCGGCGTCGGCAGCCATTGTTGTTTTGATTTGCCTCACTGGGAATTTTATGTTAGTCTTGCCCATTTGGTACTCTGTCAATTAGGTTCTTGGTTAAGTCACTGGCCTTACGCCTTTTTAACCATTATTATTATTATTATTACTATTAGTTTTATTTCCTATGGTACTTTTTGCTAGCAAGTCCAGTCTGGACGAACAAAGAATAGCGTTCTGGCTTTATTATAGTTTAGTACCCGCCACGAGAGGCGTTCGTCTGTGGACTATATCCTTTTAAATTTTGTTACGCAGACGTTATTCTTCGTTCTTAGTCTTGATTGACGTTACAATTTTATTGTTATACTTATATCA
>NC_090758.1:72529697-72565683 GCF_036898095.1 Palaemon carinicauda
GCTTTGCCATTATCTGCGTCACCGGTCCCCAGACCCTCAAATGATCCTGATGTTTCTATTACTTTACATAAAACCGTGACTGCTAAAAAGTCGAAGTCCGCTAAGTCCAAGGCTTCGTCAGCGGGTAGTGCTCAGGAACCCTCCTTCCCCGTCGACCTGATCAGGGATATTGTTAAGGAGCAGATACAACAACATTCTAGGGCAAGCCAAGGGGCTATGACGGAGCTCAAAGATATGGTGGCGAATTTGATCCGTTCAGGAACTCAGATGCCTCCTCCTTCAGCCCCAGACGCATCGAAGTTACCCCCCTTCGATAAAAACAACCCATGGAGATTTGCCTTGCATGCTCCATATATAGATGGTACCATAACTCTGGATAGCATAGGCACCCGCCCTCTAGAGGAACTAGAATTTTACCCTCCGGGACTAGAATTCCCATTCAACGGCTTCGTCCGTTTGAAAGAGCATGCCTTGGTTAGATTGGACAAGGTACCGAAGGAAACGGTAATATTTCCTAAAGAGCAGGCCCAAGCTGTCTGGGCCAGGACTCTGTCTGAATGGGGGTGCGCTAACTCCAAGCTCACCCCACACAAAGGGGCCTACACCATTTTTACAACTGCTCCTGCTATTACCTTGCCTATTACGGATAAATTGACAGATCTCACTATTCAAGCTGTCAAAGAGGGCTCTGCCATGCCGGCTCTTAAAGAGACGGACCCCACCTCCATGCTCATCCCGAGTACCTCTGCTACCTGGGACGATGCTTCCTCTACTTTCACAGTAGGGAAGTTAGACCCAGACTGCGCCTCTACTCTGTTTTCCGAGAAGCTTCCCAAATTACCGGAGAATCTTCTCAAGACTGAGTTTGAGGCACGGGATAGGTTAGCTAGGTCTCTCCACTCCATTACCTCCGCGGAGTCCCTAGCCTCGCTTTATCCGACTGAGACCTTGTTTCGGATATTCACAAAGAACCTGTCTCTGTCCTACCAAGTCGACCTACACGATTTCTGGTCGGCTCGGGTTAGTTGCAGGAAATACGTTCTGTCTGAGGCCTCTATCAGACATGAACCGAACAGGCTGATAGCTTCCTCCTGCTGGGGTAAAACCCTCTTTCCTCAGGAGGAAGTGATCAAAGTTCTTCAGGATGCTGCGAGGGCAAACCAAAATTTGCAAGTAAGGTGGGGCCTCACTGCCAAAAGGAAGGTCGAAGCCCAAAAACAAGCTTTCTTCAAGAAGAAGCAGAGATTTACCCCTTACAAGACGAACCGGGGTCACTACCATCAATCGACAGTTACCCACTCGTCATCACAGTCTCCCTCTGCTTCGACGACTCAGCAACCGAATCCCCCTCAACAGGTGGTCTACCTCACTGCTCCCCCAGGTACACAACCCAACCCCGTTTGGATGCCCTCGCCTGCATACAACCCTAGCTACGAACCCTCAGGTTCCTTTCGTGGACACCAGAGAGGAAGCTACAGGGGTAGAGGAAAGTTCCACCAACGAGGCGGGCCTAGGACAAGGGGTGCTCGGGGAGGGAAAGGACCTAGATTCACTCCCTCGCAATGATGTGGTCCCGGTAGGGGGGAGACTTTACCACTTTAGTGACCATTGGACCTTCAGTCCGTGGGCTCACAGCATAATCTCCAAAGGTTTGGGTTGGAAATGGTCACAGGGTTCTCCACCTCCACCAGTGACCTTCTTCCAGAAACCCACTCCCATCCTGAAAGAGTACACCACAGAGTTACTCAAGAAGAAAGCAATCAAACGGGTTCGATCACTGAAGTTCCAAGGCCGCCTCTTTACAGTTCCGAAGACAGACTCGTTGGCATTGAGAGTGGTCCTAGACTTGTCAAAACTAAACTCTTACATTCTCTGCGACAAGTTCCGAATGTTGACTATCTCTCAGGTACGGACCTTACCACCTCTATCAATCTTACCGACGCCTATTATCATGTGCCAATAGCTCGAACCTTCTCTCCTTACCTAGGATTCCGCCTAGGCAGGAAAGCCTTTGAGTTCAAAGTCATGCCCTTCGGTCTCAGCATTGCCCCCAGGATATTCACGAAACTGGGAGAGACAGTGCTAGAACAACTCAGGAACCAAGGGATACAGATCATAGCTTATCTGGACGATTGGCTCATTTGGGCTCGGTCGACCCAGGAATGCAACAGAGCTACGACGAAAGTACTTCGATTTCTCGCCAACCTGGGATTTCAGGTCAATCTCCAAAAGTCCCGCCTGCAACCATCAAGCCACTTCGAATGGTTAGGCATTCAGTGGGACCTTTCAAAGCACAAGCTATCTCTTCCCCCCAAAAAGGTAAGGGAAATAGCTTCCAAGATCAGGAATTTTCTCAAACACAAACAGGTTTCCAGAAGAGCCTTAGAAAGAATCCTCAGCCTTCTCCAATTTGCTTCAGTAACAGATCTCCTATTAAAAGCCAAACTCAAAGACATCAATCGAGTTTGGAGAAAGAGAGCTACAGTACCTTTAAGAGACAAGATCTCGAAGATCCCCTCTGTCTTGAAAATGAGACTACGCCCATGGTCCGAACCGAGGAACCTCTCCAAATCGGTTCCTCTACAATTCCCACCTCCACAAGTGACAGTTCATACAGACGCGTCTCTGAGTGGCTGGGGGGGTTACTCCGAACATCAGATGTTTCAGGGCTCTTGGTCACCCGCCATGAAACAGTTCCATATCAATGTTCTCGAAGCCATGGCAGTGTTCTTGACCCTGAAGAGACTCTCCCCTCCGAGGTCGACCCACATCAGAGTAGTCTCAGACAGCACAGCCGTAGTACACTGCGTCAACAGAGGAGGATCCGTCACCCAACCTGAATCAGGTCCTGGTCACTATCTTTGCCTTGGCAACAGAAAAGAACTGGTTCCTGTCAGTAACTCACTTAGCAGGAATCCAGAATGTGATAGCAGACTCACTATCCAGGACGAAACCACTGGAATCAGAATGGTCTCTAGACATAAATTTATTCCGGTGGACACTCAGGCTGGTTCTGGACCTCCAGGTAGATCTATTCGCAACTCAGCTGAATCACAAACTTCCTTGTTATGTGACCCCAAACCTGGACCCTCAGGCTTATGCCATGGACGCATTAACCCTGGATTGGAACCATTGGAAGAAGATTTACCTATTCCCTCCAGTGAATCTTCTAATGAAAGTTTTACACAAACTACGCTCCTTCCAAGGGGCAGTGGCTTTGGTAGCACCTCACTGGCCAAAGAGCAGTTGGTTTCCTCTCCTCCTCGATTTGAAACTCCGTCCCTTCCGGATCCCATTCCCCAAACTGACCCAAGTAGTCCAAACTCAGACTGTGTCAGATTCCTCAAGGGTAGCCAAAACCCTAACTTTGTGGACTTCATGAAGTTTGCAGCTCGTAGAGACGCAAACATTGACCCGGAAAACGTTCTCTTCATAGAATCAGGCAAAAGGGACTCGACATTTCGTCAATATGATTCGGCCGTTAACCCTTTTACCCCCAAAGGACGTACTGGTACGTTTCACAGAAGTCATCCCTTTACCCCCATGGACGTACCGGTACGTCCTTGCTAGAACTGCCACCTGTTTGTCTGGCCCCTTGTTTATCAGGGAACAAGGAGGTACTATTTCCATTCAAGGTATCAGACAACAAATCCTCTACTTCATTAAACATGCTAATCCGGAATCATTTCCCCATGCTCATGATATCCGGTCAGTAGCTACCTCCAACAATTACTTCCAGAACATGGATTTTGATGACCTTAAAAAAATATACGGGTTGGAAATCTCCTATCGTTTTCAAACGCCACTATCTAAAGAACTTACAGGCCCTTAAATACCCATCGGTTGCAGCTGGGAGTCTTATCTCTCCCCATTAATCTCTTGTTCTTCCTTTCTTGCATCTCTTCTCTTCTCCCTCCTACCTGTCACTCACACCACGTCGCCACTCTCCTGGGTGGTTCG
Source organism: Palaemon carinicauda (assembly GCF_036898095.1). Classification (NCBI taxonomy): domain Eukaryota; kingdom Metazoa; phylum Arthropoda; class Malacostraca; order Decapoda; family Palaemonidae; genus Palaemon; species Palaemon carinicauda. The sequence goes on from NC_090758.1 coordinate 72,533,658, forward strand.
TTAGCCCTAAGATTATTACCATGTTTAATTCCTATGGTTTAACTGTTATTGTATTTACCGTTACTTTAATGTTTGGATATGCTTAGACATGTAAGATTTGATGCTTTTTGCGTTTGGACACTCGGATGATTCCTTGTTTTCATATTTATTTAGCCTTACGTTCACTATGTCCTTTGGCTAGTTTGTAATTTTATGTTTACTTACATTATTATATTATATTATTTTGTTACATGGTGTTTGTATTCTCCTCATTATGTTATTACTTTATTGGGCTTGGAAGGCATTTTTACCGGGCGTCACAGGTCGACCCAGGAAAGGGATTTTGACGAAGGAAAAATCTATTTCTGGGGAGAGACCTGTGACGCCCGGTGAAACCCCTCCCTGTTATTTTGTACGTTCCCACCCTTTACTTTCCAAGCCACGTGTTCTTGCAGAAGGATGTCCAAGAGGGCGCTCGCGTTAGGCGTCGGTGGCGTGGTTCAGGTGTGGTATCTAGGGCCTCTGTTACGGCCCTTCCCTTTGATGGAGGAATTATCTAAATGGAAGACAGCCTGTGAATAGTGGCTTTCACACGCCCCTGCTTTATACACGACACCCACAAGGTGCTCGCGCGAGGGTAGTAACCTCTGCATTCCATGCTTTTATCTTTCTCTGGTACATTTGGAAGGTTTATATCAGAAAAGTGTAAAGAAGGACCCTTTTCACCGGGCGTCGCAGGTCTCTCCCCAGAAATAGATTTTTCCTTCGTCAAAATCCCTTAATGATGCTGAGAAAAGATCCAACTCTCCTGCTTAGGTAAAAAGGGCATCAGGATTAGTAAGGTCAAAGGAAGAACTAAAATCAAGGACAACCATTTAAATTTTCTGACCATAATCAGGGGATTTCTGTACAGCATTGGAAATGGTAAGAAGGACATCACACGCTCCAAGGTCTTTATGAAAGCCACATTGCAAACTCGGGAACAGATGATTAGCTTCAACGTAACTATTTAGGCCTTTTGCTCTGAGACATTAAAAAACTTTAGATAATTTTGGAGTTATTGAAATTAGGAGTATCAGCAGGGATAATCCCCACAATAACATTTACCTGATATGAATAACATTACACATTACCAATTCTTCAAAAAGAGCTAAAATAGCCTCTTCTCGCTAACTTGCAAATATAACAGACAACTTGGGAGTTTAAGAATCTGTTTTTTATTTATTTATTTTTTTTTTTAAAGAAAAATATTTTGGTCTACATCTCCATAAGAATGTTTAAATTTCATAGAACCAAAATTTCACTGCTAAACCCATCAGCCAAAAGGGTTGCCTTTTATTTTGGACAGTAAGTGACACAGCCATCTGGTTTAAGCAAAGAAGGAACTGTTAAAGTCTACACCAAAAAGTGAACATTTGAAGTAGCCCACCACTTGTTCCCAGACTGTACTGGAAAGGGTTAATTTTATATTAAAACTGTAACAATTTTCAGCTGAAGCATAACCTCTCTGAGCAAACAGCTCTTAGCTAAGCATAGTTATTCCAAGTTAAATCTGATCACCTGCTTATCTAAAGATGATAGGTCTCCTGCTTCTCCAATTAAGCAAGTCTACAAACATCATTGAACCAGGGTTTGTCTTTCACTCAGTACTTTAGCACACAAGAAGAGATATGTCTATCAATTATGTTGACCAGATTTTCATTCAAGAAAAAAGGCTCAACCCCTTTATACAAATGTGACTAATCCAAATGCATAAACTCACTCAAAAGGACATTTCAAGTCTGCTTGAGATTTTACAAATGTCTTGCAAGAGTATGACACATTAGGGACAAGCTGCTCAGTCTTAATTACTAACAAAACTAAGGCATAATCAGATGGTCCAACTGGAGGACCCACCCTGCTAGTTTTAACACCCGGGGAATTAGTGATACACTAAGGTCTAAACAGTTGCCGGACCTGTGAGTAGCTTCACTTATGATTAGCTCACAGCCTGATTCAGAGGAAGTCTAAAGCTCTAAAGCCAGAGCAATCAGTAGGAGAGACAGAATTTAACAATTACCTATGGTGAGGATTCAATCGACAACAAGCACAGAAGACAAATTTTCATCGTCATCTTGTATCTTAGCTATATTGATAAGAAGATAATTGAAGATAGAATCATCTAAGTCTGTAAGCAGCTCTTCTAGGAGAAGGACACTCCAAAATCAAACCATTGTTCTCTAGTCTTGGGTAGTGTCATAGCCTCTGTACCATGGTCTTCCACTGTCTTGGGTTAGAGTTCTCTTGCTTGAGGGTACACTCAGGCACACTATTCTATCTAATTTCTCTTCCTCTTGTTTTGTTAAAAGTATTTATACTTTATATAGGATATATTTATTTTAATGTTGTTACTGTTTTTAAAATATTTAATTTTTCCTTGTTTCCTTTCCTTCCCTGTTGGGGTCCCTAGGCTTATAGCATCTTGCTTTTCCAACTAGGGTTGTAGCTTAGCAATTAATAATAATTATAATAATAATAATAATAATAATAATAATAATAATAATAATAATAATAATCCCAAAGATGGAACACAAATAAAAGCTATTATACCAATCACAAACTTTTATAACCTGAATCTTATAACATCTAAATTAATAGGACTTAAGAAAATCAGGATACTTAGTCCTGATATGTACCACCATGTTTTGAATATCCTGGTAAATTACAATTATTTGGCAATTAAACTGTTCAGTAGGGACAGTAAGCAGGACTCTGATACCAGAAGTAGTTTCAAAAGCTTTGTATTCATGTTCGGTAACTGATAAACTTACTATCAAACTGTATTCATCACTTGAATAACATCTGACACAGTATTCAAGTAATTCTTTTAATCATAACCCTATCTAATTATGTCTAAAAACCTAAAAAATGATTTGGTTAACATCTTAAGTAGTTCTCACCAGCGAGCATCTTGTTCCGTGACGAGATCTAAACGCGAAAGTTAATCTTGCATCCTGTAGTGTTCTTGATGTCTGGTGCATCTGAAAGTAGAATGACAAAGTTAAAATTGATCAGGAAGACTGCTGTTACAATGGCTAAGTCAGAAAAAAACTATATTGCAACTATGTAAATTACCATTTGGTAAATATTTTCAGTTTTATGTCATTTGTCAGTAAGTGACTGACCATTCCTTCGAGATAAATAGTTCCTTAGTTGTTATATCCACCTCTTTCCATTTCTTGTTTATCATTTTTTTAATAATCAAATCATCAATAGAAAGTCTACTCTATGAATTCCACTCTTTTCAGATAACTTTAACATCATTCAACAAACCTTGAAAAATCTCATAGAATTTTTCCTCAGCATTTGCAGGAACTTCAAGATTGTGACACGTGATGGATGGATTTTGAGAACTATTTTACAGGGGAGATCTTTGCATAGGTTTCCCTCTATGAAAATCTTATGGATTTCAGGTTCAAGTTCATCTGATCGGGACATTCAGTCTGGAAAAGTTGAGAAAATGAAGTGAAAAGATATTTACAGGTCCTCATTACCTTTCAGTAAGACACAAACATATACTTCATTCAAATTATACTAAAAAAAATATGACAAATTCGGTAGTAATTTGTATTGAACCTAACCATACAAATCTTGGCTCTAATATGGATATACTGTTCCGGCATCGCTGGAAACTATCCATAAACATTTTGCGCGAAGTAAACTACCCACTGCTAGTTAGCGAGGGTTAGCAGGGGTAGGCTATACCAGTCACCACACTCACACACTCGCCTAGAATATTGATCCACATTTGATTGCAAGGAGGACTTTCTTAGGAGACAGGTGATGGCGGATCAAAAATGAGTAAAGAGGTCACATTTGAATGGCTAGGAAAAATATGAATTACTTCTAAATTTGCCATTTGTTTCCTAAATAGAAACCATTTGCTCTTTACCATGGAGACTCACTCTAAGGTGGGTGAAAGTCCAAAACCCAACTAGCTGAGAACTTGACCGAGGTACGACTCTGAGCTCGTACCCTGGATTTCCTCCTGCTGAGTGAACTCGGCGTGATGCAGAAGATGCCAAGGGCGTTTCTGCAAAAGGCATGAAACATTCTGGAGGGGTCCAGAAGCTCAGGAGAAGGTAAGGCCGAGGCCAGGATGGAGGAAAGAGGTTCTACTTCCAGCTGGTTGAGCAAGCTCTAGCCCGCTTACCCCCAGAGGAGTCATGGACCTGGCAAGGGCTCCAAGGAGAACCTAACACAGAGAGTTATAGGGTCCTTTGACTGGTCAGACAGTACTACAGTGAATCCTTCTCCCTGGTTACGGTTCTATCCCTTTACCTACACGTACACGGAATAGTCTGGCCTATTCTTTACATTTTATCCTCAATTCTCATACACTTGACAACACTGAGATTACCAAACAATTCCTCTTCATCCAGGGGGTTAACTACTGGACTGTAATTGTTCAGTGGATACTTCGCCGAAAGTTAAGGGATTTTAACAAAGGAAAAATTTATTTCTGGGGAGATACCTGTGACTCATATTTGGAAGTATTTATATCAGAAAAGTGTAAGGAAGGACCCTTTTCTCCGGGCGTCACAGGTCGACCCAGAAATACCCTATGTAAATAGCATGGTTTGTATTTCGGTTACGGAACAACTTGCAATTCTGGAGTATATACCACACCCCTAATCTGGTTGAAAATAGGGTGCAAAAAGCACTTCACACTATGGCCATCCAATGTTGAAAGTGTTTTTAATAATTCGCTTTGTATTGGGAATAGTGTCTCTAGCAAGAGACTTCCATTTCCCTAGAGATGAATTTTTTGCTGGCCTCCACATATATTCACTATTTCCCTATTAGCTTTAAAAACATTCACAAGTTCATGTCTTCCATTTTCAAATTCCAAAATTAAAAATTTTTCATAATTCACTACTTCATAGTGACCAGGTAATACTTCTACTTTTCTATATTGTTCTGTCCTGTCATCATTTCTTAGTCTCACTCTCTCTTCTTCTCTAGTGTTTTCTTATAATCATTCTTTACATGACGTGAATAAGGTTCTAATGTTACAATAGTAGAACCTGAGTTGAAATCGTCTGTACCAAGGTCCATGTTTGTATTTTCCAGGTTGTCAACAGAGGGGTTGGTTTGTATACAAGACGCAAGCTGGGTTATCCACCTCTTATCAGAGGATGTCAGTCCCCCTATCCCATGTGGTCCAACATGAGAAGACACTTCAGCGGGACCAGTCCTCTATTAGAGAGGGGCTGCCTCTCTTTAGGTGGCCACACACTGGTTAGTGGGGGTAGTTAGCCCCTCCCACCAATGACTCCAGTGCCCAGCGTCATCCATTACCCGGTAATGAGCGACTTAAAACCGGATCACTGGAGACCGACTCTTTAACAGAATAAGTCTGCACCCAATAGGGTCTGCCAGAGGGTGATGGGGTCTAAATTTGTATGGGTTGAGATGACATGCCATCCATCCCACACTGCGCAAAATTCAAAGAAGCTGTCTAACTATAATCAAACAAGCCAAAGTCATCGACAATTTCATGCTCAAGAGGAAAAGATGGGAGAATAAAAAAAATAATCAAAAGGTTAAGAGAAAGTGCCAACTAATTTAGTTGGATCAACAATTGGGTATCAAGATTAATAGGGAAAGCAGTTCCCACCGCTCATCAGAGCCCAGCTGCTAATCCCTAAGGCCCCCTTCCTCGTCAAGGCTTCAGCATCTGGGGGGGTCTGAATGTTGATGAGCTACTGTTCTTGACTTATTTAAAATCATACTTTGAGTTTTCTTAGGGGTTCAAGTGCATCCTCCCACATTACTTTGCACATTGTACTAATGTTATCTCAATCTCTATTAAGGGATTCACCAATCATTACTCTACATTCAGGAGATGGAATTGAAGCAGAGTAGCATCATCTGCATAAGTGACAAGCTTTTTATATAGCCCAAACCACATGTAAGTAATAGGCTGAGAAAACTACCATGAAAAACCCCAGATATCACATTTCTATAATCACAATGGTGCCCAAAATCAACTATTTGCAATCTGTTAATTAAAAATCAATTAATGATGCTGAGAAAAGATCCAACTCTCCTGCTTAGGTAAAAAGGGCATCAGGATTAGTAAGGTCAAAGGAAGAACTAAAATCAAGGCCAACCATTTAAATTTTCTGATCATAATCAGGGGATTTCTGTACAGCATTGGAAATGGTAAGAAGGGCATCACATGCTCCAAAGTCTTTATGAAAGCCCACATTGCAAACTAGGGAACAGATGATTAGCTTCAACATAACTATTTCTGGGGCGACCTGTGACGGCCGGTGAAAGAAGTCATTTACACTTTTCTCATATAAATCTTCCAAATATACCAGAGAAAGATAAAAGCATGGAATGCAGAGGTTACTACCCTCGCGCGAGCACCTTGTGGATGTCGTGTACACAACAGGGGCGTGTGAAAACCACTATTCACAGGCTGTCTTCCATTTAGATAATTCCTTCATCAAAGGGAAGGGCCGTAACCGGCCCTAGAGAACACAGTTGGACCACGCCACCGACACCTAACACGCTCGCCCTCTAGGACATCCTTCTGTTTTGGACTTGCCCGCATAGTCGTATTTTTTTGTGCTCTGTGTTTTTCAAGTGTTTGTCGTTAATTCATCATGACTGACGCTGCTACTTCACCTTTACCAATGTTAAGTACCATAGTTTGTTTTGACAGCTTTTTTCAGTACCGGGCATTTGTTCTCTTTCCAGTTATGTGGATTTTAATTTTGGAAGCGGCTTGGCCTTCCTCGGTGATGGCAGCCATGTTGGATTCGTTCGCTTCGCTAGTATTTCAAGTTAATATTGCCCATCTGGTACTCTGTCATCTAGGTTATATCACTTACGTTTTATGACCATTATTATTATCATTATTTTATTATTGTTTTTACTATGGTATTTTTTTGCTAGCAAGTCCAATTTGGATGAACGAAGAATAACGTTCTTGCCTTTGATATAGTTTACGTACACGCCTCGGGAAGGTGGTCGTTTTAGACTATATCTTTATATTTATTTGTTACGCTGTCGTTATTCTTCGTTCTTGGTTATTACAATTTTATCATTATTCTTATATCATATTATTGTGTGCTTTTGGTTCTTTATAATGTAACCATGAGAGCGTGAGCATGGAGTTCTCGGTTTCTGTTACTACAGTTACGAGTTACCCCTTCTCTCGTTTTCTTTCTTAAGCTCGAGTAAGGAGAGGTGGATTTCCCGTTTTCCGTTTTATACGCTCACGAGTTATCCCTGTCTCCTCTTCTTCTCTGGGTTTATGATATTACGTTTGATGGTATTTACGTTTTATTGATGTGGTTACTGTTAATATAGCTAGCATTATTAATAGGTTCCGTTAGTGTATGAGTCATTATTTTGGGATCGCTTTATGCCGCCACCCGTAGTTCCGTTCTCTTCGGAACATTCACCGCCTTGAGTTATACTCCGCTATAATGGATACTCATTGGGTTGGGAACTAGTCAGATATTTGGAGTGCAACGGTGAAACCCGGCACTCAGACTCCGGTTTCGGCCTTATGCACACGAACCTTTTTCATGATTAATCACAATTTCATTATTACGGTCCTTTTTCATCGGATCTCCGGTTTCATCGGATCTCCGGCTTCACCGGAGATCCCACAGACGTTCAGCATTGAGGTTAACATTATCTTACCGCTGGTGTTCACGATTTCATTATTACGGACCTTTGTCACCGGATCTCCAGTGTCACCGGAGATCACTCAGATGTTCAGAACCGGGGTTAACATTATTTTACCGATGAGGTTTATAGTTACATGTTACGTGGTTACTTGACTTTATATGTTAATTTGTAGCTCTAGCTAGCAATGATAGAACCATGTTAGGCACACATAATTAATGTTATCCAGTAAAATGGCCTCTCATGGCATGGTTGGTTTCGACCTGGCTTTTTCATTAGAAGGCGCTAGCGTTCGATCCCAAGTACGAAGTAGAAATTTATTTCTATTTGAACACGATGTTGTATGGATATTTATCCATATATATACATATATATAATTAAATAAATGCATAAAAATATACATACATATTATATACATATATATTATATACATGTACAAATATATACATATACATATATATTATTGTTTTATAGATACTTTGGTTGATCCCAGCCTGTGAATAGGAACATCCAGACTTATGTCTCCTTTCTTTTACAGAAGGTCCGCCTACATGGTATGGTTCCCGGAGTCATGCATGCTCTGCTACGAGCTGTCCTCCCTACTCCTGAACGATGATGTAAGTTGGTTCTAATTTGTTCCTTTTGGTATCCTTTGGCGATGATTTAATTTGTTCTTGATATATGTATACATCGCTTATTGAGGAGAACGGTCTTCTCCTTCATCACTAATCCCCTCACCTCTTTCAGGATGATCATGAATCTCTCCGGGCTGCAAGAGCGGCTTTCCGCCCTTGGGTGTCAAGATTTGGAAGGAATGCTCCATCTGGCAGACCCTATCTCCTCGACGGAGACATGGCCTCTCGCCTGTTCCCGGGCTCTACTACTGCGGCAGTTCCACCGGAGACAGCGGCCCTGTTAATTGAGGTGGTTAGAGCAACCATTCCAACGGAAGAGGAAGCTTTATTGGAGGGGGACGTGTCCTCTCTAGAGTTGGACGTCGAACCCATGGACGAGCAGGTAGGTGGTGATGAGTTTTGAGCCTTCAGCTTTGCCATTATCTGCATCACCGGTCCTAGGACCCTCAAAGGATCCTGATGTTCATATTTGCATAAAACCGTGACTGCTAAAAGACGAAGTCCGGTAAGTCCAGGGCTTCGTCAGCGGGTCGTGCTCAGGATCCCTCCTTCCCTGCCGACCTGATCAGGGATATGGTTAAAGAGCAGATACAACACATTCTAGGGCAAGCCAAGGAGCTATGACAGAGCTCAAAGATATGGTGGCGAATCTGATCAGTTCAGGAACTCGGATACCTCCCCCTACAGCCCCAGACGCATCGAAGTAACCTCCTTCGATAAAAACAACCCATAGAGATTTGCCTTACATGTTCCATATATAGATGGTACCATAACTCTGGATGACATAGGCGTCCGCCCTCTAGAGGACCTAGAATTTACCCTCCGGGACTAGAATTCCCATTCAACGGATTCGTTCGTTTGAAAGAGCATGCCTTGGTTAGGTTAGACAAGGTACCGAAGGTAACGGTAATATTTCCTAAAGAGCAGCCCCAAGTGGTCTGGGCCAGGACGTTGTCGGTCTGGGGGTACGCTAATTCCAAGCTCACCCCACACAATGGGGCCTACGCCATATTTACAACTGCTCTCATTATTACCTTGCCTATTACGGATAAATTGACAGGTCTTACTATTCAAGCTGTCAAAGAAGGTTCTGCCATGCTGGCTCTTAAAGAGACGGACCCCACCTCGCGGGGTCCCTAGCCTCTCTTTTTCCGACTGAGACGTTGTTTCGGATATTCACGAAGAACCTATCTTTCTTTACTACTTGGAGGAAGTGAAGTCTAACCATAGCCAAACACCACTTGATTTAGTTTCAAAATTCTACCTCATGTAATGTAAGATCATATAACTATACGCTAAATATGAAGGGAAATATTATCCAAGTATATACAGTAACTAGCATTTGCATATGTGTATTGTACTTACGGTAAATCTAAAATTCACGTATAATACAGTACACGCGGTGTGGTACGCTCCATTTATCACAAGTACTATGTGTCAAATATTTAACTATAGGCATTTCCATGTTCATATCAGGCCTAGCTCTGAAATACATAAAAATAAAATGATTTCCATTCAACAAAATATGGTACCTGCTTTTAATTAAGCCTTGAATATAGACTGCTATATATCTTTGACGATTAATTTTAATATTACTAAAAATAAATAGTTTGATCACACTACTGATTCAAATTATTGACTCTCTCAAGCCTGGCCCAAACAAATGAAACAAAAAAAGGGGTCGTCTCCTCTCTATGTTCCTCCCAGCCTGACAAGGGACTCAACCGAGTTCGGCTGGTACTGCTAGAGTGGCACAGCCCACCCTTGCCGAGGTATCGGCAGCCATTTTGGGTTATGTTCGCTTCGGTAAATATTCTAGTTAACTTTGCCCATCTGGTACTCTGTCATCTTGGTTATATCACTTACGTTTTATGGCCTTTTAGTGTTATCATTAATTTTTACTATGGTATTTATTTGCTTGCAAGTCCAATTTGGACCTACGAAGAATAGCGATTTAAAGAATAGCGAATTAAAGTTTAGCGATTTAGTCTGTTAGTTTGTTCTCGCCTCAGAGGCTTCGATTTAGACTATATCCTTGTTGTTTTGTTACGTTATTCTTCGTTCTTGGTTATTACTAAGAAAAGCAATCAATTTTATTAATGTTCTTGTTTTATTGTGTGATGTTAGTTTTTTATTATGTAACCTTGAGAGCGAAAACAGAGACTGCTCGTTCCCTGTTCTACAGATATGAGTTATCCCTTCTCTCGTTTTCTTTGTTAGCTCGAGTAAGAGAGGTGAATTTCCCGTTCTCCGTTTTTATACGATCACGAGTTATTCAAGCCTCCTCTTAGTATCAGAGTTGATGATAGTACGTTTAATATTATAAACGTTTTTATTGATGTGGTTACTGTTAATATAGCTAACACTATTAATAGGTACGTTAGTGTATGAGTCATTAATTGGGGTCGTTTTATACCGACACCCTTAGCTCCGGAGTTATGCTTAGCTCCGCCTTGAGTTATGCTCCGCTATATGGATACTCATTGGGTGAGAACTAGTTAACGTTCAGGAGCAGATTTTTGGAGTGCAACGGTGAAATCCGGCACTCGGACTCCGGCTGAAGCCTTTTACACACGAACCTTTGTCATGTTTGATCATAATTACACCGTTACGGCTGGCTTCACGGGAGATAACACAATCATTCATTGAGGTTAATGTTATCGTACCGGGAACGGTCACGATATCACGGTGACGGGCCTTTGCTACCGGATCTCCGGTACAAACAGAGATCAAGCAGACGGCCAGAACCGGAGTTAACAATGTGATACCGATGAAGACTTCACAGTTTCATTATTACGGTCCCTTTTTCATCGAATCTCCGGCTTCACTGGAGATAACACAAACATTCAGAATGTTATCGTACCGCTGAGGATCACGTTTTCACGATGACGGACCTTTGTCACTAGTTCTCCGTTACAAACAGAGATCAATCAGACGATCAGAATCAGGGTATGAACCCCTTTTTCATAAATAATCACAATATCGTTATTACGATCCTTTTCATCGAATCTCCGGCTTAACCGGATATCGTACAGGCGATCAGCATTGAGGTTAATATTAGTTTTCCTCTGGTGTTCACGTTGTCACTATGACGGACCTTTGTACCGGGGATTGTTACCGGAGCTCCGGTACAGACAGAGCTCACTCAGACCACGGGGGGCCAATCTCTTGTTTTGCTGTAAAGGAAAGGATTTAACATGAATACAAAGTAAACTGTACTTACTTTAATGACACTTTGAATTTGCGTTGGTAATATTCATTAGTTATTCTTGAAAGTCCAAATAAAAATATATGAACATAACTATGCCTATATTTATGCATATATTTAATTCTAACTATGTATAAATATGGATAAATATCCATACAACATCGTGTTCAAATAGAAATAAATTGATTATGCCTATATTTATGCATTTTCAATTCTAACTATGCCTAAATATGAATAAATATCCATACAACATAGTGTTCAAATAGAAATAAATTGATTGTGCCTATATTTGTGCATATTCAATTCTAACTATACCTAAATATGAATAAATATTCATACAATATCGTGTTCAAATAGAAATAAATTGATTATGCCTATATTTATACATATTCAATTCTAACTATGCCTAAATATGAATAAATATCCATACAACATAGTGTTCAAATAGAAATAAGTTTCCACTCAGTACTGGGAACCAAACGTTGGCCCCTTCTAATGAAGGGCCGGGTCGAGACTAACCATGCCATGAGAGGCTATCTACTGTTCCTTGAAACTCTGGTCAGTGAACAGATGAATCAATAGAATACTAATAGCCAGTAAATAATGTTAGACCCGGTTCTGAACGTCTGAGTCAGGGGTGGCCAACCTGTGGCGGATGCGCCAACAGTGTCACATTTCATGAATACAAGTGTCGAACTATACCCCAAAAGATAGTACATTAAATGATTTTTCTTTAAAATTGATTTTTATGAGTTATACAGCTGATCCCAACCTGTGAATAGGATCATTAACCAAAGTTCAAGGAACATCCAGACTTATGTCCCCTTTCTTTTACAGAAGGTTCGCCTACATGGTTCCCGTCAGGATGATGATGAATCTCTCTGGCCTGCAAGAGAGGCTCTCCGCCCTTGGTTATCAAGGTTGGGAAGAAATGCTCCATCTAGAGGTCCCTATCTCCTCAGAGTGTCCTCTCTAAGGTTGGACGACGACCCCATGGACGGGCAGGTAGGTGGGGATGAATTTTGAGCCTTCAGCTTTGCAATTACCTACGTCACCGACCTAGGACCCTTAATGGATCCTGATGTTCATGTTACCCTGCATAAACCGTGACTGCTAAAAGCAACACATTCTAGGGAAAACCAAGGGGCTATGACGGAGCTCAAAAGTATGGTAGTGAGTCAGATCCGTTCAGGAACTCAGAAGTTTCCCCCTACAGCCCCAGGCATATCGAAGTAACCTCCTTCGATAAAAACAACGCATAGAGATTTGCCTTACATGTTCCATATATAGATGGTACCATAAATCTGGATGGCATAGACATCCTCCCTCTGGGGGACCTAGAATTTACTCCCAGGTACTAGAATTCCAGTTCAACGGATTCATTCGATTGAAAGAGATTGCCTTGGTTAGGTTAGACAAGGTACCGAAGGTAACAGTATTATTTCCTAAAGGGCAGGCCCGATCTGTCTGGACCAGGATGTTGTCAGTCTGGGGGTTACGATAATTCCAAAATCTGCCCTTCCAATTCGACCTACACGTTTGATGGTCTGATCGGGTTAGTTGTGGGAAATACGTTCTGTCTGAGGCCTCTATCAGACAGGAATCGATAGTCGGTTACTCACTCGTCATCACAGCCTCCCTCCGATTCGACGTCTATGCATCCAAATCCCCCTCATCAGGTGGTCTACCTCACTGATTCCCCAGGTACACAGCCCAACCCCGTTGGGATGTTTTACCTGCATACAGCCCTAGATCCGAACCCTCAGGCTCCTCTCGTGGACACCAGAGAGGAAGCTACAGGAGTAGAAGACAGTCTCGCCATCGAGACGGACCTAGAAAAAAGGGGGCTCGGAGAAGGAAAGTACCTAGATTCACCCCCTCACAACGCGGTGGTCCCGGTAGGGGGTAGACTTTACCACTTTCGAGACCATTGGACCTTCGGTCTGTGGGCTCATAGCATAATCTCTAAAGGTTTGAGGTGAAAATGGCCACAAGGTCCTCCTCCTCCACCAGTGACCTTCTCCCAGAAATCCACTCCCATCCTGGAAGAGTACACCACAGGGTTACTCAAGAAGAAGCAATCAAACGGGATCGATCACTGAAGTTCCAAAGCCACCTGTTCACAATTCCGAAGAAAGGCTTGGCAGCATTGAGAGTGGACCTGGACTTGTCAAGCTAAACTCTTACATTCTCTGCGACAAGTTCCGGATGTTGACTATCTCTCAGGTACGGACCTTACTTCCCCGTAGGACCGTCACCACCTCTGTCGATCTTACCGACGACTATTATCTTGCGCCTTTAGCTCGAAACTTCTCTTCTTATCTGGGTTTCCGCCTAAGCAGGAAAGCCTTTGTGTTCAAGACATGCCCTTTGGCCTCAACATTGATCCCAGGATATTCACAAAACTAGGAGAGAGAGTGTTAGAACAACTCAGGAACCAAGAGATACAGATCATTGCTTATCTGGCCGGTTGGCTCATTTGGGCCCGGCCGGTCATAGAAGGCAACAGAGCTACGAAGGAATTATTCCAATTTCTCGACAACCTGTGATTTCGGGTCAATCTCCAAAAAATCTCGCCTGCAACCATCAGTCCGCTTAGAATGGTTAGCCATTCAGTGGGACCTTTCGAAGCACACGTTGTCTCTCCCTTCCAAAAGGTAAGAGGAATAGTTTCCAAGATCAAAAAAAAAAAAAAAAAAAAAAAAAAAAAAATAAAAAAAAAAAAAAAAAAAAAAAAAAAAAAATTTTCTCAAACACAAACGGGTGTCCGAAGAGCCTTAGAAAGTATCCTCGGACTTTTCCAATTCACTTCAGTAACAGATCTAATAAAAGCCAAACTCAAAGACATCAATCGAGTTTGGAGAAAGAGAGCTACAGTACCTATAAGAGACATGGTCTCGAAGATCCCCTCTGTCTTGAAAATGAGACTACGCCCATGGTCCGAACCGAAGGACCTCTCCAAATCGGTTCCTCTACAATTCCCACCTCCACAAGTGACATTCCATACAGCCGCGTCTCTAAGTGGATGGGGGGGATTACTCTGAACATCAGATGTTTCAGGTTCTTGGTCACTCTCCATGAAACAGTCCCATATCATTGTTCTCAAAGCCATGGCAGTGTTCTTGACCCTGAAGAGAGACTCTCCTCCGAGGTCGACCCACATCAGAGTAGTGTCAGACAGCACAGACGCAGTACACTACGTCAACAGGGGAGGATCCAAGTCACCCAACCTGAATCAGATCCTGGTCACTATCTTTGCCTGGGCAACAGAAGAGAACTGGTTCCTGTCAGCACCTCACCTAGCGGGAGGCCAGAATGTGAGAGCGGACTCACTATCCAGGACGGATCCACTGGAGTCAGAATGGTCTCTAGACATAATTTCATTCCGGTGGATACTCAGGCTCGTTCCAGGCCTCCAGGTAGATCTATTCGCAACTCAAACTTCTCTTCTTATCTGGGTTTCCGCCTAAGCAGGAAAGCCTTTGTGTTCAAGACATGCCCTTTGGCCTCAACATTGATCCCAGGATATTCACGAAACTGGGAGAGAGAGTGTTAGAACAACTCAGGAACCAAGAGATACAGATCATTGCTTATCTGGCCGGTTGGCTCATTTGGGCCCGGCCGGTCATAGAAGGCAACAGAGCTACGAAGGAATTATTTCAATTTCTCGACAACCTGTGATTTCGGGTCAATCTCCAAAAAATCTCGCCTGCAACCATCAGTCCGCTTAGAATGGTTAGCCATTCAGTGGGACCTTTCGAAGCACACGTTGTCTCTCCCTTCCAAAAGGTAAGAGGAATAGTTTCAAAGATCAAAAAATTTTCTCAAACACAAGCAGGTGTCCGAAGAGCCTTAGAAAGTATCCTCGGACTTTTCCAATTCACTTCAGTAACAGATCTAATAAAAGCCAAACTCAAAGACATCAATCGAGTTTGGAGAAAGAGAGCTACAGTACCTATAAGAGACATGGTCTCGAAGATCCCCTCTGTCTTGAAAATGAGACTACGCCCATGGTCCGAACCGAAGGACCTCTCCAAATCGGTTCCTCTACAATTCCCACCTCCACAAGTGACATTCCATACAGCCGCGTCTCTAAGTGGATGGGGGGGATTACTCTGAACATCAGATGTTTCAGGTTCTTGGTCACTCTCCATGAAACAGTC
The DNA here is from genome assembly GCF_036898095.1 of Palaemon carinicauda. Classification (NCBI taxonomy): domain Eukaryota; kingdom Metazoa; phylum Arthropoda; class Malacostraca; order Decapoda; family Palaemonidae; genus Palaemon; species Palaemon carinicauda. The sequence goes on from NC_090758.1 coordinate 72,549,332, forward strand.
CCATATCATTGTTCTCAAAGCCATGGCAGTGTTCTTGACCCTGAAGAGAGACTCTCCTCCGAGGTCGACCCACATCAGAGTAGTGTCAGACAGCACAGACGCAGTACACTACGTCAACAGGGGAGGATCCAAGTCACCCAACCTGAATCAGATCCTGGTCACTATCTTCGCCTGGGCAACAGAAGAGAACTGGTTCCTGTCAGCACCTCACCTAGCGGGAGGCCAGAATGTGAGAGCGGACTCACTATCCAGGACGGATCCACTGGAGTCAGAATGGTCTCTAGACATAATTTCATTCCGGTGGATACTCAGGCTCGTTCCAGGCCTCCAGGTAGATCTATTCGCAACTCAGATGAATCACTAACTTCCTTGTTATGTGACCCCAACCCTGGACCCTCGGGCTTATGCCATGGACGCATTACCCCGGGATTGGAACCATTAGAAGAAGATTTCCCTATCTCCCCCAGGGAATCTTCTAAAAACTTTTACACAAACTACGCTCCTTCCCGGGCGCAGTGGCTTTAGTACCACCTCACTGGCCAAGAACAGTTGGTTTCCTCTCCTCCTCGAGTTGAAACTCAGTCCCATCCGGATCCCGTTCCTCAAACTGACCCGAGTATCCAAACTCACTGTGTCAGATTACTCAAGGATAGCCAAAACTCTAACTTTGTGGACTACAGGAAGTTGGCAGCTCGTAGAGATGCGAACATTGAACCGGAAACGATCTCTTCATCGAATGGGACAAAAAGGGACTCGACAATTCGCCAATATGATTCGGCCGTTAACAACTAGTAGGTCCCCTAAGAGTGCAGACCATACTCGTATGTCCCCGCATTTAGCCATCTCTTTCTTGAGGTTCCTATTTGACAAAGGCCTAACAGTTAGCACTTTAACCACCATCAAGTCAGCTTTGAAGAAGATCTACCTTGTTGGGTTCAACATTAACCTAGCTGATTCCTATTTCTCATCAACCCCAAAAACATGTGCTAGGCTTCGACCTTCGGTTCGGCCACAAAAGGACTCTTGGTCTATGAACGGTGTTCTCAAACTTGCGATGGACACGGACAATGAATCCTGCTCTTATATCACTCTTCTTAGGAAGACTTTATTTCTAACGGCTATGGCCTCAGGTGATGGAACATCAGAACTAGCAGCTCTCACGAAACCCGGAAAACATAGAATTCCTCCCTTCAGCCGAAGTACTCCTTTCCAGACAAAGCTTCCCTAGCTAAAAAATGAGGATCCGCAAAATAGGTGCTCCACTCGGAAGATTATTCTTCATCCCCAGGATTTTTCTCCGTGTACAGTCACACTCTCAAGCCCCTTTTTAGCTAGAACTGCCACCCGCTCGTCTGGCTCCTTGGTTATCAGGGAACAAGGAGGTACTATTTCCATTCACGGTATCAGGCAACAAATCCTCTACTTCATTAAACATACTAATCCGGAATCATTTCCCCAGGCTCATGATATACGGACAGTAGATGCCTCCAACAATGATTTCCAGAACAGGGACTTTGATGATTTTAAAAAATATACGGGTTGGAAATCCCCTATGGTTGTCAAACGCCAATATCTAAAGATCTTACAGGCCCTTAAATACCCAACGATGGCAGAGGGGAGCCTTATCTCTCCCCATTAATCTCCTCTTCTTCCTTTCTTCCATCTCTTCTCTTCTCCCTCCTACCCGCCACTCACACCACGTCGCCGCTCTCCTTGGTAGTTCGTTAGCCCTATGATATTTGCCATGTTTAATTCCTATGGTTTAACTGTTATTGTAGTTACCGTTCCTTTAATGTTTAGATATACTTAGACATGTAAGGTTTGATGCCTTTTGCGATTCGACACTCAGTTGGTTCCTTGTCGTCATTATTATTTAACCTTACGTTCCCTATGTCATTTGGCTGGTTGGTAATTGGACGGTTACTTTATTATATCATAGTATTGTCGTACATGGTGATTGTATTCTCCTCATTATGTTATTAATTTATTGGGCTTGGAAGGCATTCTCTGGTACTTTTTCGCCGGCCGTCACAGGTTCGACCCAGAAAAGGGATTTTGACGAAGGAAAAATCTATTTCTGGGGAGAGACCTGTGACGCCCGGCGAAACCCTTCCCGATTATTTTTGTACGGACCCACCCTTTCCTTGCCAAGCCATATGTTCTTGCAGAAGGATGACCTAGTGAGCGCGAGTGGTGGGTGTCGGTAGGGTAACCCAACTGTATTCTCTAGGGCCTGTCACGGCCCTCCCCCTTTGATGAAGGGATTATCTAAATGGAAGACAGCCTGTGAATAGTGTTTTACAAACGCCCTTGTTAGATATACGACACCAACAAGGTGCTCGCGCGAGGGTTGTAACCTCTGCATTCCATGCTTTTAATTTTCTCTGGTATATTTGGAAGATTTATATCAGAAAAAGTACAAAGAAGGACTTTTTCGCCGGCCGTCACAGGTTCGACCCAGAAATAATAAATATCGGTTGCGGCAATTTCTTGAAAATGCCGACTGAAGACGGAAATGTTGAAGATCCTCATAAGATATTGGACAATGATTAGTTTCGAATACTTGTAAGATGTTGTAGTGACTTTAGATCTGTCTTCCAGCAGATGGCAGCACATGCAGGGAGGGAATTCTCAATGCTGGCCGAGTGTCCTATTCGTTCCTGTTAAAACAAAAGTCTCATTTTATTCTATACAAAAGGGATCTTATATCTAATGCTTCTTAAGAAAACTGAAGAATTCTCTTCAGTACAAATAAATTGGCCTCAGTCTTACAAATAAATAAATTTTCTATTTTACAAAAAGAAAGGAAGTTAAACTACTACTAACTTGACAGATTTCAAAACAAATAAACAAATGGATATATCTACAATACAAACACAACAACAATAAATGCAACCTTTTCTAGTCCACTGGAGGACAAAGGCCTCAGACACGTTCTTATTCATGTCTGGGGTTTGGCCAGTTTTCATCACCGTGCTGGCAACTGCAGATTGGTCATGGTGGGAGACTATAGTCTGATTACTCATAGCAAACCAACCTAGCATGGGTGGCCATGACTATTTGCTGATCATGATGATACACAAACCCTTTCACCACTGTAAGGTATATATAGTCTTGGGTTAGAGTTCTCTTGCTTGAGGGTACACTCGGGGGCGCTATTCTATCTTATTTCTCTTCCTCTTGATTTGTTAAAGTTTTTATAGTTTATGAAATATTTATTCTAATTATGTTACTGTTCTTAAAACATTTCATTTTTTCCTTGTTTACTATCCTCACTGGGCTATTTTCTCAGTTGGAGTCCCTGGGTTTATAGCATCTCCTGAACATTAACTAGTTCTCACCCAGTGAGTATCCATTATAGCGGAGCATAACTCAAGGCGGAGCTAAGCATAACTTCGGAGCTAAGGGTGTCGGTATAAAACGACCCCAATTAATGACTCATACACTAACGTACCTATTAATATTGTTAGCTATATTAACAGTAACCACATCAATAAAAACGTTTATAATATTAAACGTACTATCATCAAATCTGATACTAAGAGGAGGCTTGAATAACTCGTGATCGTATAAAAACGGAGAACGGGAAATTCACCTCTCTTACTCAAAGAAAACGAGAGAAAGGATAACTCATACCTGTAGAACAGGAAACGAGCACTCTATGCTTTCGCTCTCAAGGTTACATATTAAAAATTAACATCACACAATAAATAAGAAAATTAATAAAATTGATTGCTTTTCTTAGTAATAGTAATAACGAAGAATAACGACAACGTAACCAAAAAACAAGGATATAGTCTAAAACGAACCCTCCAGGAGGGTACAAATTAACAGACTATATCGCTAAGCTTTAAATCGTTACTATTCTTTAAAACGCTATCTTAAATCGCTATTCTTCGTAGGTCCAAATTGGACTTGCAAGCAAATAAATACCATAGTAAAAATTAATAATAATTAATGATAACATAAAAGGCCATAAAACGTAAGTGATATAACCTATCCGACAGAGTACCAGATGGGCAAAATTAACTAGAAAATTTACCGAAGCGAACATACCCAAAATGGCTGCCGATATCTCGGCAGGACAATCGCTTCCAAAACTAAAAACCACCATAATGGAAATAGAACAAATGCCCGGTACTGTCAAAAACTGCCAAAACAAACTATGGTACTTAACATTGGTAAGGGTGAAGTAACAACGTCAGTCATGTTAAAATAACGAGAAATTCTTCGAAAAAACACTGTGCCCAAAAAAACTATGCTTGCTTGAAGTCCAATTAAAGAAGGATGACCTAGTGAGCGCGAGTGGTGGGTGTCGGTAGGGTAACCCAACTGTATTCTCTAGGGCCTGTCACGGCCCTCCCCCTTTGATGAAGGGATTATCTAAATGGAAGACAGCCTGTGAATAGTGTTTTACAAACGCCCTTGTTAGATATACGACACCAACAAGGTGCTCGCGCGAGGGTTGTAACCTCTGCATTCCATGCTTTTAATTTTCTCTGGTATATTTGGAAGATTTATATCAGAAAAAGTACAAAGAAGGACTTTTTCGCCGGCCGTCACAGGTTCGACCCAGAAATGATACAATAAATTGTATGAAGATTTCAAAATTGTGAATACAGTACTAAATAACAAAAATAGAATTGCCAGCCCTTTATGTAAGATAAGAGGAGATCAGACTCACTTAGATCTAAGTACTGATTACTAATATCAGCATTTGTTCATGATCTGCGGCAAAAATCACAGTGGGTTCCATGAATCACTTTCCACCACAAAGACAATCAGAAATCACAGGTTCTGAATGTCAAAGGTTTGGACAACATACCTACTGTCATCGAATTCATCTACTGTTATCCAATTCACCTACTGTGATCCTATCAAGCAACTGACATTCAATTCACTTACTGTTATCCACTTTACCTACTATCATTCAATACACCTACTGTCATCCAACCTACCTACTACAGTATTATCCAACTCGGAACCACAAGACCCAAAATGAAAGGTGTAAAAGCCAAGTATATGCAAGAGGATATAAAAATACCTCGACTCACTGGTGGAACAAAAGGATAAGTAGATATGCATGGAGGATCAGCATAAATGGGAAAAAGATTCCACATAAGGACTAAGTATTGTCATTGTAAAACAATCAACACCTGCTTGACAAATAACACTAAGGCGCAGAAAAATTCTACTATATAAGATATGCATAAACTGGTATGTTCTGCTTAGATGATAAAATACCAGAAGGACCAGGTACTCAGAAAAATTCCACTGTATAAGATATGCAGAAACTGGTATACTCTGCCCAGGTGTTAAAATACCGAAGGACCATGTATTCGGAAAAATTCCAATGCATAAGATATGCAGAAAACTACTATATTCTGCTCAGGTGTTAAAATACAGTACCAGAGGGACCAAGTACTTCTTCATCCGAACGTCTAGGAACATCACAAATATGACATTCGTAGATAATTTGTATTTTCCCAAACTATACAAACCTTAGCTATTTAATAGGGGTTATTACTTTCGGCGTAGCTGAAATGACGAGCCATTAGAATTTTAACGAGAGTTTACTACCCCACCGCTAGTTAGCGGGGGGTAGAGAGGGTAGCTTGCTACCACCCCCCCCTCACACACACCTGTGCTTGAGCTCACTTTGTTTAGAGGTAGGACTTCAAGGGGGATAGGGCTGGCAGGCAACTTTGATTAAATAGCTAAGGTTTGTATAGTTAGGAAAAATACAAATTATCTACGAATTTGTCATTTGTTCCGTAACTGACATACAAACCACGCTATTTAATAGGGGTGACTCAACCCTTAGGTAGGGTGGTAAGTCCCAGCCATTACTGGCTTTTGGCTTTACCCGGGGACTCAGTATCCGAGTGTGTCAGCACTCAACAATAAGGAGTCCCTGCACCTCGCTAGAACCTTGCTACGCAAGGGCTACGGCCTACGTAAGCTGTGTGTGAAGGTATAAAGTGTGACTCGTCCTAGGAAGCTGACCTGTAGTCCTTTAGATGGAAACTTTAGGCTAGGACTCTCCCAATACCACCTTGTCAGGGTATGGGGATGTGACAGTATTAGCTTAATACTAGGAACACAAGGAAACATGGTTTACCTGCAGTGGTTCGAGGTCAGCTGTGCAGAGAACCCAGGATGCTGCTTTCCACAAGAGAGGGGAGGATGAAGAAAAGAATAAGGGCCAGAAATACCTTTTCATTCATGCAGACTAAGACCGGGTAACAACAATGCCCTCAACCCTCTGCTACTTGTCCATTAAGGAGCCTGAGGTTTTAAACCAGCTGTTGTGCAGCTACCACAGGGACGATATAAAACGTATCGAGCCTCCTGTGGGTCACGTCTTGCAGGTAGTGGGCTGTGAAGGATGTACGACGCTTCCAGACCCCAGCTTGGAGCACCTGCGTCACTGAGAAGTTTTTCTTGAAGGCCAGGGACGTGGCTACGCCCCTGACGTCATGTGCTCTAGGGCGACGTGACGGAGGAGGGTCTGGATTCAGGGACAGATGGATCACCCTACGAATCCATGCCGAGATGGTGGTCTTGGTAACCCTCCTCTTAGTCCTCCCAGTGCTCACAAACAATGCCTGCACCTGGGGACATACTGCAGCCGTTCTTTTGAGATATAGCCTCAGACTTCTTACTGGACACAGTAGGAGATGGTCTGGGTCATCTGTTAACGAACAAAGACTCAAAATCTGGAAAGAGTCGAACCGAGGGTCCGGCAGCCCCGGATTCTGAGTCTTAGCAATAAACTCAGGGACGAATTTGAATGCTACCTCCCCCCATCCCCTTGAATGGGCAATGTCATAAGAGAGACCATAAAGTTCACTGACACGCTTGGCCGAGGCCAAAGCTAGTAGGAACACCGTCTTCCAAGTTAGGTGGCGATCTGAAGCCTGGCGTAATGGTTCGTAGGGAGGTCTCTTAAGAGACCTGAGAACTCGAACCACGTTCCATGGAGGAGGTCTCACTTCCGACTGAGGGCATATAAGTTCATAACTCCGTATGAGTAGGTTAAGTTCCAGCGAGGAAGAAATGTCCACTCCTTTGAGCCTGAAGGCTAGACTTAAGGCTGAGTGATAGCCTTTCACCGCCGAGACTGAAAGGCACATTTCTTCCCACAAATACACGAAGAACTCCGCTATTGCTGGAATAGTGGCATCGAGTGGAGAGATACCCCTTCCACGACACCAACCACAGAAGATTCTCCACTTTGCCTGGTAGACAGATGCGGATGACTTTCGCAGATGTCCAGACATCCTGACCGCAACTTGTTGCGAAAATCCTCTCTCAGCGAGGAGATGCTGGATAGTCTCCAGGAGTGAAGTCGTAGCAAAGCTACGGCTTTGTGGAAGATGTTGGCATGTGGTTGAGTAACTCGTGTCGCGAAGGGAGTTCTCTCGGAAGTTCCGTTAGGAGTTGCAGAAGGTCCGGAAACCATTCCGCGTGATGCCATAGTGGAGCTATAAGGGTCATCGAAAGATTGACCGATATTCTGGTCTTGTTGAGCACCCTCCTCATCAGACAGAACGGGGGAAAGGCGTACACGTCGATGTTGTCCCACTGTTGTTGTAAGGCATCTTGCCAGAGCGCCTTGGGATCCGGGACTGGGGAGCAGTACAGCGGAAGCTTGAAGTTCAGCGCTGTAGCGAACAGATCCACAGTCGGGGAACCCCACAAAGTCAGGACTTTGTTGGCTACTAGATGATCCAAAGACCACTCGGTACTCACTATCTGAGACGCTCTGCTCAGACTGTCGGCAAGCACATTCCTCTTGCCTGGAATGAAACGTGCCGATAGTGGAATCAAGTGGACTTCGGTCCATCTCAGTATCTCTACTGCAAGATGGGATAGCTGCTTTGAAAAGGTACCTCCTTGCTTGTTGATGTAAGCCACTACTGTGGTGCTGTCGCTCATCACCACCACAGAGTGACCCGCCAGGTATTGTTGGAGCTGTTGAAGGGCCAGGAATACGGCCTTCATCTCTAGCAGATTTATAAGGAGGCACTGTTCAGATTCTGACCACAGGCCTGAGGTCCTGTGTTGCAGAACGTGGGCCCCCCACCCTTTCTTTGAGGCGTCCGAAAACAGCATCAAATCGGGGGGGAGGACGAGAAGATCCACTCCTCTTCGTAAGTTCTCGTCTGTCACCCACCACTGGAGATCCGTCAGTTCCGCAGATCCCATAGGGATCAGGACGTCTGGGGAATCGTAACCCTGATTCCACCGTGACTTGAGTTGCCATTGGAGGGATCTCATCCTGAGGCGACCGTTGGGAACTAGACGGGCCAAAGATGAAAGGTGACCGAGGAGACGTAACCACAATTGGGCTGGAAGTTCTTCTCGTCTGAGGAAAGGGCTTGCGACCCTCCTCAGCCTTGCTATCCTGTTGTCTGATGGGAAGGCTTTGCGGAGATTGGTGTCTATGATCATGCCTAGATATACCAGTCTTTGAGTGGGAAGCAGAGAAGACTTCTCGAGATTTACCATGATCCCCAGATCTTGGCAAAGTCCCAGAAGTTTGTCTCGGTGTCGAAGAAGGGCTGACTCCGGGTCTGCTAGGACCAGCCAGTCGTCCAGACAACGGAGGAGACGGATGCAGATCCTGTGTGCCCACGATGATATTAGAGTGAACACTCTGGTGAGAACCTGTGGTGCTGTGGAGAGACCGAAACACAGCACCTTCAACTGGTAGATCTTGTTGTCTAGGCTGAATCTTAAGTACTTCCTTGAAGACGGATGGACTGGGATCTGGAAGTACACGTCCTCCAGATCCAGTGTACACATGAAGTCTTGCGGTCTCACTGCAAGTCTGACCGTGTCTGCGGTCTCCATGATGAACGCAGTTTGCTTGACAAACTTATTCAGAGCTGAGAGGTCGATGACTGGTCTCCAGCCTCTAGACGCTTTCTTTACAAGAAAGAGTCGACTGAAGAAGCCTGGAGACCCGTCAAGGACCTCTTGGAGAGCGCCCTTCTTCAACATGGTCTGGACTTCTGCCCGAAGGGCTTGCCCCCTTGCCAATTCCATGGCAAGGGAGCTCAACGATACTGGAACCGCTGTCAGGGGAGGAGAGATGTTGTGAACGGGACGCGATATCCCTGACTGATTACGGAAATCGTCCCCGAGTTGCTGCCACCTGTTCGCGCAACTTTGTAGGCATCCCCCCACTGGTGGACATGCAGGGGGACTGCCAATTCTAGCGTTTGCGGCCTCTGCCGCTCCCTCTAGGATTCTTTCCTCCCCTGGAAGACTTTTTGCCTTTCTTGTCCTTGATAGGAAAGGGCTTAGACACCGTCGTCTTCGCTGCAGCTGCCAGTTTCGTGGTCTTGTTAGGACGTGACTGAGGGGTGCTGGAGGTTTATAGGGCTTCGATGTTAGAGCCCTATGTAGGAGAGAGTCCTGGTTGGACTTCCTCCACCTCTCAGCGGCCTGCTTCTCGTCCTTAGGCTCAAACAAGCTCTTCCCCATAACGGAAGAATGCCTGACCCTGCTGATCTCGGTATTAGGGACCTTTTGATGGAACCTCTCAGACACCGCATCTCTACGTTTCAAGATGGTGTCAGCCCACAAGTTCGAGACTTGGTGGGCTAGAAACTCTATCGTGCGAGTGCTCGAGAGTAAAAAGGTCTCCATAGCCTTCCTGGTACTTTCTTTGCATAAATCCTCCGAACGTAACAGGATGCCTAGGGTCCCTAGCCAGATATCCAGCCACGAAGTGGTCTGCATGGCACACTTCGCCGCCTTCTCCTGGCTAAGGTTCTCCGTAGCCGAGAACGAAACCTGCCGGTTGGAGTGTCTCTCAAGAGGGACTACCCTGGCAAGCTCTTCCAACTAATGGTGAAGGGGAAGAGCCAAACAAGTCTCCTCAACGATGTCAAAGTACCTCCTCTGTTGGACACAAGGAGGTGAGAGGAGTTTGTTGCCGGCGCTGGATCGGCTGGAGGAGGCAAGCTCGGAGAGCTGGCCTTCGACCTTGTCTCAGACCCCTTGAGACCAGGGCAAAGCCGCACTGGCCTTCGAGGGTTTTTGAGTCCCAAAGACTCGGTCCAAGACCGTGTCTTTTCCCTCACGAGGAGGAATCTCTGGATCAGCAAACCCATTAAGATTCCTCATAAGGGTCAGAACCTGCCAGAACGCATGTACTGATTCCTGTAGCTCTCCTCCTCAAGGGCTAGCAGCGAAGTCTCCCGTCCCCAAAAGCTCTTCTTGGGGGGACTCGTGGACGTTTTCCGAGTGCTTGGCTGGCTCCGGTCTAATCCTTGATGACGACTTCGGTACAGTCTTGGAGTCCTTCGACTCCCTCCTGGGAGGGATGCAAGACTCCAACAACGACGGTGGGAGGCTCTTCTCGACCCCTACCCGAGAAGACTTTCCAGCGCGAGGTGGGGTTTCCCTCATTGGTGCGATGGGGGAACGCCTCACCTCAAGTGACTCCCTTGAGGACGGGAAGTATTCGTCCGAAGGGGAGGGAGAGAAAATCTGGGGGGGTGAGGAGGCCTTCGTCAAGGACTTACGAGGAGTCAGCTTTGCCCTCGGAGAAGTTATAACGTTCGAAACTCCTGTTTTTCTCTTCAGGGGAGTAGAAGCTGCCAAGGATTTGTGGCCCAGGTCAGAGAGAACAGGCTTAAACGCCTGCATGACCGCTCTGACCAGTGTCCCAAACCAAGGGTGCTGGCTGACGGCTGGGCTGTCAGATACTCCCTCTGGAGGGAAAGGGATTGACAGATCCCTGGGAGGAGTTACCAAAGGGGGGTTCGCCTGAAACAAAGATGATGAAGAAGATATGTCCCTGGACCTTTCTGGAACCTTCCTCCCTGCCGGAGAGCGCGCTGTTCTGCATTCGCCGGGGGGGGGAGACGATGACGACCTTGTAGTGCGTTGTCCTGCAGCCTCGCGCATGGTGGGGGGGGGGGGGTTGATGATCGCGCTAGGGAGCTTGCTGGTGCTCGCGCGATGGGAAATACTCTGGGTCGCGCATGGGTGACTGTTAGCATGCGCGGGCGGATGTTGGCGCGTGTGCGCGCGCGCAAGGGCGATGGCGAGGGTGCGCGTGCCCAAGCGATGCCGCGAGCTGGAGAAAGCAGAGGGTGCGCAGAAGGAAGGTTGCTGAAGAGCCCGTGCGGCGATGATACCATTGGGCGCGCGCAGGAAACACATCTCTTGAGCGCGGGCGCGCATGAGTGCACACATCAAGCTGTGGAGATGGGCGTGGGCGCGAGTGGGCGACTGCGCGCGAAGGCGTGCTGGCGAGGGATGGCGTGCAGGTGGAGAATGACAGCGCGTTGACGAGCAGAGGAAGAAATTATCTTCCCTACCGCGCCCAGATCTGAAGATCGTGGGGGCGTAGGAGATCGTTGGCGCGGAGAGCGGTGGCGCGCAGGCGAGCGCTGGCTCGCAGGAAGTGTGCGCTGCCGCGTTGGTGAGCGCTGATGCGCAGGAGAATGATGGCGCGCATGGCGCGCAGTAACGCGCTGGCAATCAGGAGAGCGCTGGTGTGCAGGAGAGCACTGACGCGCAGGTGAGCGCTGGCGCGCTGTAACAGGAACATGCTCCGTCGATGAGCGCTTGCGCGCAGGAGAGCGCTAGCACGCAGGTGAGCGTTGGCGCGCTGCTGAGCGTTGGCGCGCAGGTGAGCGCTGGCGCGTAAGGGACGTCTGTGCCAACTTGCGCATACGCCCTTGTTGCCCCGAAGGGACCGTTGCCTGTTTTACAACAGGGTGAGTTGGCGCCCAGAGCGCGTCAGCAGCCAGGAACGGCGACGGCAGGGCAGCAGGTCTGACGGGTGGAAGGTCGACGTGTCCTTTGTAAGGACGACCTTCCACCGAAGGGGATCGCGAACGATCTGCAGAGAGGTCCAGGGTTGTAGCTGGGAGAGTCGGAGAATGATGGCGAGGTTTCTCTGCGGCGGACTGCGGAGACGATGAACCAAAGAGGCGCCTCCTCACACCCTTGTGAGGTGAAGGAAGGCCTCTCCGGCGAAGAAGGCGGCGGGCTTTACGCATTATGCGCCCTCTGGGGACTGTGGGGTCAGCGGGCTGACCATCAGCAGTCCTCCGAAGAGGAGTCTCTGCGAGTGAACTCTCCCGAGGGGGAGAATCACCGGCAGGAGAAACCGTTGGACTTGGTTCCTCCCTCGAAGGATTAGCAGAGGGAGGAACTAAGCCTTCAGCTACAACAGGTTGATCAGGAGCAGAGGACTGAGATACCGCATCGGAAGCCTCTGCCACCACAACGTCGACGATAGACAGAGGATCAACCTCTGCCAAAGTCGGCGATTGTTTGACAGCGGCCCCTAACCGGATCATGTCAAACAAGGCTTCCTTGGAGGGCGAACCCTCAAGCCCCAAGGAAGACTAAAGCTGAAATAAATCATCATTACACAAATTAAGATTTAAATCCTCCCCCGGGGGAGAAGGAGGAGCTGCCTCGCTATGAGAGGCAACTCACTCTCCTGAACCCCGAGATCGGGCAACAGAACTATGGCCTATGCTACCACTCGACAGTTTCTCGGAAGAAACCGATCGAGCGGGAGCTTTGGAGGAGGTTTGGGCAACGGAAGAGGAGCCCTTGGGATTTTCTCCTTTCAAAGAAACCTTCGAAGGAGAAATATCCTGTTTGGACTTCTTCTTCCGTCGCCGAGAAAACCTCTCCCACTGGGAGGTAGACCACTCCCTACACTCACCACACTTATTATTTCTATCACACCGTTGGCCCCTACAATAAGGACAAAGGGTGTGAGGGTCCGTATCAACCGCTGACATAAACGTGCCACAAGGGCGGTCGGGTAATCCAGGACACTTTCGCATGATAGCACAGGCCAACTTCAAACACACCTGTCAAAGGAAAAGCAAAAAGCATTAAATGGCTGTCAGAAAGGCGAGGGTGAAAGCGGACACGTCCGACTACCGCCCGAGCCGAAAACAAAGTGAGCTCAAGCACAGGTGTGTGTGAGGGGGGGGGGGGGGGTAAGCAATCTATCCTCCCTAGCCCCCCCCGCTAACTAACGGTGGGGTAGTAAACCCTCGTTAAAATTCTAATGGCTCGTCATTTCAGCTACGCCGAAAGTAATAACTCCTATTAAATAGCGTGGTTTGTATGCCAGTTACGGAGCAAATGACTGGTTTTAGATACTGTAATTAGAATAAAGTATACAGGTTACAAAAGTATATTCTTATAACAAAAATTTTTTTTTACAGTCTATCACCTAACACTTCTAACTCCACCCTCTAAACATCTGTAAGGTCAATGAAACGTAAATATTTGGTATTTGCCAGTAAAGCGTGTGAGTGGACCTGATTTGTTTGATACATAATAGCTGACTTAGCATATCTCAAAAGAAACATTTGATATAACTGATCAACCTTATACAAAAAAGAAAGCAAATACAAACCACACATTCAGAGAGAGAAAATGTGAGTAAAAAGTGAAAAACAACGTGTCCAGTCAAACCGTGGGACAAGAAACGATTGCATCGTTTACGTGAGGCACAAAATGGGAGAAGTAGTGTTTCTAAACTGGCTTCTCTCCTCGCTAGGACAGTAACAGGGCTAGATGGGAGAATTACTTTTTCTATCAAGGTCTTACCTTTTCCTTCTTAAACAGAATAGTCTATAAATTATGGAAGAAATGTGATTAGAATAATCATGGGACATGATTGAAAAGGAAATTTACTCATTATAGTTTGTATGTTGTTCTTGGCCACCCATTTGTACATTCCACTTACTCTTCTCCCTTGACAAGATGATCAGATCTTGATCGACAACCAGTGAAAGACACAGAAGTGGTGTTTGTAAACTTTATTGTCTGAGACTACTGAGAGCAGCAGTAAGTTGAGCAATGTCAGACTTTGCGTGACTAGCTGCAATAAAGCTGGGATGTATAAACAGGGATACAGCAAAGTATGTGGAACATACTCATGACATCCTAATGCCGACTGCTCAGACATATTTTTGGTTCATACTATACTGGAGTTCTAAGAGAATTCAGTGATATCAACTGTGATTACATTATGTGGAGTATTCTTATTCTCATAAAGAAGGACCTTCTAACAATTTTTAGTGTGTTGATGTGAATATTTTATTTCATCTATCTGTTAACCATATGGGGCCACAATCGTAAGTTGAGAATCAAGACCCAAACCATATTTGGACATTTTACTTAAATCACCTTACCACAATATCTATACAAGCTAGAACTTTACAAAATTTATCATTATATAGCTAAATAAATTAATTTCTATTGATATATATTATATTTTATAAAATTTTAAAGAAAGCAAAAACTCCATAATTACTGGACACAAATTACGTCACACGTCGCTGATAGGAGTATAGATAGTGGACGTAAATTACGTCCAACGGCAATCAAAGGGATGAAAATATGATTTCAATACAGAATGTTCATTGATTGACTGAAATAATGATAAGACTGATTACATTATTCAACAAGAACTAAAAAATGATAAGAAACATGGGTTACGATACTAGATGTGGCCTTGATCCCAGGCTAAGTATTGCTACCTTCAAGTCCTCTTAGTTGTTTCATACATGTGGATGGCATCAATAGGCAAAACTATTTATGTAAATAGTGAGTACAGTACTGTGGTTTTGTCAAGACTTGGTTTATAAAGTACTGTATCATTCAAGTTTATTTTGACTGAAATTTTGGTAACGTACTGTATATACAGTAGTATCAAGCTTGCTATCACGCTTGCTCTCAAGCTAGTTGTCAAACTACACAAGGGAGAGCATGTGTATGTGTGTGTACGTACAGTGCGAATGAAATATGGTAAGATGAAATAAGTGTGTTTTTGGTCCCACTCAACTCAAGGATCTGAAGGGAAAATATTAAATATTGTGACGCAGTTCCGGTAGGCCCTGCTGCTTCCTCCGGTGCCTTAGATGACCGCGGAGGTAGCAGCAGTAGGGGATTCAGCATTATGAAGCTTCATCTGTGGTGGAATTGTGGGAGGTTGGGCTGTGGCACCCTAGCAGTACCAGCTGAACTCGGCTGAGTCCCTGGTTAGGCTGGAGGAACGTAGAGAGTAGTCCCCTTTTTTGTTTTGTTTCTTTGTTGATGTCGGCTACCCCCCAAAATTGGGGGAAGTGCCTTGGTATATGGATGGAAAAGGAAATACAGTACAGTATAAATAAAGCTACTATACAGTAGTCCTACCTTAAAACAAATGTTAATATGGAAATACACATCATAAAAGAATAATATTTGGATCAAATGATATTCTGGCAAACATGGCACAAGTTGGATTTGAGATTAACTAATCAATTTACTAACCAGAAATATTGGTGAAAGGAAAAAAGCTAAGAGGCAGAAATATTTTCAAACGAAAGAAAGCAATTAACACAGAATGGTGACATACTAAGTGAATAGCATCAGTAGAAAATTTTTAGTCCCGCTGAGGAAGGATATAAGGTGTTGTAAGTAACTATTATAGCTTTGATATCCTGAAAAAGTTCACTATGATTACTAATCTCAAAAAGTCAGTTGTAATAATAATTAACAAATGAAAGTAAATGAAAGAGATTCAAACAGAAGTGAAGTATAGGCAAGTAAGTATAGTTAAGGTGTTTAAGGATGTTAAAGAGTGGTACAGGGAGAAAGGAAATAAAGATGAGAGTATAAATAAAAGCCAAAAAGTTGTATACAGGGTCCAAGAAATATGTAAATACGGAGAAAGAAGAGTAGGAAATATGTGCTGGAAGAGAGAAAATATATTAAGCTGGTTGTACCAACTCTATCTAATGTACAGACACTCAGAGTTTAATACAAAATAAAATACTGGAAGATATGGAAAACCTACAATGAAGCAGTAAGAAAAAAAATGACAAATTTGGAAATAATTTGTATTTTTCCTAACCATACAAAACTGAAGCTCTTTACTACTGTATGAAGTTTTATTCCAGCTGTTACCAAGTTGTGGAATGATCTTCCTAATTGGGTAGTTGAAACAGTAGAACTTCAAAAGTTCAAAGTTGGAGCAAATTTTTTTATGTTGACCAGGGTGACATGAGTCTTTTTATTGTTTATATATGTCATATCTGTTTTTGACGTTAATAGTTTATATAGGACATATCTGTTTTGACGCTGTTACTGTTTTAGGAATAATATATTGTTAATTCATTCTGATCATTTATTTATTTCCTTATTTCCTTTCCTCACAGGGCTATTTTTCCCTGTTGGAGACCTTGGGCTTATAGCATCTTTCTTTTCCAACTAGGGTTGTAGCTTGGCTAATAATAATAATAATAATAATAATAATAATAATAATAATAATAATAATAATATATTTCAGCGACTGCTGAAACTAG
>NC_090758.1:72566183-72573683 GCF_036898095.1 Palaemon carinicauda
CTTACTGTGGGAAAAGATGCAGACAAAGAAGAAATATATATACTGTAGATATAAAGTTTTTGTTTCAAAGACCACCTTTTTCAAGCTCTACATTCCAGTATCAAATATTCTGTAGTACAGAAGTTATGTAAGAATTTATTTTTCGTGTTATGAAGAGGCTGGAGAGCTGTGTACAAAATAAGAATTTGTTACTCGAAGGAGTAGACGCTAAGTTAGAATAGCAAATATGAAAACAAGAATATTTAATGAAAATTAACAGTAGCCCCACATTCTGCTGCCTATGGTATTTCAGTTTTCTCAAATGAAATCAGAATTTAGTAACTATACCCTGAAAGTAAACTTATTTTTGTTCTGGATGTCTGCATCCATTGACAATATTTACCTCGATGGTCTCTTCGACATGTGCTCCTTCCCCTCCCTATGGATCTTCAGGTACAGTATGCCCCTTCAGTCAAAATGATATAAGTCCTGATTTTAATGACTTTTATGTAGCTAATACACAAACCATCACCTGGCCAGCAAGTCCAGCAGGTTGGTCCCCTAACTGTGTCAATGCAGCCCTCAAAAAGCAGAGCCTGATGGGACATTTCCCTCAAGTTTCCGAGGATTCTATCACCAACGGATATCTACACAGTAAGAAATACAAGAGGAAGGCCAAGGTTTGGGTGGATGGATGGAGTGAAGAAAGCTCTGGGTGATAGAAGGATAGATGTGAGAGGCAAAAGAGCGTGCTAGAAATAGGAATGAATGGCCTGTGATTGTGACGCAGTTCCGGTAGGCCCTGCTGTTTCCTCCGGTGCCTTGGATGACCACGGAGGTAGCAGCAGTAGGAGATTCAGCGTTATGAAGCTTCATCTGTGGTGGATAACGGGGGAGGGTGGGCTGTGGCACCTTAGTAGTACCAGCCAAACTCGGTTGAGTCCCTTGTCAGGCTGGGAGGAACGTAGAGAGGAGAGGTCCCCTTTTTAGTTTCATTTGTTTTATGTCGGCTACCCCCCAAAATTGGGGGAAGTGCCTTGGTATATGTATGTAAGAAGGGGATTGGGTGGCTTTGTTTGGCTACTGATAAGAACTTGTTCACCTTTAATTATGGCAGATCCTATTTATGATTATCTTGGTTGTAGTCAGTATTCGTTTACTTGGAAGCAGAAAACACTACCTCGGGTTTTGTTGCAGACAGCCTTCTTGATATGAGAAGAGTGCCTCGGGTATCAAGCGCTGCAAAATCCTCTTGAGAATAGCTCTTCAAATTCTGCATAACCTGCTTCTTGCACTTTGGGTATGGGAAGGAAAGCGCAAGGACCTGTTGCAGCCTGAGTAAGACAACCCAGCGCACACATCACTCTTAAAAGAAACAGCCGCCTTCAAGCTTGAGAGAATCAGTTAGATATTAAAAAGATTCTTATAGTTTAGATTAACAAACATCAGCCACAATGTTTTTGTTTAAAAAAAAAAGTTTTGTAGGCTCACTGCAGGTGTTTTAGGCAACTTGAATGTCTACTCCTCACTGCAGGTGTTTTAGGCAACTTAAATATCTACTCCTCACTACAGGTGTTTTAGGGAACTTAAATGTCTACTCCTCACTGCAGGTGTTTTAGGCAACTTAAATGTCTACTCCTCACTGCAGGTGTTTTATGGAACTCAAATGTCTACTACTCACTGCAGGTGTTTTAGGGAACTTGAATGTCTACTCCTCACTGCAGGTGTTTTAGGGAACTTGAATGTCTACTCCTCACTGCAGGTGTTTTAGGGAACTTAAATGTGTACTCCTCACTGCAGGTGTTTTAGGGAACTTAATTGTCTACTAAAATTCAAGTTCCTTCAATGTTAAACCTGTATGCAATAGCGAAGAATATGCTGCACACTAGCACAAAGGTATCTTTATAACAAGAAAAGATGACAAAAAATTCAAGTATGGTAATAAGTATAGTATTTGATACACTAGGTATCATAAGTACTGTAAAGAAACCACATACTTTATAAAATGAGATGAGAAGTTAAACAAGAATACTGTACATTGATTTCTAGAATAACATTACAGTACTTTAACACATTAGTTATCTTAAGTACTGTAAAGAGACCACATACTGTACTTTATCAAATGATATGAGAAGTAAAACAGGAATACATTGATTTTTAGAATAACATTACAGTACTTTAACTTTTAAAAAACGAAAATTACCAAGCCATTACAAGCATGGGAGGAAGTAGAATTACTTGATGTTGAGTATGCATGCTATAGTCACTACAGAGATTCCCAGCGAAATACGCCCCACTCCCCGATGAAATCAGCCAATCTTGTCTTCTCTCGCATTAACAGCAGTTGCAACACATCCCCTTAAAGTGATTATAAGTTAATGGAGTTTGAAATTCTTAAGGATATGTATTGTGACTGCCGCTAACTTTTTGGCTATGATGTCATCAGGGGGTGGGGTTCATTTTGTCCGGAATCAGTGCGGCAACTATCATCACCTCCTACGCCTATTGACGAAAAGGGGCCTTGGTTAGGTTTTGCCAGTCTTCTCTATCTAGGGTTTTTAAATCGATACTTCTCCATTCATCATCTACTTCATGCTTCATAATCCTCGGCCATGTAGGCCTGGGTCCCCAACTATTCTAGCCCCTTGTGGAACTCTGTTAAAGTTTGGTGAACTAATCTCTCTTGGGGAGTGCGAAGAGATTGGCCAAACCATCTACCCCTCACCATGATCTCATCCACAAATGGCACTCGAGTAATCTCTCTTTTAGTTTCATTTCTAATCCTGTCCTTCCATTTAACTCCCAATATCCTGAGGGCTTTGTACTCAAATCTTCAAAATCTGTTGGGTATTGTTTCATTGTCATACAGCAACTCGTGTCCATACAGTAATGCCAATCTCACTAAACTGATTTATAGCCTGTTTTTTATATGTAATTCAAGGCAGTCTGATTTCCAAATTTTACTCAACTGAGCCATTGATTTGCTCTTCAATCTTTCATTTAACTCCAATTCTATAAACAAACCTAATTCCCAAATATAACAGAAAATGCAATGTATGTAGGAACCTAAACAGCTGCCCCAACAAAACTAATCAGTCAACTATATGCAATTTAACTAAAACTTTCTGATAAGAAAAATAACCAAAGTTTACCAACATTGCATGGAGTAAAAAAAAGTTTAATTCTAACATCATCCTTCATTCATTATAACATCTTATTCTAAAAAAATTTAGGACTGAAAATTAAAAATATCTTTAATTTGTACCTTTCCTAGCTGTGGCCTGATTGGTAACATCTCTGCCTGGTGTTTACCAGTCGGGGGTACGAGTCCCGCTCAGACTCGTTAGTGCCATTAGTGTCTGCAACCTTACCATCCTTGTGAGCTAAGGTTGGAGGGTTTTGGGGAGCCTATAGGTCTATCTGCTGAGTCATCAGCAGCTACTGTCTGGTCCTAGCTTGGGTGGAGAGGAGGCTTGGGCGCTGATCATATATATAATATATGATCAGTCTCGAGGGCATTGTCCTGATTGCTAGGGCAATGTCGCTGTCCCTTGCCTCTGCCATTCATGAGCGACCTTTAAAACCTTTAAACCTTAAACACCCCCCAAGTTATTTATATGGGTTTATTTGTATGGATCTGGAGGGAGCTTATGATAGAGTTGATGGGGAAGGGATGTGGTATGTGACGATGTTATATGGAACTGGTGGAAGGTTGTTGCAAGCAATGAAGTTTCTTCATAGGCAGTAAAGTGTGTTAGGATAGGAAATGAAGTGACTGAGTGGTTTGCAGTGAGAGTGGGACTGAGACAGGGATGTGTGATGTCACCATCGTTGTTCAATTTGTTTGATGTAAAGGTGCTTGGTCGAGGATTCAAGTTGATAGACGAAAGTGATCGTGAGTAGGAGGTGAATCAGTTGGTTGTCAATCCATCAGCTATTTTCCTTCTCCTGTTTCTTTAACTATCTCTAGGAACCCATTCTGTTCTTCTTAATGTCCATCTATTGTCTGTCATTCTCATTATATGTCCTGCCAATGTCCATTTCTTTTACTTAAATGTTAGAATATCTTCTACTTTAGTTTGCTCTCGTATCCATGTTGCCCATTTTCTATGCGTTGCTCTTTTTCTGTCTCTTAGTGTTATTCCCATCATTATTCTCTCCATAGCTCTTTGAATTGTAACTAGCTTATCAAAGTAATTGTTAAATTGAACTGCAACTAAGAAGAAGTACATTCATATCAAACTTGACAATACATACACTTTGGAAAAAAAATAAAAAAAGGGTTATTTTAAAAAAGCAATTTATAATGCTTATAATCTAATCTATAGAAACTTGCTATAAGGAGCAATAATATAAATGTATCTATACATTAATATTATTATTATTACTAGCCAAGCTACAACCCTAGATTGAAAAGCAAGATGCTATAAGCCCAAGGGAGCCCGCAGGGTAAAATAGCCCAGTGAGGAGATAAGGAAATAAATAAATGATGAGAACAAATTAACAATAGATCATTCTAATTTGGATTTAACGATAAACGAATGCTAGGTGCGTTAGTTTAAGCTGTTTACTGGGGTGGCCACTGCTTTGGTAGGGCATCACAGTGGGGGGTTTTGGGCTTGCCCGGCTGACGTTCTGGTGAGCATCTATTCTGATGGAACTGAAACCAGACACCTTTAGCCTTTAAGTAAACGGACAGAAAAGCATCCCTTGAAATATATCGCATTGATAGATTTGACTGCTTCATCACTGGTTCTATAAAGCATCATCTTTAACTTCGATATGCTTTATTTTATAATTGTTTTTTATTGTAATCAACACCAAGCAATTTTTTTCCTTTGCCTGTTTTTCCAAATAATCGAAAAATTGCAATTTCCTACATACATCTAAAATGACTTTTGGATCAGACATTGTTAAAAAACAGATTGGGTAGTGTTGTGAAATTCATCCAACATATAACTCTATAAATATAACATTAGCATGAATTCAAACTCCCCAATTTTAATTAATATATCCAAGACTTTATTTTTTCCTTCGTTTTTTTATAGTATTAATTAACAAATGATGTAAATTATAGATTATTCCATGATTATTTTCGAGAGTTGCACCAGTTGAGAGTGAAGCAGGGATACCACAAGGCAGCGTGAATGTAAATGTTTTACATATTGATTTTGTTTATTTAGTGGCTCATAATGGTCAAATTATGTTTGGAAATGAATTAAATAATAATATTTTGATTTAAAATAGAAAAAATCTTCCGACATACATCCTAAAAAAAGTAATTTAGCAGAAAATTTTAATGCTGCTGAATAAATCGGTTGGTAACATTGATGCAGTCGCAGTCTACTTGTTTACATTTGCGGCGGTAGTTTGTGTTTGAACTTCTCTCGATTTACTTTTTTTTTTTTTTTTTTTTCAATTTTATTAGCTATTTTACGAATTATCAATACACTAGACGATATCGAGGAGTAATATTAAGTATAGTGATCATCTAAAACCAACCACATCGAGTGGCAGTAGCCTAAATATATATTTTTTTTTCTATCGTAAAACGACGCATGCTCATGCTGCAAGCCATAAGGGACAACAAAATGTTGGTGTAAGTTTATGTATTTTTCATATACCAATTCCGAATCCGATATTGGTGACAGTGACATCGATCCAGATTGCAAATTGCATCGTGAAATGGCTGTGGCAAGTGATGACACATCAATAAGTGTGGACGAGAGCACTAAAAATGACAGCTCCAGCAGGTAGGCCATGGGGTAATTTTGTATTGTATTACAGGGTGAGATTTCGAAGAGAAAATATATGTTTTCCTATAATAAAAACGTGATTTAACCGATTTTGATGTTCATTTCGGCAATTTTTTATTGTATTACAGGGTGAGATTTCGAAGAGAAAATATATGTTTTCCTATAGTAAATAACGTGATTTAACCGAATTTGATGAAATGGGTAATTTTGTATTGTATTACAGGGTGAGATTTCGAAGAGAAAATATATGTTTTCCTATAGTAAATAACGTGATTTAACCGAATTTGATGAAATGGGTAATTTTGTATTGTATTATGTTTCATGGCACCAGCCACCCGCCCGGTTGAGATACTTTATAGCGTGGTTGAACGTAAGTGTGACCACTTCTTCATGCTGTTTTATTATATTTATTATTACTCTTTGTTCTTTGCATGTTAGTTTTAACTTCATTGTTTGATGTTATTATCAAAGTTATTTTCTTATTTGTGTCCTTAGAAGGTTCAACAGTATTTGTATACTTTTTGTTAACTTTATCTTTGCAGTTCAACTCTTTCGATTATTCATGCGCTTGCACATTCTAGGGAACTTTAAACATTCATTTCAACCTAACCTGTTGTAAATTATAAGGGTCTAACTGAATTATTAATTTTCTCATTAATCTTGCAATCATGTCATGCTATCAGTCATGTCATTAATCATGTGTCATGCTAGCTATCAATCATACCATTAATCATGTGTCGTGCTATCAATCATACCATTATTCATGTGCCTTGCTATTAATCATACCATATATCATGTGTCATACCATCAATCATATGACATGCTATTAATTATATCATTAGTCATGTGTCATGCTACTAATTATATCATTAGTCATGTGTCATGCTATTAATTATATCATTAATCATGTGTCATGCTATTAATTATATCATTAGTCATGTGTCATGCTACTAATTATATCATTTGTCACGTGTCATGCTATTAATTATATCATTAATCATGTGTCATGCTAATAATCATGCTATTAATCATACCATTAATCATGTGTCATGCTATTAATTATATCATTAGTCATGTGTCATGCTACTAATTATATCATTAGTCACGTGTCATGCTATTAATTATATCATTAATCATGTGCCTTGCTATTAATCATACCACCAGTCATGTGCCTTGCTATTAATCATACCACCAGTCATGTGCCTTGCTATTAATCATACCACCAGTCATGTGCCTTGCTATTAATCATACCATCAGTCATGTGCCTTGCTATTAATCATACCACCAGTCATGTGCCTTGCTATTAATCATACCACCAGTCATGTGCCTTGCTATTAATCATACCACCAGTCACGTGCCTTGCTATTAATCATACCACCAGTCATGTGCATTGCTATTAATCATACCACCAGTCATGTGCCTTGCTATTAGTCATACCACCAGTCATGTGCCTTGCTATTAATCATACCACCAGTCATGTGCCTTGCTATTAATCATACCATCAGTCATGTGCCTTGCTATTAATCATACCACCATTCATGTGCTTTGCTCTTAAGTATACCACCAGTCATGTGCCTTGCTATTAATCATACCATTAGTCATGTGCCTTGCTATTAATCATACCATCAGTCATGTGCCTTGCTATTAATCATACCATTAATCATTTGTCAATCAATTGAGTAATCATAGCTGTGATTAAATCATGCAAAATAAATGTTGGCATCTTAAACTGTCTAAGATAGATTTAATTAGCTTGGAAAATAAA
>NC_090758.1:72578683-72591183 GCF_036898095.1 Palaemon carinicauda
TGTTGTCATGTGTATGAGGACAGAGGAGAATGTGTAAAGAATAGTCCAGACTATTCGGTGTATGTGAAGGGAAAGGGAACCGTAACCAGAGAGAAGGATCCAATGCGGTACTGTCTTTCCAGTCAAAGGACCCCCATAACTCTAGCGGTAGCATCTCTTCGTCATTCTGGGAGCGTGAAAGGTTACAATCGACTCGAAGAAAAATGACAATTATCAACAGCCTAACCCTTTCACTACACAATAAAGTTAATAACACTGACGAGGCTATTTCAATGTCATTGATGACCCTCCAATAATGACCTTAGGGTAGTAATGTAATCAATGTAATTAACAACTAGAAAGATAACATTTGCTAAGGAAATACAGCATATTTTCCTCTATCTCCCTCCCTCCATGTAACCATGGACTGGCTCATGATAATCTTTTCCAGAAAGGGATCCCTGGTAGATGTACCATCATAATTTTTGGTCTAAACATAGCTGAAATCCCCCCCCCCCAAGAAATCATTCTGAAGTGGTGTATGCAAAAATTGTGAATAATGCCCTGTAGGCATATGTTATAGGCATTCCATATCATATTTCAGGTCATATGGATTGAATACCAGTGGATAGGAGCAAAAGATGCAAATTTCTTGTAAAGAAAATACCCGAAAATCACTAGAATGAATATTTTTGATGTGATGCATACGAAAAACGTGACTTGCATCCTGTGGATATATATCCAAGGTACCGTCATACGAAATTTCAGGTCATTTGGTGTAAATATGAGGGTGAAGGAGCCGAAAATTTGAATTTTTGGTTTAAAAATGAATAAAGATATGGCAAAAGGAATAATTTATAACAAACGTATGCTGAAAATGTTGATGACTTCCTATCGGTGTTTATCTGAGGCACCTCCGTAGCTCATTTCAGCTCATTTGGTTATAATACCGGGACACAGGAGGCCAGAATATACATTTTGTGTCAGAAAATTTCAAAAAAGAAAATCAATAAAATTACTGTAAAGGTATGTTTAAATTTTTTTGAACCTGGGTATTTGTCCACTCGACCTTTGTGCCAAATTTAAGGTCATTTGTCCCCAGAAATAACCAAGATAAATCGATTTGAAGATTCAATAGGAAGAAAAAAATGAGTAGAAACATCAGGAAAAACAATATATTTAATGGAAGGATTATTATTAACATTAGTAAGCCCCCAGGGATATATCTACAGTACCAGCGAATTCTTCCCCCACTAGAATTTTGTTTTGCTAATGCATTGTGGGTGTAAATGCTGAAACCTGATTGGTTGCTTCCCCCTGTTAGAATTTGTTTGGCCATTGCATTGTGGGTGTAAATGCTGAAACCTGATTGGTTGCTTCCCCCTGTTAGAATTTGTTTGGCCATTGCATTGTGGGTGTAAATGCTGAAACCTTATTGGTTGCTCCCTATGTTAGAATTTGTTTGGCCATTGCATTGTGGGTGTAAATGCTGAAACCTTATTGGTTGCTCCCTATGTTAGAATTTGTTTGGCCATTGCATTGGGGGTGTAAATGCTGAAGCCTGGTTGGTTGCTCCCTATGTTAGAATTTGTTTGGCCATTGCATTGGGGGTGTAAATGCTGGCACCTGGTTGGTTGCTCCCTTTGTTAGATTTTGTTTGGCCATTGCATTGGGGGTGTAAATGCCGGCGCCTGGTTGGCTGCTCCCCCCTGCTCTAATCTGTCTCGCCAGTGCATTGGGGGTGTAAATGCCGGCGCCTGGTTGGCTGCTCCCCCCTGCTCTAATCTGTCTCGCCAGTGCATTGGGGGTGTAAATGACGGCGCCTGGCTGGCTGCTCCCCCCTGCTCTAATCTGTCTCGCCAGTGCATTGGGGGTGTAAATGCCGGCGCCTGGTTGGCTGCTCCCCCCTGCTCGAATCTGTCTCGCCAGTGCATTGGGGGTGTAAATGCCGGCGCCTGATTGGCTGCTCCCCCCTGCTCGAATCTGTCTCGCCAGTGCATTGGGGGTGTAAATGCCGGCGCCTGGTTGGCTGCTCCCCATTGCTCGAATCTGTCTCGCCAGTGCAATGGGGGTGTAAATGCCGGCGCCTGGTTGGCTGCTCCCCCCTGCTCGAATCTGTCTCGCCAGTGCATTGGGGGTGTAAATGCCGGCGCCTGGTTGGCTGCTCTCCCCTGCTCGAATTTGTTTGGCCAGTGCATTGGGGGTGTAAATGCCGGCGCCTGGTTGGCTGCTCTCCCCTGCTCGAATCTGTCTCGCCAGTGCATTGAGGGTGTAAATTACCGGTGCCTGGTTGGCTGCTCCCCCCTGCTCGAATCTGTCTCGCCAGTGCATTGGGGGTGTAAATGCCGGCGCCTGATTGGCTGCTCCCCCCTGCTCAAATCTGTCTCGCCAGTGCATTGGGGGTGTAAATGCCGGCGCCTGGTTGGCTGCTCCCCATTGCTCGAATCTGTCTCGCCAGTGCATTGGGGGTGTAAATGCCGGCGCCTGGTTGGCTGCTCCCCCCTGCTCGAATCTGTCTCGCCAGTGCATTGGGGGTGTAAATGCCGGCGCCTGGTTGGCTGCTCTCCCCTGCTCGAATTTGTTTGGCCAGTGCATTGGGGGTGTAAATGCCGGCGCCTGGTTGGCTGCTCTCCCCTGCTCGAATCTGTCTCGCCAGTGCATTGGGGGTGTAAATGCCGGCGCCTGGTTGGCTGCTCCCCCCTGCTCGAATCTGTCTCGCCAGTGCATTGGGGGTGTAAACGCCGGTGCCTGGTTGGCTGCTCCCCCCTGCTTGAATCTGTCTCGCTAGTGCATTGCGGGTGTAAATGCCGGCGCCTGGTTGGCTACTCCCCCTGTTAGAATTGGTTTTGCTACCTGATTGGTTGCTCTCCCCTGCTCGAATCTGTCTCGCCAGTGCATTGGGGGTGTAAATGCCGGCGCCTGGTTGGCTGCTCCCCCCTGCTCGAATCTGTCTCGCCAGTGCATTGGGGGTGTAAACGCCGGCGCCTGGTTGGCTGCTCCCCCCTGCTCGAATCTGTCTCGCTAGTGCATTGGGGGTGTAAATGCCGGCGCCTGGTTGGCTGCTCCCCCTGTTAGAATTGGTTTTGCTACCTGATTGGTTGCTCCCCCCTGCTCGAATCTGTCTCGCCAGTGCATTGGGGGTGTAAATGCCGGCGCCTGGTTGGCTGCTCCCCCCTGCTCGAATCTGTCTCGCCAGTGCATTGGGGGTGTAAACGCCGGCGCCTGGTTGGCTGCTCCCCCTGTTAGAATTGGTTTTGCTACCTGATTGGTTGCTCCCCCCTGCTCGAATCTGTCTCGCCAGTGCATTGGGGGTGTAAACGCCGGCGCCTGGTTGGCTGCTCCCCCCTGCTCGAATATGTCTCGCCAGTGCATTAGGGGTGTAAACGCCGGCGCCTGGTTGACTGCTCCCCCCTGCTCGAATCTGTCTCGCCAGTGCATTGGGGGTGTAAACGCCGGCGCCTGGTTGGCTGCTCCCCCTTGCTCGAATCTGTCTCGCCAGTGCATTGGGGGTGTAAACGCCGGCGCCTGGTTGGCTGCTCCCCCCTGCTCGAATCTGTCTCGCCAGTGCATTGCGGGTGTAAATGCCGGCGCCTGGTTGGCTGCTCCCCCTGTTAGAATTGGTTTTGCTACCTGATTGGTAGCTCCCCCCTGCTCGAATCTGTCTCGCCAGTGCATTGGGGGTGTAAATGCCGGCGCCTGGTTGGCTGCTCCCCCCTGCTCGAATCTGTCTTGCCAGTGCATTGGGGGTGTAAACGCCGGCGCCTGGTTGGCTGCTCCCCCCTGCTCGAATCTGTCTCGCTAGTGCATTGCGGGTGTAAATGCCGGCGCCTGGTTGGCTGCTCCCCCCTGCTCGAATCTGTCTCGCTAGTGCATTGGGGGTGTAAATGCCGGCGCCTGGTTGGCTGCTCCCCCTGTTAGAATTGGTTTTGCTACCTGATTGGTTGCTCCCCCCTGCTCGAATCTGTCTCGCCAGTGCATTGGGGGTGTAAACGCCGGCGCCTGGTTGGCTGCTCCCCCCTGCTCGAATCTGTCTCGCTAGTGCATTGCGGGTGTAAATGCCGGCGCCTGGTTGGCTGCTCCCCCTGTTAGAATTGGTTTTGCTACCTGATTGGTTGCTCTCCCCTGCTCGAATCTGTCTCGCCAGTGCATTGGGGGTGTAAATGCTGGCGCCTGGTTGGCTGCTCCCCCCTGCTCAAATCTGTCTCGCCAGTGCATTGGGGGTGTAAACGCCGGCGCCTGGTTGGCTGCTCCCCCCTGCTCGAATCTGTCTCGCTAGTGCATTGCGGGTGTAAAAGCCGGCGCCTGGTTGGCTGCTCCCCCTGTTAGAATTGGTTTCGCTACCTGATTGGTTGCTCCCCCCTGCTCGAATCTGTCTCGCCAGTGCATTGGGGGTGTAAACGCCGGCGCCTGGTTGGCTGCTCCCCCCTGCTCGAATCTGTCTCGCTAGTGCATTGGGGGTGTAAACGCCGGCGCCTGGTTGGCTGCTCCCCCCTGCTCGAATCTGTCTCGCTAGTGCATTGCGGGTGTAAATGCCGGCGCCTGGTTGGCTGCTCCCCCTGTTAGAATTGGTTTTGCTACCTGATTGGTTGCTCCCCCCTGCTAGAATTTGTTTTGCCACTGCATTGTGGGTGTAAATGTTGAAACCTGGTTGGCTACTATTCTGGTCCTGTACAGCAGGGGAACCATAATCTTTATAGGACCTCCACAGTCATTTTATCATGTTTGTTTGAAATCATTCAACAATTCATACACTGCTTCTTTATCGTCAGATCCACACCATCGAGGCCCTAAGAGAACAAAGTCTTCAGTCATTTAAAAGCCTGAAGACTT
The DNA here is from genome assembly GCF_036898095.1 of Palaemon carinicauda. Taxonomy (NCBI): domain Eukaryota; kingdom Metazoa; phylum Arthropoda; class Malacostraca; order Decapoda; family Palaemonidae; genus Palaemon; species Palaemon carinicauda. The sequence continues at coordinate 72,583,493 of NC_090758.1, forward strand.
TTCATAACTCTGACCATCCTTTACATTCAAATCTCCCTGGACAATTCTATCCTTTTCGTATTACTAGGGAGGCAGTTAATTCTAATAGTCAAGCCTTCTCAATCATGAGGCTCAATACTACGCAGTATTCTAGAAGTTTTATTCCAGCTGTTACCAAGTTGTGGAAAGATCTTCCTAATCGGGTAGTTGAATCAGTAGAACTTCAAAAGTTCAAAGTTGGAGCAAATGTTTTTATGTTGACCAGGCTGACATGAGTCTTTTTATAGTTAATATATGACATATCTGTTTTTGACGTTGTTAATGTTACTGTTTTTAGAATGATTTATTGTTAATTGGTTCTCATCATTTATTTATTTCCCCATTTCATTTCCTCACTGGGCTATTTTTCCCTATTGGAGCCCTTGGGCTTATAGCATCTTGCTTTTCCAAATAGGGTTGTAGCTTGGCTAATAATAATAATAATAATAATAATAATAATAATAATAATAATAATATCTTCAGTCTTTCGTATTTCTAGTGGGAGCTTATTTAGTCTCGGGGCCACATATTTGACAGCTCTAGAACCTATAATTTGCCTTCTATTTTGGTTCCAATAATCTTAAAACCATCTCTAACTATTCTCGTGTCAACACGATTTGTTTGCTGCACAATATATAGCAATTCTCTTAGATATTTTGGACTCCTTGCTCGGATAACTTGATAAGTTATTGCGTATAACTCCAACTCTATTCTTTCTTTAATAGGTAACTATAGTCAATTTTTTTAGTGAGGCAGATTTGCACCGACTCGCAGGGGTGCCCTTTTAGCTCGGAAAAGTTTCCTGATCGCTGATTGGTTGGAGAAGATGATTCTAACCAATCAGCGACCAGGAAACATTTCAGAGCTATAAGGGCACCCCTGCGAGTCGGTGCAAATCTGCCTCACTAAAAAAAATTGACTATAGTATAATTCAGTTAGTATATGAGTAATCCTTTCCTGGGGGGGAGGAACCTTTTATTAGGTTTTGCTTAAGTTGCCCTGGTTATATGCTTTGAAAGGTGAGGAATTAAAGTTGATATTGTACGTATTTTTTTTTTTTACTGGATTATGGAATTTGATAGGCAAAGTAAATGCCATTTTCTGCAAATATTTGACAAAGCATATTTTCTTATTATGAATTATTTTACTAAATCTATGTAATGGCCATTCTGGATAAATTATTATTATTATTATTGTTGTTGTTGTTGTTATTATTATTATTGTTATCATCATTATTATTATTATTATTATTATTGTTACTATTAATGTTATTATTATTTTTATTTTATTATTATTATTAATTATCATTAATTATTATTATTATTATATTATTATTATTATTATTATTATTATTATTATTATTATTATTATTATTATTATTAATCAGCTAAGCTACAACCCTAATTGGAAAAGCCGGATGCTCTAAGCCCAAGGCCCCTAACAGGGAAAAATATTGGAGTGAGGAAACGAAATAAGGAAATAGATAAACTAAAAGAGATGTAATGAACAATCAAAATTAAATGTTTTTTGAGCAATAACAACATTAAAATAGATATTTCATATATAAACTATATAAAGAGACTTATGTCAGCCTGTTTAACATAAAACCATTTGCTGCAAGTTTGAAACTTTTGAAGCTCTACGTGTTCCCTAGTAAACATAGTCATTATTTATGATATTCGTGATCAATATTCATGTTAAATGTTTAGGATATAATGTAAGTTTGGCCCAAGACTCGTAATTACATGATCGAAATCACAGTAAGGAACAAAGTCTTAACACCAAAACAAGTCTTAATCCAAGGTGGTTTTTTTTTCCCAGAACATATTGAGTCATTAGACTTTACTGACGTCCTAATAACCCTCTTCTGTCCCTACGCAAACCACCAGAAGACGAATGACATTTTGCAAAGCGCATATCACCCGGGGTGATAATGGCGGAGCAATTGGCTCAGTAATGGACACTTCGAGTTACCTTAACATTGGCTTCTTTGAAAGCATTATATCGTCTGCGACGCGAATAGAGATGTCTCAGATGTCTTGCTGTGTGGCTGCTAGAGTCAACAGGCTGCTTCGATCAATACGAAGAATGTTTTTTTTTTTATTTATTATTGTTTTTGTTGTTGTTCCATGACAAATACACAGAGTGGAGAAATTTGTTGGACGCGTGAAGAAAGAGCAATGATTTACTTTACTTAATTTACTTTAATGGCTGCTTCTTCTGGTTCTATACAGGACTTTCACAGACATTTTATCGTATACATTCCAGAGGCATTCGGCATTTCACACTAAATATTGCTCGTTTATTGTTAAATCCACATTATCGAGACACTTAAAAGAACAAGATGGTTTTCGGTTTCCTCTTGAAAGCCTTAATATCTTCAATCATTCTGGTGTCTAGTGGGAGCTTATTATATAGTCTCGGGGCCGCATATATCAAAGCTCTGGAACCTACAGTAGACATATAGTTTATGTTGTTATTACAAGACAAAAGTCAAGAATGTTATTGAAGTTACTCCATGACAAAGTGGACACAGGGCAAATGGCCCAATAATTCTGCATCTTGTAGCAAAGCAGTCAGGGAATAAGTAGACAATCATTAGGCTGTCAAAGCGGGAACTCGTAAATCTCGGAGCCATTGAAGACTGTCAGATTAGAGCCATTTTAGTTCCCTGAGGCCACTGCTAAATCTGGAGGTAAAATACAACTTAGAGCCATTGAAGACACTATCTGGCTCCAGATTGGAGTCATTAAGTTACTGGTAAACCTAGAGGCAAAACTATAAAGAGCTATTGAAGACACTATCCGGCTCCAGATTGAAGCCATCTCTGTCCTCGAAGCCACTGCTAAATCTGGAGGTAAAATACAACTTAGAGCCATTGAAGACACTATCCGGCTCCAGATTGGAGTCATTAAGTCACTGCTAAACCTAGAGGCAAAACTATAAAGAGCTATTGAAGACACTATCCGGCTCCAGATTGAAGCCATCTCTGTCCTCGAAGCCACTGATAAATCTGGAGGCAAAATACAACGTAGAGCCATTGAAGACACTATCCGGCTCCAGATTGGAGTCATTAAGTCACTGCTAAATCTGGAGACATAAGATAAAACAATGATTTGCTTCTGAAGTATTTTGAGGAATACTGTTATATAGCTTGGGCAGTTGAATCGGTGGAACTTCAAAAGTTCAAACTTACAGTGAATGTTTTTTTTTTTTTTTATGTTGAACAGACTGACATGAGTCTCTCTTTATAGTTTATATTTGGAAAATGTATTTTAATGTTACTGTTCTTAAAATATCTTACATTAATTGTCTATAAGTCCTCTTGTTATTTATTTATTTCTTTATTTCCTTTCCTCACCTGGCTGTTTCTCCCTGTTGGAGCCCATATAGGGCGTATGGCATCCTGCTTTTCCAATTAGGGTTGTAGCTTAGCAAGTAATAATAATAATGATAATGATAATAATAATAATAATAATAATAATAATACCTTAAATATTAATGCTAATAATAATATTGATATCAATAATAATGAGGTTAGGTTTTTTCATTGGAGATGAACTAAGCTATTTATGTTTATAAGTATAACAGTGAAATAGTTTATAGAATTCGTTCGATTTCATATTTTCAAACAATCTTATATATATATATATATATATATATATATATATATATATATATATATATATATATATATATATATATATATATAATATGTGTATATTTATATTTTATATATATGATTATATATATTATATACATATGTATATATATATGTATATATATATATACAGTACTTTATAAACGTGAGGTTATAAACACCTTATATCCTTCATATGTTCTTTATTTTCGATCCGTTGTACAATGAAAAATCAATGAAATTATTCCTTCAAAGTTATATCATCATCTCCTTCCACGCCTATTGACGCAAAGGGCCTCGGTTAGATTTCGCCAGCCATCTCTATCTCGAGCTTTCAATTCAATACTTCTCCATTCATCATCTGCCTCCCGTTTCATAGTCTTCAGCCATGTAGGGCTGGGTCTTTCAATTCTTCTATTGCCCTGTGGAGCCCAGTTGAAAATTTAGTGAACTAATCTTTAGGAGTGCGAAGAGCATGTCCAAACCATCTCCATCTACCCCTCACCATGATCGCATCCACATAAGGCACTCGAGTAATCTCTCTTATAGTTTCGGTTCTAATCCTGTCCTGCTACTCAACTCCCAATATTCTTCTGAGGGCTTTGTTCTCAAATCTATTAAGTCATTTGGATATATATTGTTGCATAAAAACCAATAGCTCTTGGGTTTTGGTGGCCGATGTGGTAACGTCCCTGACTGGTGAACGCCAAACTGGGGTTCGAGACCCGCTCAAACTCGCTAGTTCCTTTGGTCGGTGCAACCTAACTATCCTTGTGAGATAAGGATGGGGGTTTGGGAGAGCCTATATGTGTAACTGCTGAGTAATCAGCAGCCATTGCCTGGCCCTCCTTGGTCCTAGCTTGGGTGGAGAGGGCGCTTGGGTACTGATCATATGGATATATGGTCAGTCTCTAGGGCATTGTTCTGCTTGTTAGGGCAATGTCACTGTCCCTTGCTTCTGCCATTCATAAGTGGTCTATAAACCTTTAAACTGAACTAATTATTTCATAAATAAATACAGGGAAGATGCCCTTAACTTTTGTGACACCAGAATACAGTTGTCATTAATCAACAAAGTTGAGATGGGTAGAATGGTGTGAAGAAGGCTAAGAGCATTCCACAGGACCGCTAAAATGCGAGCCAAGTGGTGTACCATGTACTGTAACTAGATATATTTAAGTAATTCGAGTTGCTAAAAGATATGGTTAAAAAATATCTCGTGTTTTTGTTGTTTTTGCTATTTTTCGTTGTTTATCTTAGAAATTTATTTTTTATTTCTCCCTCCTCCTCTCTCTCTCTCTCTCTCTCTCTCTCTCTCTCTCTCTCTCTCTCTCTCTCTCTCTCTCTCTCTAGTAGGTATTAGGTTGGCCAGGGCACCAGCCACCCGTTGAGATACTATCGCAAGAGAGTTATTGGGTCCTTTGACTAGCCAGACGGTACTACATTAGATCACTCTCTCTGGTTACGGTTCATTTTCTCTTTGCCTACATATACACCGAATAGTGTGGGCTATTCTTTACACATTCTCCTCTATCCTCGTACACCTAACAACATGAGATTATCAAACAATTCTTCTTCTCTCAAGGGGTTAACTACAGCACTGTAATTGTTCAGTGGCCACTTTCCTCTTGGTAAGGGTAGAAGAGACTCTTAAGCTATGGTAAGCAGCCCTTCTAGGAAGAAACTCCAAAATCAAACCATTGTTCTCTGGTCTTAGGTAGTGCCATAGACTCTGTACCATGGACTTCCACTGTCTTGGGTTAGAGTTATCTTGCTTGAGGGTACACTCGGGCACACTTTTCTATCTTACTTCTCTTCTTGTTGTTTTGTTAAAGTTTTATAGTTTGTGTATGAAATATTTTAATGCTGTCACTGTTCTTAAAATATTTAATTTCATTTGTTCATTACTTCTCTTATTTCCTTGTTTACTTTCCTCACTGGGCTATTTTCCCTGTTGGACACCCTGGGAGTACAGTATCCAGCTTTTCTAACTAGATTTGTAGCTCAGCAAGTACTACTACTACTACTACTACTACTACTACTACTACTACTACTACTACTACTACTACTAATAATAATAATAATAATAATAACAATAATAATGATAATAATAATAATAATAATTATAATGATAATGATAATATTAGTAAATATTTAGAACCGAAAAACATGAAAACATTCTATAATACCATCACAATCTCTCTCTCTCTCTCTCTCTCTCTCCTCTCTCTCTCTCTCTCTCTCTCTCTCTGAATATCAGAGAATATTTATCCCCAAAAATTTGAAGACAATGCATAATATTCTCTCTCTCTCTCTCTCTCTCTCTCTCTCTCTCTCTCTTGTTTACACTAGATACTAGGAGGTCTAGAATGGTCTTCACTCTAGATCCAAACAAGAAATAACAAGGGCGCTTTTGTTTTCCCTTCTGCCAGCGCCCCTCTGTTAAGACTTCCTTCAGAATACGACTGCCCCCACCTCAGGTCCTTACCCCCTCCTGAGGGGCGTGCCCCAGGGGAGTCGTCAAAACCAAAGGGCCTGGTTGAAAGGACCGCGTCGCATTCCTACAATTTTTTTCTTCTGAAGAGGAAGCTGTCGTCTTTGTCTTTGAGCGTTGATGTTATCATTGTTTTTTTTCGGGATGTTGTTTTTATTGATGGATATGGGGTTTTATGGACAGGTGTTGGGGCTTGTGAGACCATTCAGAGAAGTTGGACGGCAGGATGGATACGTTCATAATTTTGTTTATTTTCTGGTGACTTGTAACACACATACACACACAGTATATATATATATATATATATATATATATATATATATATATATATATATATATATGTATATATATATATGTATATGTATATATATAATATATATAATATATATATATATATATATATATATAATTTATATATGTATGTATATATATATATATATATATATATATGTATATGTATGTATATATATATATATATATATATATATATATATATATACAGTATAATATATATAATATATATATATATATATATATATATATGTACAGTATATTTATTATATATATAAATATATATATACATATATATATATATATATATATATATATATATATATATATATATATCTATATATATATCTATATGCATACATACACACAGTCGAATCGGTAGATCTTGAGAAGTTTAAACTAGCATGAAATGTGTAAATGTTAAACAGATTGACATATGACAGATCTATTTTAACGTTGTTTTCGATCTTAAGGTTTTTTATATTCTTATATAGTTTATTAATTTAATTCTTCTCTCCACTGAGCTTCTTATCCCTGTTGGAGCCCTTGGGCTTGTAGTATCTTGCTTCTCCAACTAGGGTTGTAGTTTAGCTTGTAATGGTAATTATAATGTTTGTGTGTATATTTATTGGTATTTATATGTCTATAACACTTATATGTAGATTTATATATATATATATATATATATATATATATATATATATATATATGTGTGTGTGTGTGTGTGTATGTATATATATATATATATATATATATATATATATATATATATATATATATATATATATAATTCTTACCATGAATTGCTTTTTGCTAAAGTTGAATTAACGGAGAAATTATCAAAAAAAATTTCTCTCTCTCTCTCTCTCTCTCTCTCTCTCTCTCTCTCTCTCTCTCTCTCTCTCTCTCTCTCTCTCTCTCTCTCTCATCATCTAATAATATAACTCATATAATTCCAATGCCAATTTCACCATTGTAAAAAAAATTACAACCAAATAATTGCTAACAACAATTACATAAAAAATTCCAATTACAGTTTAGCAAAGAAATCATTTTGTTTTTGTTTACGCTGTTTTTCAGCCGGACGTGAATCGATACATTATGGTCACGACCTAATTCCAATGAAAAAGGCATCAACAGGTTATAAATTCCAACGCAAACCCGAACCATTACCAGAAAGCATCGATCACAACACACAACATAACGTTCAATGTCTGGTCTTTCCTTCGTGCCTCGCTGGGTCGCAAC
>NC_090758.1:72595705-72615705 GCF_036898095.1 Palaemon carinicauda
TCTCTCCTCTCTCTCTCTCTCTCTCTCTCTCTCTCTCTCTCTCTCTCTCTCTCTCTCTCTCTCTCTCTCTCTCTCATTTTAACCAACCTCTCTCTCATTTTAACCAACCCCCCTCCTCTCTCTCTCTCTCTCTCTCTCTCTCTCTCTCTCTCTCTCTCTCTCTCTCTCTCTCTCTCTCTCTCTCACTAAAAATCATCCTGGCTATTTCTCTCGCTCACCCTCTCTCTCTCTTTGTATGCTATTTATCTAATTAGGCTAATGTGTCTAAAAACGGCTAGAAAATCTCTCTCTCTCTCTCTCTCTCTCTCTCTCTCTCTCTCTCTCTCTCTCTCTCTCTTTAATGGCTACTATATACCACTAATATCATGTTTTAGAGATATGCCTTAAAGATGTAATGCAATTTAAAGCCGACCTATATGCCTGGGTGAAATAAACCCTGAACGGACTGCATATCTGGGTGAAATAAACCCTGAACGGACTGCATATCTGGGTGTAATAAACCCTGAACGGACGGAATATCTGGGTGTAATAAACCCTGAACGGACTGCATATCTGGGTGTAATAAACCCTGAACAGTGCATATCTGGGTAAAATAAACCCTGAACATACTGCCTATGTGGGTGAATTAAACCCTGGACGTACTGCATATCTGGGTGAAATAAACCCTGAACGGACTGCATATCTGGGTGTAATAAACCTGAACGGACTGAATATCTGGGTGTAATAAACCCTGAACGGACTGCATATCTGGGTGTAATAAACCCTGAACAGACTGCATATCTGGGTAAAATAAACCTGAACATACCTGCCTATGTGGGTGAATTAAACCTGGACGTACTGCATATCTGGGTGAAATAAACCCTGAACGGACTGCATGTCTGGTTGTAATGAACCTTGAACGTACTGCGTATCTGGGTGAAATAAACCCTGAACGTACTGCATGTTGAAGTCTCGTGTGGCCTATAACATTTCACGTAAGGTGTTTAATCAGAGAAAACGGTCTAACTACATTTTCTAAAATTCATGGAGTTTTAATGACATGGCTATTTGATGAGGTAACCGTTAGAGGTTACTATGGAAACCTAAAGCTAGGTTATTATGACGTCGTGAAAACTTTTTAAGTTTTCTTATAACTAGACACCTCAATTCTAGGGGTAACTATATTATTTCGACATGTAATAAATTATTGTAGTAAGTTGTAAACTAAATTTAGGATGAAGTAAATAAAATTAAAATTTGAACCGAACGCTATTTTATTTAAATCCATAAGAAACTTGCAAATGTAACGAAGGTTAGTCGTCATCATAAACAGGAATAAATAAAAAAATATTTTTTTTTCTTCCCATGGAGTCAGCATTGCAATGACCCATGGAAGCTAAGTGTACTCAGCGGGGTGTGACCAGTCAGTTATCAGCTTCGAACCGTCAGAAGACCTGATTTTCACTAAGCTGACAGCTGATTTCTGTGATGGGGGAACCCCCTCCCCCCTACCTAGCAGTCTTTCGTATACATACCCGTTTTCTCTATCCCTGTTAAAGAATGTCAGTACTTTTCTAATGTTAAAGAGAACTGGTATACACAGATGTCCAAAAGGGGGGTGGGGGTAAGGTTCCCCCCTAAGACATGCCTGAGCTTACGTTCGTTCTCAAAGCTGTGATTTATTTTGGTGCTTAAGTAAACTTTTGATGACGTAACAGCTTATTGAAATGAGGCGTGAAAACTCCGTGGAGTTTTCAGTAAAAATTTCTTGGCGTTACAAAGTTTATGGTCTTAGGAATTTTAATGTAAAATTCCTCCGTGAATGTCATACAAGAAACTCTACGGGATGTAAACACATATTTCGACATTGCTTTTTTATTTTCCTTTGATTTCTCACAGGATTTATTTTGTTTTGTTAAAGAAAATGGATTTTATTTTTTCCAATCTCATAGAAAATTAGTAAATTTCAACCTAAACGTAAGACTAATAGGCCTATTGAGCTATTAAAAAACTTATTGACTTCGAAATAAGCAAAGATTTTATTTAAAGAATCGAAAATGACTTTAATAGCAAATATTACAGATTACAATCAATAAAAATATTATTAATTTAGTATTTCGAAAAGAACGATGGATATAAGCAATATTGGAAGATTTCTCAGCTATTATACCTGACATATTACATCATTCTGAAGTAAATTTAATATCAATATATCAATGATGAGACAAAATTTGTCTTTTCGTGATCATAAATATTATAATCACGAGAGATTTCAATTTAGTCTCAGACATTGAACACAATATAAAAATTTAATAGAAAAATGTTGAAATATGTCAGGAAAATTTGCCTTTGATAAACGTGATAAGCTTAGGCCTATGCTCTAAATTTAACATTAATTTTTAAACTGAATTTACCCATACAAATTTCTTACTTTAAAATTAAGATATCAAATTAAGATTTTTCACATATAACTTTTTATATTTTTCAAATATTCTGCCCTAACTTTATATAAGAGAATCCTTTAATGAAGTGATGAGCCTATGGCGCAAATTTTACGTTAAATGTTAAACAATATTTTAGGCCTACCAATTTCTTACTTTACATTTCGATAATTGATTTAGTTTTCCAAATACATTTCCCTGACTTTTTATAGGTAACAAAATTTGATAAAAAGTGATAGGCCTATAAAGCAAAGTTTTCTTCAAATTCTAAACTGGAAATGACCAATTTCTAACTTAATAGCCTACATCCTGGATATCAGATTTCACTTTTCATATAGTTTTCCCAGATTACAGTAAATTTGGTGATTTAATTTGGTGATTTGATATACGATTCGAAAAACACAAAATTATATTATCAAATAACTATTTTTGATAAGATATTTTACTTGCTTTCGTTAACTAATTTTTTAAAAGAAATTATTAGGCCTAGAGCAACGTATACGTACATTTAAAAGACTTAAAATATTTTTCTGTTTTTTATTTATTAGTCGTAATTTTGCAAAATATCAAAACCAGCGTCTTGGTTATTTGCCAATACTTTTTTTTTATTACTTAAAAAAACTGTCATAAGATGAAAATTATATTTTATAAACTAAGATTAACGAGTAGTTTTCATCTTCTAAGATTAAAATTGTAATTCATAGACTTTACGATTAACGAGTTATATTCTATTACAGATTAACGAGTTTTATCGGCTAAAGAGACAGGCCTATATTCTATAGACTTTGATTAATTAGTTATTTTTAACATGGTATCTGCCAACTTGAATTATAATTTTCAAAATAGGCAGAAGGCTTATATGCATAGACTAAAGTTATTTTTCTACACTTCTAAGCAAAATTAGTTTTTCGAAAACTGAATTATAGGCAAAACTTGGCCTACATTTTCACGCTACGACTTTTATGTAGGCCTACTCATTAGCAAATTTCAATAACGATTCAACATCTTTTTATCTTTAGTATGTTAAATTACTTTTTGCATATTTTGTCAATTTATCTTGATTTTAATTTTAAATTGCAATATTCTCTGATATTTCAACTTGTCATTTTGCTCATATTACCTTTTTAACTAATGATTTTTATTAATTTTAGTAGATTCTAAAATATTTCATATAGACCTAATTCAACTGAATAAATAGTGTTTTTAGAACCAAAATTACTTTAATGATTAAAGTTAAATCAAATATAGACCTACACATGCTGAGTTTAAATAAGTAGCACTTATGCTTTCCTGGACTTACTTAAATGGGCTAAACTCAATCAGATTTTCATAACTCAAAATCAATATTTTGAAATAACCAAAATCTTAAGGATTGCTTAATTCAATTTATTAAAACATTAAACCCAGCCAATTTTGATATTGAATTTATATGGGTTGTATAAATTAGGTATTGGGCCCATAGCCCATTCAGTGCCTAAACCCATTTCTTCATTATGAAAGTATTTTTTAAACTGAATTTACCCATACAAATTTCTTATTTTAAAATTAAGATTTTTCACATATAACTTTTTATATTTTTCAAATATTTATATGGGTTATATAAATTAGGCCTTAGGCCCGTAGCCCATTCAGTGCCTAAACCCATTTCTTCATTATGAAACTAAAATGAATTTTGCCATTTGATAAATTTTAATTTCCAAAGAGTTATCCCATCTAAGATTTATTGGAGTTTATTTCTAATTTTAACTTTGACCTTGTGTATTAAATACTAATAAATTATTGGCCTATTTGAAAGGCTTATCCCATTAATATAATTTATATAGTTACCTTAATTACTAGCCCATCAATTGTGTTATTTCAGTTATTATATTTCCCAACTAGATCTGCTTTCCTCCACAGTAGTTTACATAGACTTCTAGTCTACATATCTCCCTAAGTACGGAATATTCAATATTTTTTCAGATGTCTTAAACAAAAAGAATTTGCTTATAATCATATCTCTAACACCATAAGAATTACAGGAATTTCACAAGAAAACAAAGCAAAATTAATAAATTTTTAACTTTATTAAAAAAAAATTAGTCATCCTTCAATCTGTTATAAAAATACGATTAATTCCACCAAGACATTTTTCTCCCTCAAAAACAGTCGAGTGGCCCAGACACCAATGCTAGAAAGCATTATGTGCACGTGATGGAAGCATGTAAATGTACGTGCAAGGGTTATATCCGTGCACAGATAGAGTAGCGTAATTGTACGTGCAAGGGCTATATCCATGCAAGGAATAGAGTAGCATAATTGTACGTGCGAAGGTAATATCCGTGCACGTGATGCAGTAACGTCATTGTAGGCTACGTGCAAGGGTTATATCCATGCACGGGATAGAGTAGCGTAATTCTACGTGCAAAGGTAATATCCGTGCACGTGATGCAGTAGCGTAATTGTACGTGCAAAGGTAATATAGGTGCACGTGTTGCAGTAGCGTAATTGTACGTGCAAAGGTAATATCGGTGCACGTGATGCAGTAGCGAAATTGTACGTGCAAGGGCTATATCCGTGCAAGGAATCGAGCAGAGTAATTGTACGTGCAAAGGTACTATCCGTGCACGTGATGCAGTAGCGTAATTGTACGTGCAAGGGTTATATCCATGCACGGGAGAGAGTAGCGCATTTCTACGTGCACGGCTAATATCCGTGCACGTGAACTAGGCCACGCCACTACAATGGGATTGGTCGTAGAAAACTTCATTGTCAACAATTAATTCTGACATTTTAAGGTTTCAAAAGTTAGGTCAATCGAATACTCCTTTTTTTCAAAGTTTGGCAAGCAGATTAGTATTGGAACTTCAAAATGCCCAATAAATTCTTCAACTAAAAATTTTCTAGCTTACCAAGATAAGTCCCATGACTGAAAAATCCAAGATTTCTAGAGATATCTAGTAAATAGTAGAAGCCAGAATATACGTTTTATACTGATGACTAGAACAGGGTTTCTAGATTAAAAGAACTAGGGCAGGGTTTCTAGATTAAAAGAACTAGCGCAGGGTTTCTAGATTAAAAGAACTAGAGCAGGGTTTCTAGATTAAAAGAACTAGACCAGGGTTTCTAGATTAGAATTCTAGAACTTGTTTTCTTATACTGATCACTGGAACAAAACCAAAGGATCTTAAATTCTGTTATTTTTCGTATTAATTAGGACAGATTTACGATCATGACCAACTAGAACTCGGTTGTGCTTTGTCGTCTGCATTTTATGTTATTTAATCTTCGATTATCTTATTTAAAGAAATAACAGTACTTCTAAAAATCACTGAACAATATTACAGTTCTGCCCAATTTTAAGGTTTCTTACATATGCTGTTAATGGCTGTTATTATATCTAAAGTGTTAATTCTCATAGTCACCCCTGAACTAATTTTCTTTGATGAAACTGATATTAGAAAACGACTTTGACCAATTTTGAGGTAAACTATAATAATTACACAATTACTAATGATATTTCTTATTTTTACTATGAACATAAGGGGGGCGTTGACGACCATGGGGGGCATTACAGAGGCTGGAGATGAATCCTACACGTATCACGGCCTTCTGATAGGCAAAGAAAAAAAAATTGGCAAAAATCAGCCCTCCAAGGATGGAGCCTAACCTTAAATCTGTTTTGGTGAATTTCCTGCTATTCAAAGATAACGCATTTTCACTTCCACATCAGTTTATTGCGAAACTTCTCATTGATAGAACTAACTCTTGGTGATTTAAAGTCACTTAAGATATCCTGAATTTCCAAAGAATACTGAAGCTATATTAGTGCCTCTACAAGGCAAGAAACTAATCTTTTCAGTGTCTTTCTATTCAAAATCCTCTCTTGGAGAAAATAATATAACAATCACTTAGTGGATTAACGTAACTCGAACCAAGACTTTCTATGTAAGACTGTAAATTTTGTAATTCTAGCGAAGATTTTATCGAGTTGAGTTCAAGAGAAATTGAAAGTCTATCTAGAAAAGTGTAATTGACTGACCCTTTAAGCAAGGCAATATTGAACTGACCTCCTAGACACAAACATGTAATTGACTCCGGATAGCAAGGTTTGTAGCGTCGCGGATTTCTTTTACAGAGGTCCCGAGTTCGGTCCCCGCATACCGTGAGACCTTTTACCGGGGATTACTCCCAGGGTGGCACCTGGAGGGAGGTTAGAGGGGACTAGTGATAGTTTCTGCTGGCTAATGGTCGCCCGAGGAGAATGATGTAAATCGTCTCAGTGGAGACCTAGAACCCGTAACTTTAACTTTTAAGCAACTTTAACAAGACATTCCAAGCAAAAATATCAACTAAAATACTTTCTAGTTAAGATTATTGAGCTGGCAGACTTCCTAGCTAGAAAATTACCCAACTCTAAGCCTGTCTATACTAAAGACTACCAAACTGAAGTACAAGCAAAAGGGTTGTAGTGGCTTGTTGGACATGTCAGATGATTTGCTGGACTCCGGTTCGAGTCCTGTTTAAGCAAAATAGTTTCATGTAGTGTGCGCAACCACACCATCCTTGTGATCTAGGGATGGGGGCATTGGGCGAGCTTATAGGTCTACCTGCCTCATCATCAGCAATTGCCAGGCCCTCCCTAGTCCAAAATTGAATGGAGAGGGACTTGGGAGCTGATCATATGTACATAGAGTCAGTCAGTAAGCAATTGTCCTGTTAATCAGGGCACTTACTGTCCCTTGCCTCTACCATCCATGAGCGGCCTTTAAACCTTGAAGATACTCCATTAAACAAAGCCTTTTTAGGCAAAATACTCCATTAAAACCGAGTCTTAAAACTACCAGATTCACAAACTCTATAGGTGAACTGATAGGTTGTCTAGGCAAGACTACCAAACTAGAATACTTTCTATACAAAAGACCATGAAACTGAAACCTTTCTGGGTACGACTATCTAGCAGAGACACTTCCTAGTCAAAAGCTTATAGAGCTAGAAGTCTTTCTAAGAACAAGACAGTCACACTGAAAGTCTAAGAACAAGACAGTCCCACTGAAAGTCTTTCTAAGAACAAGACAGTCCCACTGAAAGTCTTTCTAAGAACAAGACAGTCCCACTGAAAGTCTTTCTAAGAACAAGACAGTCCCACTGAAAGTATTTTTAAGAACAAGAGTTCCACTGAAAGCCTTTCTAAGAACAAGACAGTTCCACTGAAAGCCTTTCTAAGAACAAGACAGTCCTACTAAAAGCCTTTCTAAGAACAAGACAGTCCTACTAAAAGCCTTTCTAAGAACAAGACAGTCCTACTAAAAGCCTTTCTAAGAACAAGACAGTCCTACTAAAAGCCTTTCAAATAAGACAGTCCTACTAAAAGCCTTTCAAATAAGATTGTCCCACTGGAAGCCTTTCTAATAGCAAGGCAGTCCCACTGGAAGCCTTTCTAATAGCAAGGCAGTCCCACTGAAAGTCTAAGAACAAGACAGTCCGATAAAAGTCTAAGATCATGACAGTCCGATAAAAGTCTAAGATCATGACAGTCCGATAAAAGTCTAAGAGCATGACAGTCCAACAAAGTCTTTCTTAGAACAAGACAATCCCACTGAGAGTCTAAGAACAAGACAATCCCACAGAGTCCAAGAACAAGACAATCCCACTGATAGTCTAAGAACAAGACAGTCCCACTGAAAGTCTATTTAAGAACAAGACAGTCCCACTGAAAGTCTTTTTAAGAACAAGACAGTCCCACTGAAAGTCTAAAAGCACAGTCCCACTGAAGGTCTTTTTAAGAACAAGACGGTCCCACTAAAAGTCTAAGAACAAGACAGTCCCATTAAAATTCTTTTTAAGAACAAGACAGTCCCATTAAAAGTCTTTTTAAGAACAAGACAGTCCCACTAAAAGTCTAAGAACAAGACGGTCCCACTGAGTCTAAGAACAAGACAGTCCCACTGAAAGTCTTTTTAAGAACAAGACGGTCCCACTGAAAGTCTTTTAAGAGTAAGACAGTCCCACTAAAAGTCTAAGAACAAGACAGTCCCTCTGAAGATTTTCTAGACAAATAAGTATCAAACTGAAATCCTTTTCTAGGCAAATCACTATCAAAGAGTCTTTTAGGCAAAAGGTCATCAACTGACAGACTTTCTTGGCAAAAGACTCCTTCATAACTAAAAAAATATTCTAGGCAAAAGATATCATCAAAATAAAATACTTTCTAGACAAATGTATCCATCACACTGATTAAGAAAAACTCAAAAAATGCCAAGTCAGGGTTATATCCCCATCTCCAGCATGCAGTCTGAAAAGATGCTTTATCCTTTGCATGATGCAGGAGTACAGTATAAGGTCATGGGTTGTGGCCCAGTTCTCTATGGTCTCACCATCACTGTTTGCATGGCTGTAACACAAGGTGATGCTGAGGCTATTAAAGTCACCTATTACAAAGCAGGCCTTGTTTCCTAGTTGGCGAGTTTGTGGCCATGTGAAGTTTGGTGTTGGTGGTTTATACACACTCAGGATGGTAATGCATTTAGTGTCCACCAGGATGATTTCCAACCAGCCAACTGAGATGTCTGTTGTTGTTCAAGATGATGGATTTATCTCAAAGATTGCAATTCCATCAACATGACTTTAAAAAAATTACTAGCTGCATGCCAGGTATACCTGGTAGAACCACACCCTTATGCATCTCCTGTAGACAGAACATATAAGCTCCTAGGTTGGCAACAAGTTCTGATTTGTTTGTAGATATTCCTTCAGCATTGAAGCTTATGATTCTGAATTTGGTCATCATCTTGTTCAGGGGTCGAGTGCTCATCACTTTACCACCCCTTTGTACAAATCATACGAATGAATGATCTTAGCCGGTATCCACCTAACTGTTGAAAAACAAATGTCGACAGACCAACCAGGTTTTAGTTAAGGTCTATCCTCCTGCAATCCTGTATTAAACCTGGCAATACATTAAGGATGGATTTGAAAATAACCGAATCACTGGTACAGCATATGACACTAAACTAGAGCGCACTTCTTCTGAAGGTGGCTCAAACTATACGGAATACCAGCATAGTACATATAATTGAATCATTGCTTACCTATCAGTAATTCTTCGTAGAAATAGATGGCTGAAAAATCAGATGGAGGATACAGATCAACGGCCTTCCAAAAAGGTCAGTGCTGACACCAATGATATTTAATGACCAGCCACAGCACCAAAACATTCACAGGTACTTATATGCAGACCACCTGTGAACCACACAATCAGATTCCTTCACCACCACCAAAGGAAGACTGTCAAGCGCCATGTCTACCCTTTCCACCTACTACAATAAGTAGCACCCTAATGCTAATCCATACAAAACTTGGGTAAGTCCCTTACACCTGAACAATCACCAGGCAAACAGAAAGCTTCAGATAAAATAGGATGACAACAAAACTGGAAAATTACTCCTACCTAGTCTATTTAGGTGTCACTCTTGACAGAACGCTCACATTCGAAGAGCACACAAATAAAAGCAAAGACATAGCAGCAACTAGGAACAATATTCTCAGCAAACTCGTCAACACCAGCTGGGGAACAGACCTTGAGACAAACAGCCCTGCCAATTTGTTAATCTACTGCAGAGTACTGTGCACCAGTGTGGACAAGATCTTGGCATGTGCATAAGGTAGACCCAGAGCTAAGTGAGTGCTGTCAAATTATTACTGGTACCCTAAAATCAACACCTCTACAATCTTTATACAAAGTTGCTGGTATCTCACCACCCCATATCAAACAAGAAATCCTGGCAAAAGCTGAAAAGAATAAACAAATTAATGACCCTAGGGATCCACTCCAAAACCAAAAGGAGGCAAGATGAAGACTGAAATCCCACAAAAGCTTCGCAACAGTGGTTAGACAAAAACCAATTCAGGCAGCTGCTCACAGCTAAAGAAGTGGCAGGAAAGTGACTGATGTCCATCCAATGAGGTTTTTCCCACCCCAAATAAAGGCCTACCCAGCAGAACAACCCTCACCAGGAGGGACTGGGTAACCTTAAACAGAGCACAGGTGAAAGTGGAAAAATTCCCACAAATGGGGAGTACCCACCAACCCAGAACGCGCATGTGAGACAACGCTGCAAACAATGGAACACAACCTACGAGGGTGCGAACTGGGCACTCATTGCTCAGAACAAGACTTCAGCGAGGCAAACTACAAAGCTCGCCTGTGAGTTGGAAAATTGGAGCAATAAGATATGACGATCTAAAAAACTATCGGATTGACATGCTTTCTAAGCAAACTATTACTTTCTAGGCAAGAATATTAAACTTAAATGCATTCTAGGTACGACTATTAAGCTGATAGACCTCTTAGCCAAAAGTTAATAAAGCTAAAGGCCTTTCTAATCAAGAGACAAACCAAAAGCCTTTCTAGAGATAAGAATATCACACTGAAAACCTTCCTAGGCTAAAGCCTTTCACACAAAACTTTTCTAGGCTAAAGACTATCAAACTGAAAGCCTTTCAAGGTAAAAGACACTCGCAGTTTTTCTAGGTAAAACATTACCAGCAAAACATTACAGTACGAGCAAAACTTTTCTCGACAAAGCCTTTCAAGGCAAAGCCTTTCAAGGCAAAGCCTTTCTAAGCAAAGCCTTTCTAAGCAAAGCCTTTTAAGCAAAGCCTTTCTAAGCAAAGCCTTTATAAGCAAAGCCTTTTAAGCAAAGCCTTTCTAAGCAAAGCCTATTAAGCAAAGCCTTTCTAAGCAAAGCCTTTTAAGCAAAGCCTTTCTAAGCAAAGCCTTTTAAGCAAAGCCTTTTAAGCAAAGCCTTTTTAGGCAAAGCCTTTTAAGCAAAGCCTTTCTAGGCTAATTATAATCAAACAAAGCCTTTTTGGCCAAATCATTATTAAACTAAGGTTTTTGAGGAATACACTATCAAATTGAAAGCCTTTTTAGACTGAAGACTATCAAAGAAAGCATTTCCATGCAAAAGTCTCCATGAAAACATAGCCTTATCAGGCAAAAAACGCCATCAAACAGACTTTTTAGGCAAAAGACTCTTGCTAACAGATATTCTAGGCAAAATAAAAAAAACATACTTTCTAGGTAAAAAAAAAGAACTTGATCAAACAGATTTCCTAGGCAAAAGACTGTCAAACACTTTCTAGGCAAATGACACCATCAAACACTTTCTAGGCAAAAGACACCATCAAACACTTTCTAGGCCAAACACTAATAAACAGACTAATTCAATCAAACTGACAGACCTTCAATGCACAGGCTATCAAATTAGCAAACCTTTTAAACAAAATATCAAAATGACAGCTTTTGTAAACTAATGAATTGACAAGACTTTTTAGACAGTAATATCAGACATGTACTTTCTAGATAAAACTATTAAGCAGATGTTTTTACTTCTCAAAAGATTACTGAACTGAAGGACTTTCTAGAAAAAAAAAAAAAAAAAAAAAAAAAAAAAAAAAAACACTACAAAACTCAAGCTTTTCTGGACTAAAGACATTAATACCAAAGGCTTTTCTGGGCAAGTGTGTCCTAAAATTCTTTCTAAGCAAAAGTCTCCAACATAGTTTTGTGTAAGCAAATGAGTCGCACTGAAAGCCTATTTAGGCAAAAGGCTCTATCTAACTTTTAAGGCAAAGAATCCATAAAGCAGAGAAACTTTTAGGCAAAACAACTCCATGAAACTGACAAAAGGAAAATCTACTCCAGTATAACAGTTCCTAGGCTAGAATATCAAACCAAAATACTTTCTAGGTAAAAGGCTATCACCCTGATAGCCTTACTGGGGAAAAATCATACTAAAAGCCTTTATTTGTTAAACACTATTTTTCTGAAAGTCTGTTTATGCAAAAGACTATCAAACCAAAATCCTTTATGGCAAATGACTCCATCAAATTGATAAGACAATCAAGGTAATAGACAACCAAACTGATAGATTTTCTAATTAAAAGCACTATCATACAAAGCATTTCTTGGCAAATGATAATTATTATTATTATTAGCTAAGCTACAACCCTACTTGGAGAAGTAGGATGCTATAAGCCTAAGGGTCCCAACTGGAAAAATAGCACAGTGAGGAAAGGAAATAAGGAAATAAGCTATATGAAAAGTGATAAACAATAATTGTTTCAATAACATTATCATCAAAACAGATATTTCATATAAAAAGCTATAAAAAGACCTGTCAGCCTGTTCAACATAAAAATCACTTGCTAGAAGTTTTAACTTTTGAAATTCTACCGATTCAAATACCTGATTAGGAAGATCATTCCACGACAAAATTAAGCTTCTAGAATACTGTGTAGTATTGAGCCTCATGGTGGAGAAGGCCTGACTATTAGAATTAACTGCATACCTATTATTATGAACACGATGGAATTGTCCAGTAAGATCTGAATGCAAAGGATGGTCAGATTTATGGAAAATCTTATGCAACATGCATAATGAACTAGTTGAACGACGGTGCCAAAGATTAACATCTAGATCAGGAATAAGAAATTTAATGGACTAAGTTCCTGTCCAACAAATCAAGATGAGAATCAGCAGCTGAAGACCAAACAGGAGAACAATACTCCAAACAAGGTAAAATGAAAGATTTAGAACACTTCAAAATAGATTGATCACCGAAAATCAAAGACTTTCTCAATAAGCCATTTTTTTGTGCAATTGAAGAAGACACAGACTTAATATGTTTCTCAAAAGTAGATTAGCTATCGAGAATCACACCAAAAATTTTAATATAGTCATAAAGAGTGAAAGAAACATTATCAATGCTGAGATCTGGATGTTGAGGAACAACTGTCCTCAGCCTACTTACAATCATACTTTGAGTTTGGCTAGAATTAAACTTCATACCCCATAATTTGCACCATACACTAATTTTAACTATATGCCTATTAAGGGATTCAGCAATTGCAGATCTAAATTCAGGAGATGGAATTGATGAAAAGGGTAGCATCATCTGCATATGCAACAGGCTTTTTTCTAGGCCAAACTACATATCATGTGTATATAGTATAAAAAGTAATTGGCCAAGAACACTACCCTGAGGAACACCAGATATCACTTCCTACACTCGCTATGGTATCCATCAACAACTCTGATCAATTACTTAGAAATTTAATAATGATGCTAAGACCCAAAAACTCTCAACAGTGTGTTTGAAAACCAGGGCCTTATGATTAACACTGTCAAAGGCAGCACCTAAATTACTATAATTATTAAATTTAGCTTTTCTAGGCAAAATTCTATAATACTGAAAGCCTATCCAAGTAAAAGACTATCAAACAAAGCCTTGTTAGGTAAAAGGCTTAGGCAAAATAACATCACACTGAATGCCATCAAAGTTAAAGCTTCTATAGTTAGACTATCAAACTAAGACTTTTTAGCAAATGCATTCTAACCAAAAGCCTTTCTAAACAGAAGACAATCCCACTGAAAGCTTTTATAAACAGACTATAAAACGAAGCCTTTCTATGCAAAAGACTATCGCACAAAATCACACGGTCTTCCTGGCCAAAAGACAAAGCAAAACCTTTCTAGGCGAAAGACTCTCGCACAAAATCACACGGTCTTCCCGGCCAAAAGACAAAGCAAAACCTTTCTAGGCGAAAGACACTCGCACAAAATCACACGGTCTTCCCGGCCAAAAGACAAAGCAAAACCTTTCTAGGCGAAAGACTCTCGCACAAAATCACACGGTCTTCCCGGCCAAAAGACAAGGCAAAACCTTTCTAGGCGAAAGACTCTCGCACAAAATCACACGGTCTTCCCGGCCAAAAGACAAGGCAAAACCTTTCTAGGCGAAAGACACTCGCACAAAATCACACGGTCATCCCGGCCAAAAGACAAGGCAAAACCTTTCTAGGCGAAAGACTCTCGCACAAAATCACACGGTCTTCCCGGCCAAAAGACAAAGCAAAACCTTTCAAGGCAAAAGACACTCGCACAAAATCACACGGTCTTCCCGGCCAAAAGACAAAGCAAAACCTTTCTAGGCAAAAGACTCTCGCACAAAATCACACGGTCTTCCCAGCCAAAAGACAAAGCAAAACCTTTCTAGGCAAAAGACACTCGCACAAAATCACACGGTCTTCCCGGCCAAAAGACAAAGCAAAACCTTTCAAGGCAAAATACACTCGCACAAAATCACACGGTCTTCCCGGCCAAAAGACAAAGCAAAACCTTTCTAGGCAAAAGACTCTCGCACAAAATCACACGGTCTTCCCGGCCAAAAGACAAGGCAAAACCTTTCTAGGCGAAAGACTCTCGCACAAAATCACACGGTCATCCCGGCCAAAAGACAAGGCAAAACCTTTCTAGGCGAAAGACACTCGCACAAAATCACACGGTCTTCCCGGCCAAAAGACAAGGCAAAACCTTTCTAGGCGAAAGACTCTCGCACAAAATCACACGGTCTTCCCGGCCAAAAGACAAAGCAAAACCTTTCAAGGCAAAAGACACTCGCACAAAATCACACGGTCTTCCCGGCCAAAAGACAAAGCAAAACCTTTCAAGGCAAAAGACACTCGCACAAAATCACACGGTCTTCCCGGCCAAAAGACAAAGCAAAACCTTTCTAGGCAAAAGACTATCGCACAAGATCACACGGTCTTCCCGGCCAAAAGACAAAGCAAAACCTTTCTAGGCAAAAGACTATCGCACAAGATCACACGGTCTTCCCGGCCAAAAGACAAAGCAAAACCTTTCTAGGCAAAATACTATCATAATGATGGTATGTATTTGTAATGTTTCTCTCACACATTTCTAAAAGTGGCCATCGTTATGAATATCAAGCTTAATACAAAAAACTGATTTTGACGTAGGAAAAACCTATTTTTGGGTGAGAGAGCCATGCCGTCCTGATGGAAGTTCCCTTCACCAGCTTCCTACTGTATGATGTTTCTGCGAGTGATATTACCAGAGAACTACCATCAGGTATCACAGGGTTCTAACCCCCGGAACGACTATCCGAAGATATCGTGTATAATCAGGGACGTATCCTAAGATAACCATAGATATCTGCACCCCCAATAGACTCTACCCAGTCTAATTAACTAAGGATAAGTGAGGAGCCTTTACATATCCTCTCTAAGGTTCTCGCGCTCGTCTCTTGAGCTCCATTCCATGTAGCAGCGTAACTACTGCTTGGAACACCTTTCGAAATGACAACGCGTGTCCCAAATGTAATAAAAGTATTGTTATATACTCAACCAAAGGAATAACTTTCAATTTACTAAGTCCTGTCAATATTTTCATTTTCTAAGACATCTGGTAGGATATGAATATTCGATAATTTGTAGATTTGTAGAAAATAGAATTTCATGTAAACTACTGTAAAAGAATAAAAATCAGCATGTGGTAGGCAATCACACTCGCAATAAGTAAAATAAGACAAGTTTTGCACACAAAAATTTGCTAAATATCGATAAAAATTATTGGTTAATATTTTTTTCCATTTTAAATCACCAAATTTGAACAATATCCAGGAATCGATAACTAGATTTCGCAATTAAAAAAAAAAATATACCTTAAAACACTTATTGCCTTAGAATAAAATTGACTAATCTGAATTTCCTAGTTATCTATGAGAATGTTATCAAACAAAACGCTTTCTTTAACAAAACATCCTGTGAGAAGTTTCAAGAAAAAATTAACAAAAAACAGAACATCGACAATGTATGTTTACAACCCGTAGAGTTTCTCATACGTCATCCAATGAAGAAATTTTTCATCAAATTCTTTGGACCATTACACTTTGACATTGCAAGAAATTCTTCACCACATTTCACAAAACATTAACACGTAAACAAAAGAAGTTTACCCAAGTACCAAAATAAATCACAACAATGAGAAAGAACATAATACCAGACATGTCTTAGGGGGGAACCTTACCACCAACCCCCTTGGGACTTCTGCACATACCAGTTTTCTTCAACATCTAAAAAAGGACTAAAACACACTTTAACAGTGATAGAGAAAACAGATATACATAAGAAAGACCACAAGGTAAGGTGGAGGGGCTTCTCCCATTACAGAAATCAACTGTCAGCTTAGTGAAAATCAGGTCTTCCGACGGTTCGAAGCTGATAACTGACTGGCCACACCCCGCTGAGAACACTCAGCTTCCATGGGCCATTGCAATGGCTGACTCCAAGGAGTCCTTTATTTAATTCTTTCCAATTTTTTCTAGCTACAGTCTTTCCAATTTCATCTATCTACACAGTATATGTATAGGACATATGTATTTCAACTTGGTCACATATAGGAGCAATATATGTTATAGTTTTAATCAGAGCTGTGTTAAAGGTACGTTTGAATCTCTAGTTCTCACTTTTCCCGCATCAATAAAAGCGCCACGTCCCTTTCTCAAAACTTTGGCACTAAGCATTTAAAAGTTGAATCTTCTTAGTAAATACCTCCTTTAAATATACCAATAGCTAATGTTTACCCACATACGACCCAGACTAACATTCACTTATATTATTGTATAACAGAGCAGCCAAGACTATCAAATGTAATAGTATCAAGACTAAGAATGCTAAGAGGGAGGGCATTAAGAATGTGAACATCAACGCGAATGATGAGTAAAATAGTAAGAGCTATTTTAATTACTCTCCATCCCATTTTCTATATTCTCATCCATTTTCTATACCTGACAGGATGAATGCATTTTTATCTTCACATTTACAATTTATGTCACTAAGAAAATTAAAAATCCCATAAAAATATATTTCTAATCTTTCACAGGTCTCCTGTGCCCTTTTAATTGTAAACTAAACTGCGAATAATTATTGATACTTTAGAAATTTCTGGCTTTTTACCCAAAGATAAAATATTTATGATTTTTGCCCAAAACTGCTTTAGAATATTTCAACCCTAGATTTAAGAGCTATATATGATATGATATACCCAGAGAGCCATGATATATAATAATTATGCTGACAGATTTTAAGAACCAAGAAGAGCTTCAAGTTGAAATACATTCGTCCTAAAGCAATTATATAAATTTACAATTTGTGTTACAATAGTTTCCCATTGTTTATACTTGGAAATTAAATTTTAAAATTGATAACATTAATGAAATTAAATGGGAATTGTTAGTCACATTAACATTAATACAAAATTAATAAAAATTCATATTTCAAGACACTGTAGGTTCCAGGTTTTATATTTACGAAAACTAATTAAAATTCATAAACATGAATATCTAAAAGCTATATGTTTATACAGCACAGTATCTAAAACATTTCCTTTTCAAAATCTAACTATAAACTGACTATTTCAAAGACAAAAATCTAAATTATATTTCTGGCAACTGCGTGATATCACAAGGCGAAATTATCTATTTTAAGTAAATGTTTGAATAGCTAATTTCTAAACTATTAAAAGTTCACTGAATAGCAACTGCCCAAATAGCTAGCAGTCTAATAGGAAATTAATTTAAATTCTAATACCCAAGTCTTGAAATTATTTAGTGACCTAATGACAAAATGTTGACCTTTAGGTCTTGAAATTATTTAGTGACCTAATGACACAAAATGTTGACCTTTAGGTCTTGAAATTGTTTAGTGACCTAATGAAACAAAATGTTGACCTTTAGGTCTTGAAATTATTTAGTGACCTAATGACACAAAATGTTGACCTTTAAGTCTTGAAATGTTTTAGTGACCTAATGACACAAAATGTTGACCTTTAGGTCTTAAATTATTTAGTGACCTAATGAAACAAAATGTTGACCTTTAGATCTTGAAATTTAGTGACCTAATGAAACAAAATGTCTAACCTTAACGATTATTTTCTTAGGTTTCTAGAAAGTATTTGTCAATTTGATAAGTAGGATAGAACCTCTTCTAGATAACTTATCAATTCATGCACCTAATATATCCTTATTAATCTTAGACGCCCATCAAACTGACATTATCAAGTTTACTTATTTAATTACCTAAAACCAATTAGCTTAGTTTATATTTTAATATGCTATAACTACGATACCACACTCCTTAATCTGCAATGAGATTGGAATTAAATATTAGATCATATATCTTAGATACCAGTACTTCTCGTTAATTTCCTTAGTAATTCACATACTAAAATTACTAAACTTTCCCTAAGAGTAATACTTTGAATTTCTAATATATAATTTATAACTGCAATACAAATTCCCCTTAATACAGACATTTAATATAGTTTTGCTATTGACTTATAACTATTAAATATAATCATTAAGATTAATTCCATCACTTGCCTACAGTGTCTTGAAATATACAGTTGTGCCATGAAAATAATTCTGTCAAGATAATTAACATTTTACAGTAGCAAGTCCTGTATTTACTTCAGAACTGTTTAAAATTTACTAAGCTGCATTTATTTTCATGGCAAAAATATTACAAATTTAGGAGATTATCAACTGCTTAATTTTTTTCTTGTAAAATCCACATTATCTAATGGAATATAAGTTATAGTGACTATTCTTAAATATTTCCTATTATAGAACGAAACTTAAATACACTAGTCTGATATCCTACCCGTGTTAAACTAAGCTTCAAGCCTTTCTAGCCAAAAGACCATGTAACTTCAAGCCGTTCTAGCCAAAAGACCATATAACTTCAAGCCTTTCTAAGCAAAAGACCATGTAACTGAAAGCCATTCTAGCCAAAAGACCATGTAACAAAGCCTTTCTAGGCAAAAGACCATGTAACTTCAAGCCTTTCTAGACAAAAGACCATGTAACTGAAATATTCTTAGTATATCAGAACTAATGTTGATTTGACATCACAGTAATGTAAGGGTTTAGTAGCTAGTTGGAAAATCATTCTTGAATTTCTTATAATTGATTGACAGAAAATCTCTATGATGGAATCTTGGTTCAGCTATCCAAGACTACAGTAAAACTTGGTCTAACTATCTGGGTATTATTGGCAATGCCTGTCTCTAGCAGATCTTTAACCTATCTGTCTAATTCATCTGCTGGGAATCCAATATTAAATCCATAATTAAAGTAAATCATACTAGTTACTTTACTTTAAATTTCTGGAAGTTGTTATGTCAATACCCCATGGCGGACGGTCCCCTTAAGATGTTCTAAGGTAAATATTTTATCTGCATAATCTTGAACTGAAACTATTAGCTGATATCTCAAGAGTTATTGGTGAATATACCCTGGAATGGTTAATCTACCTAATACCTGATGAACTACTTTAGGATACTTGTACCCTGATACATAATAGACTACCTGATACCTACTACTAAGGCGAAACTATTAGCTGGTATCACATATAAAGTTATTGATGAATATATACCCTGGAATGGTTAATCTACCTAATATCTGATGAACTACTTAAGGATACTTGTACCCTGATATATGATAGACTACCTGATACCTACATTTAAGGCATTGATTATGTTGAAGGCTATTTACCTAACAGATATTTAAGAAGACAATTGTGTCGCTTATCGCTTTACAATTTCAAAAAGAAGTTTTTAACTACATTGAATAAGCGTATTTGATAACTGTCCCTGAGCTTGATACTTAAAACGTAACCTTTATACTAGTGTACCAACCGCGTGTCACACGATCGTACATAAAGTATTTTGTATAT
>NC_090758.1:72620705-72648205 GCF_036898095.1 Palaemon carinicauda
TTTGGGTGGATGGATGGTGTGAAGAAAGCTCTGGGTGATAGGAGGATAGATGTAAGAGAGGCAAGAGAGCGTGCTAGAAATAGAAATGAATGGCGAGCGATTGTGACGCAGTTCCGGTAGGCCCTGCTGCTTCCTCCGGTGCCTTAGATGACCGCGGAGGTAGCAGCAGTAGGGGACTCAGCAGTATGAAGCTTCATCTGTGGTGGAAATGTGGGAGGTTGGGCTGTGGCACCCTAGCAGTACCAGCTGAACTCGGCTGAGTCCCTGGTTAGGCTGGAGGAACATAGAGAGTAGAGGTCCCCTTTTTTTGTTTTGTTCTTGTTGATGTCGGCTACCCCCCAAAATTGGGGGAAGTGCCTTTGGTATATGGATGGATGGATATATATACATACTATATATATATATAAAAATATATATATATATATATATATATATATATATATATATATATATATATATATATATATATATATATATATATATATATATGATTACAACCAAATTTATATTTCAAAAAGTTATAATTTCACTAAGAGATGATAAAAGGTAATGCAACAGATATCAATATGGGTCTCTCAACCATTCTCTAAAAATAATATGGATAATTGAGCGAGTTTATATTAACTATATGGAGACTTCTACACACAAGGGTTGTCTGCATAATTTATATCAATTCTTTTTTTAATGGATTTTAACTCCTTTGTTCTCGAGAGCAAAGTTTTCAAATCGTTACCTGACCTGACCATAACTATGTAAATTAATACTTTTTTGGGGACCTAAAATGAATTGCCACCTGATTGCATATTCATATTAACTTACAGACATTTGTACTATCAAAACAAAATTATAACACACAGGAACAGAGTCCATTAGGAGGGAAAACAATTGGAATTATTTAAATTACGAGTAGTTTTCAAAAAGATACCTTAACATGATTATAGATTATTGTGACAAAGAGAATCACCAGAAAAATGGCGTTCCTTACTTGGGCAAACAATTTTTCTTTTTTTTTTAAAATGACAAATTATAGTGGAAACTAGGAAAACCCACACTATTCACACCCAACAATTTGCTCTATGAAAAATCTTAAAAACCCAGCCAAACCAAATTCCTTTGTATCCCCATTTTTGAATAAAATCTACTTATCTAATGACAGATATTCTCCAGACCTCTCTAATACTTCCATAAACGTCTAGTCCTTTTAAAACATTCACAAATTGCAACCTTCAAATTCTTGATCCTTTAGTCCCACAACTAACTATTCGTCCAAATATAAACCTATTTACGGTACAGACAAAAATATATGGTATACAATAGGATTTCAAACTATTGTATACTTCACCACTCACCCATGATAATATAGATGATATAAGCCAAATTTCGAGGTCTTCCATTTGGTACATCATCATTCAGGTGTCTTAGGGTGTACATCACAATAGTGTTAAGCCCCCCTGACACTTGCACGCATTTGTGGCACGCAATGGCACGCATTGTGTCGTGAACTGGCGTGAACGATGCGGGAACTGGCGTGAACGATGCGGGAACTGGCGTGAACGATGCGGGAACTAGCGTGAACGATGCGGGAACGGTGCGTGGCATGCGTGCCATGGGGTACCTATATTCAAGTGCTTCGTTACTTCTACATTTGCTTGCAGCTTCTGTTGGTTTGGTAAGATACTTTGGATGTCGATGGGTGCTTGCACTCTTGCAAGAAAGCACTTAGGGGTTTTACTAAGACATTTACAGGGACACTTGCGCCTCTTGCTGTGACACTTGTCGCTCTAATGGGTATAAACAGCTCTCTACCAGGTACTTGCAGTGCGTGCACACTAGTTACTTGCTGCTTATTTAGGATTGTGGTGGCCGATGTTGTAATGTCCCTGACTGATGAACGCCAGACTGTAGTACAAGTCCCGCTCAAACTCGTCAAGTTTCTTTGGTTACTGCAACCTCACCATCCTTGTGACCTAAGGATGGGGAGTTTAAGAGAACCTTTAGGTTTATCTGCTGAATCATCAGCAGCCATTGCCTGGCCCTCCTTGGTCCTAGCTCGGGTGGAGAAGAGGTTTGGGCACTGATCATGTGTGTATGTGGAAAGTCTCTGGGGCATTTTCCTGCTTGATAGGGTAATATCACTGTGCCTTGCCCCTGCCATTCATGCAGCTTATACTGGGTACTTGCAGTTCTTATGGGGTATTTTTAGCTCTCGCAGTGCACTTGCAGCTCCTTCGGGGAAACTTCCAGCTCTTTCCGGGTAATTGCAGCTCTTCCTGGGTACTTCCAGCTCTTGCCGGGTACTTGCAGTACATTGTGCATACTTGCAGTGCACACTAATTACTTCTAGCTTATACTGGATACTTGCAGGTGGTACATCCAGCTATTTTGTGGTACTTGTAGCTATCTTGTGGTACTTTCAGCTATTATGGGGTAATTTTAGCGCTCATGGTGCACTTGTAGCTCCTTTGGGAAAATTCAAGCACTCGCCAGGCACTTGTAGCTTTCTTATGAGGTACTTGCGGCCCTTGCCGGGCACTTGCGGTTCTTGCGGCCCTTGCCGGGCACTTGCGGCTCTTGCGGACCTTGCCGGGCACTTGCGGCTCTTGCCGGGCACTTGCGGCTCTTGCCGGGCACTTGCGGCTCTTGCCGGGCACTTGCGGCTCTTGCCGGGCACTTGCGGCTCTTGCCGGGCACTTGCGGCTCTTGCCGGGCACTTGCGGCTCTTGCCGGGCACTTGCGGCTCTTGCCGGGCACTTGCGGCTCTTGCCGGGCACTTGCGGCTCTTGCCGGGCACTTGCGGCTCTTGCCGGGCACTTGCGGCTCTTGCCGGGCACTTGCGGCTCTTGCCGGGCACTTGCGGCTCTTGCCGGGCACTTGCGGCTCTTGCCGGGCACTTGCGGCTCTTGCCGGGCACTTGCGGCTTTCTTATGAGGTACTTGCAGTTCTCACTGGGTACTTACAGCTCTCACTGGGTACTTACAGCTCTTACAAAACATTTGCTGTTCTTATGGGGCACTTGCAGTCCTTACGGGGCACTTACGCTTTTCTAAGGGACTTGATCCTCTTCTGGAGTACTTGATCCTCTTATGGGGCTCTTGCAGTCATTATGGGGCACTTTATGATCTTTTGGAACACTTGCACCTCTTAACCTCTTATGGGGTACATGCAGCTCTCTTATGCAGTATTTGTTGTTCTTATGGGAATCTTGTAGTATTTATGGAACACTTGCTCTTCTGGGCACTTGCTACTCTTTTGGGGCTCAATGCTCTTTTGGGCCATTTGCTACTCTCACCGGGCTCTTGCCGCCGTCACCGGGCTCTTGTCGCCGTCACCGGGCTCTTTCCGCCGTCACCGGGCTCTTGCCGCCGTCACCGGGCTCTTGAAGCTGTCACTGGTCTCTTGCAGCTCTCACCGGGCTCTTGCAGCTCTCACCGGGCTCTTGCAGCTCTCACCGGGCTCTTGCAGCTCTCACCGGGCTCTTGCAGCTCTCACCGGGCTCTTGCAGCTCTCACCGGGCTCTTGCAGCTCTCACCGGGCTCTTGCAGCTCTCACTGGGTTCTTGCAACCCTCACTGGGATGCTTTATGATCTTTTGGAGCACTTGTAGATCTCACTGAGTATTTTCAGCTCTGATGTGGTATTTGCTGTTCTTAAAGGGCTCTACAGGTCTGTAGTTGTAGCATATTCAGAATACCTGCCCTGTTTACAGGGCATGTACAGTGTATACCAGTCGTTTCTAGATTTTATGTTCTACTTTCCGTTAATACTGGATACTTCCAGCTCTCACGGGTTAACTGGAACTCTTACGGGGTACTAGAACTTCTTTACTGGGCATATGTAGTTCTCGTGGGGTACTTGCAGTTCCTACGGGTTACCTGCAGTTCTCACGGGGTACTTGCAGTTCCTACGGGGTACTTATAGCTGTTATAAGATGTTATCCACTTTTACTAGGTACTTCCAGCTTTTTTAAGCTACTCATAGCTACTACTAGGTACTTGCAGATTTTATGGGATCCTTATAGCTTTTACAGGTACTAACTTCTACCTAGCACTTACAGCTTTTACGAGCACATGTAACTTCTACCTGGTATTTGTAATGTTTTACCAAGTACTTGCGCCTTTTAACGGGGATTTGCACATACTACCGAGTACTTCCTACTTGGTAAAACTTATATCTATACAGTAAGCTATTCGTTTTATTCTTGTGGCTGCAATAATACAATATTTCACCAATGTAATTTTCATCCTATATGTCATCTTTGTTATCAAAACTAAGATAGTAACTGCTATATGCACTTAGTGATTCTTTATGAGGCTTTTTTTTTTTTATTTGCTCCACGAGTCAGTACTACTGCTCTTCCACTGGCTTCACTTAACTTTTATTTTTAGGGGTTTATTTCTCGCCCTCTATCAGACACTAAGAGTCTGTTCAGGCGGGCCTTCATGTGTGAAAATAATTTCTTTTCAGTTTATATTTTGCTCTGTATCTTTTCAGTATTCGCTAGCATTTTTATTCAGGCTTAATAGTTTTCTGATCACCATTATAACACTTTCCAAAGAGATGTCTTCAGGTTTTTCTTGAAAGCTGCCACATTTTTGCTATTCTTGACATCAAGTGGAAGGTCGTTGAATTGTCTCAGTGCAGCATAACTGAACATTCTTCCTCCTATTGCATGATTCACACTAATTTTGAATAGTCTATATGGGTCATCAGCATGTCTAACTCTTACAGCAGCGCTAGTAGCTTGAGGGTAGGGGACCAAGCAATCACGAAGATATTTAGGCTTATCACTTGTAAGTGCTTTGTGAGTCAACAAGCAAATCTTAAATTCAATTCTAGCCTTAACAGGTAACCAATGTAGATCGATCAGTGCAGGACATCTTAAGACTTTGAAAGCTGTGTCGTAAGGATTTATGAACCTGAAAAGGAAAATAATGTCTTGTATAGAAAGCAAAACTGACTTTAATGCAAAATGATATAGCCTAAAACTTTGCTTAATAAATTGGCCGAGATATAGTCCACCTACAGCACATACCTCATATCCTTTTTGTTATAAAGTTTTGATTAATAAGTTCATTATATGCACGGGGAGTGGGTCTTGTTATTCCCTTTGTGAAGAAATTGAATAATAATTCCTTTTAAAACAATATTTTATTGAAGGGCTTTTTTAATATTAATTGAAAACTTTAAACAATTGTCCTCGAGATGACTTACACATTTCAAAAGCTTGTTACACAAAAATAAGAGTTGTTTAAAAAAACTGAATAGACTAAAATTGTAAAAAAAAAAAAAAAAATTCATTTTCCAGTGGAACTTTTCAATTTTAACAAGTTTAGTAATGTCTCATTGGAAACGCAATACCACTTTTGGATGTTAATACTTTTCAGGGCATTTTTATAATAAACAAACTTTATATCTATATACTGGAATGTTGGTAAAGTATTTCAACCTCATACAACAAGCAAAGTATTCTCACAATCGTTAAAGCATCAAAACATCGTTGAGATAATGTTAGTTTTCTAAAAAAAAAAAAAAAAAATTAATTCATCCAGTTTAAAAATACGTGTTTTCATCTTCCTCCACTCTATGTTAAATAAGTTGTGCACACTTCCTTACCATTCAACTGTAGAGGACAGACCACCTCCTGATGCTGTCATGGAGTGTGTTGTTTTACAGTAAATTTGACGTAGCCCATCTTTCACAGCATCCAGGGACCTGATGAATGACAGAACATGAGTACATTGTTGGGGGATTCTTAACCTACCAATTAACATAAAATCTAATTAGGACCTAATCACCTTAAATACCATAATAAAGGGGACAAATACTATACTAAAAGTGACATACCCCCAATAATAAGAAAAGTAGAAATACTAGAAAAAAAAATCGCAAATTATATTTACATGCAAATATTTATTACATGTGTAAATTATTCAAATAAGCCATCTCACTTTCTCCGACTCAGGTTCGAGTCCCTGGTTGGCCAGGTGCTAATACCCAAGGTCTATCTTTGATTTGATTTCTCCTTTGAGTCTCTGATCCCGAGGTATGGAGAGAATCCAGATATTAAGAGAAGTATAATATAGGGTTTATTTGAATATGAAAAATATGTCTAAGTGTGCAGGATTTATCATAATGTAGATTATATACATAATATATATACAATATATATACATACTGTATATTGAATAAGAACATGTCTGAGGCCTTTGTCCTGTAGTGGGATAGAAAGGGCTGCATTTATAGAAGATATGCATATGTATATATACACATACGTGTGTTTACATATATATATATATATATATATATATATATATATATATATATATATATATATATATACATATATATATATTATATAAAATATATATATATATATATATGTATGTATATATATATATATATATATATATATATATATATATATGTATGTATATATATATATATATATATATATATATATATATATATATATATATATATATATATATATATGTATGTATATATATATATATATATATATATATATATATATTATGTATATATATATATATATATATTATGTATATATATATATATATATATATATATATGTATGTATGTATGTGTATATATATATATATATATATATATGTATATATATATATATAATATATATATATATAATATATATATATACATATATGTATATATATATATATATATAGATACATATATGTATATATATATATATAGATACATATATATATATATATATATATAGATACATATATATATATATATATATATATATATATATATATAGATACATATATATATATATAGATACATATATATATATAGATACATATATATATATATAGATACATATATATATATATATATATATATATATATATATATATATATACAGTATATACAATATATATAGATATATATATATATATATATATATATATATATATATATATACAGTATATACAATATATATAGATATATATAGATATATATATATATATATATAGATATATATATATATATATATATATATATATATATATATATATATATATATATATACATATATATATATATTTGGGCTCAGGCCATGTCATCCTGATGGAAGTTCCTATTAGGTAGCTTTCTAGGGTATATTTGACTACAGTGATATTCCCAGAGAATTTTACCTTAAGGTATCCAGAATTCTAAATCCTGGAGCGAATATCCCTAAATAATCTCACAGAGATATCGCATAATATCAGAGGACGTATTCTTGACACTTCACATAGCTATCTTTGCCCCGAACAGTATTAACGCTACGAGGGGGAATAGTGACAAGAATCTGAAACGAGAATGAAAAGAGCCGCTCATAAGGCATCTCTCCTATTCCGTTTCCAGTGTGTATCTGATGAAGGCGGTAGCGCCCTCTTTATTCCTTTTCGTGTAGCTCTACTACTCGGTGTTTTCCCTTGTGTTCTCTCGTTATTTTGGATTTATTTCAACATTTTGATGACTTCTCCGGGCACTTCTGCCTCTAGGAAGGAGGACCATCCGAAGTGAGGGAGTGTGTTCTGTAATGTCCGCAGTAAGAACTTCTGTGGAAATCAATATTGCAGGAGGCACGAAGCATGCGCAGCCTCCAGAGGTGATCTCCTCTATTGGGACCCTCAGGTTTTTACAGTTTGTTCTAACCTGATTACCGAGGCTTTTGACGACCCCAAGTCAACGGAGTCAAGGGATGCTGCCAAGGAAGTTACGAACCTGGGTGAGGGGTTTTCAGAAAAACACCTCAGGCCCCTACCTTCCAAATGAGAAGATGAGGGCCTACCTTTTCCCTAAAGCATCGGCTGATGCAATCATCCCCCAGCCTCAGGTGGAGATACCAATTGCCCAGAATCCGGTAGATTCTGAAGTCTCAGCCGCCCTTCAAGACATCCAATTGGACGATAGGATGTCGGAGGTGTCGGATTCTACTGAGAAGGACCTTCTAGGAGAAGGTCAGGAGGAGGAGCTGTTCCAGACTCCTCAAGTAGAAGAGCAAGAAATCGACAAAGTGTCAGTTACGTCGGTTCCGGACCCAGAACCTGTTCCTTCTACATCGTCTGGTATCCCAGATGAACTGGGAAGGATTCTTTCTTCCATTGTTGAGATGATCCAACAAATTCAAAGGAAGAATGATGAGAAGGAAGCTGCAATGAAACTGGAGTTACGTAGACTTGCAGCATCACGTGGGCCCCAGAAGTGGCTCAGCGTGAAGGATCTTCCTTTGTGCTCGGATACCAATCCTTGGAGGTATGCCGAACACATGCCAATGACCACCGGGGAGATCGTGATCTCAGAAAAGTTGGGAGCAATTCCTCTGGAAGTAGTGGAATTTTGGCCCAACAAAGATTCTTATCCGGACTGCTATGTCTGTCTTAGGAAGGAGCCAGCCTTAAAGGAGGAGACGGAGCCGGAGGTCATAGTTTTTTACCTTAGTAAAGCTCAGACGTTACTAACAAGCTCGATGAAAGAGAGGGGCTTCACTAACTTCTTGAGTAAGAAGCTTCCCTCCTTTGTGGCATCTCCTACCAGAGCCTTTCCCTTTTTGGAAAAGGGATATAAGGCTGCCTTAAAAGCGGTGGAGGCAGGGAAACCATGCCCCTCCTTGGAGGAGTGCAAGCCATTATCTCTGTCCTTACCCTTGGACCGAGAAGACTGGAAGGACGTACACCTTACCTTCTCAGTCGGGAAACTGGAAGCTGATATTGCTGTACGCCAGTTCGGTGAGGCGCTTCCAAAACTGTCGGAGGTTCTCTTGCGTAGAGAGCAAGAGACAAAGGAAAGACTTGCAGCATCGATGTCGTTACAAACGGCACTAGAAACGATGGCAAGTGACCCCAAGAACCAGGACATGTTCATGGTTGTGGCCAAAACCCATCTGGCCACAGTTACGAAGGATTTCTATAGCTTTATTAAAGCTAGGAGAGCCTGTAGAGAGTTCGTGTTCGCCTCGGCTGCGGTGAGGCACGAACCGAGGAAACTGATCTCCTCTCGTATTTGGGGTAAAGACCTCTTTCCCAATGAAGTGGTTAAAGAGGTAGTAGACAAGGCCGCCACAGAGAACCTTCTCAAAAAGTGGGGCCTAGATCTTAAGAGAAAGTCTTCTCCGGATGAGGGTCCCCAACCCAAGAGGAAGACAAAAAGGCCTAGGCCATCCTCTCGGCCAGCTAAACCCTACCGACAGCAACATCAACAACAACTTCCTGTGACCGCGGTGCATCAGATAGTGGCACAACCTCCAACCACGTACCAGCTGGTACCTCAACAAATGGAGACTTAACCCAGCCTCCGAAAGGCAGACTTCTTCCTTTCGTTCGAGAGCCAGAGGAACAGCCAAAGGTTCTTCTAGACGCCCTTCAAGAGGAAGGGGATCCAGGGGAGGATGCAGTCAAGGAGGCAAGGCCTCAGGTCCACAACAGCAGAAGTAGATACTTCCAGTAGGAGGGAGATTACAGCTTTTTGGGGATCGCTGGACCTTCGATCCCTGGGCCCACAGCCTAAATAAGAATGGACTAGGTTGGAGCTGGAGCAGTCCTCCACCTCAATTTCCTCAATTCTTCCAACACTGTCAAGAGACTATTGAAATCCAAACGGATATCAAGACGCGAACAGGAGAGTGTGCTGGGCTCTCTACAGTTTGCTTCGATAACAGATCCAGTGCTAAGAGCACAGCTTAAGGATGCAACAGGAGTCTGGAGAAAATACGCATCAAACGAGCGAAGAAATGGCACCTGTCAGCAGTTCACATTCAAGGGTTCCGCAATGTGACAGCGGACGCTCTATCTAGGTTTACACCTATAGAGTCAGAATGATCCTGCAGAATCATTCTCCTTCATTTCGAGTCAAGTCCCAGAGCTGCAGATAGACCTCTTTGGGACGAAAGACAACAAGAAAAGAGTTCGTTACGTGTCCCCTTACGAGGATTCGTTAGCAGAGGCAGTGGACACTATGTCCCTGGACTTGAACAGATGGTCTAGTATCTATCTGTTCCCTCCGCGCACCTCCTTTTGAAGGTCCTCGATATGCTGAGATCCTTCAAAGGGAAAGCAGCAATAGTGGCCCACAAGTGGCCAAATAGCGTGTGGTTCCCTATGGCATTGGAACTACGATTAAAATTCGTACCGCTACCGGATCCATCCCTGTCTCGGCGAATACAGAAGTCGACTGTCTTCGCTCAATCACAGAAAACACGGAACCTACATCTCATGATTTTCTCTCCTTAACGATGAGTAAAAGATTCGGTGTTTAAAAGTCGGTTTAGAGTTTTGGAGGAAACCAGAAGACATTATGAGGCTTCAGGGAAGAAAGAGCTATCCTTTGTCAAGGCGAAGAAACCGAAAGAAATACCGACAGATTCCTATTTATCATTCTTCATTCAACTACATGAGCAAGGTTTAGCAGCCTACACAATTCTATTGTTCAAGCCTGCCTTGACAAATCAGATATCATATACCTTACAGGTCGACCTTTCTAACGACGTTCTTAATGAACTAGCCCTTCAGCGCTTCCAAAGACCATTTGCTTGGTCATTAGATATGATTCCTCATTGTATATAAATAATGAACAATGAGGAATGTGCTTAGAAGGTTTTGAATTTAAGTCATATTTCTGTTTGTACTCGCCTTGGGGGCCAGAGTTATAAAATAGTGGCTCTCTCTAGAGAGGAAGGCCACGTCCAGTTCTTGGAGGGAGAACCTTCTGTTTTAAGTCTGCGAGGAACAGTGTAATTAATTTGGGACGATTAATTAAGAGGGTACGCGTGTAGTCACTGTATGTTACTACACGCTGAGCGATAGGCCACGAAAGTGTCCTTACGAACTGTTCCATTGACGTCGGTAATCCATAGCATAATACGGACACTTGTGCTAAGCGTTTTTTACGCTAGTGTATGTAAACAGTATACAGACTATATCATTATTATTAATAATTCTATTGAAGCGGCAAATATGCTTCCTAGATGATGAAACAATATTTTCTGTTGACTTTTTCTTTTTGCTTTTACACATATCCACATTTTATAAATTTTATAAATGTGATCTGATATGTTCGTTTATTAAATTTTAATAAACTTTTTTGCCCACACTCATTTTATTAGAAATGTACTGAGCATTAAGATTAAAATATGGATATTTTGATCATGGTATGTCTTTCGAGACTGTTCCCTGATTCAAGCACAAGTCCACTCACTCTAACCCTTCCTTGGAAGGGTTGACGTGGTACCTCAACGGGTTGGTGGCAAAGAGGCAAAATTTGTTTCTATGCGGATACAACCATTATCCAATAGTTTATAGGAGTAGTCGCATTGGGGAAGGTGTCACAAATTCATTCTGACATTGGTGTGACTAATACAAACTTTGCTTTATATTGTATAGGGCGAGACCACTATACAGGCTTGTCATTTTGTCATCCATAAATTTTTATGTACTCCTCGAGACTTTTTCCAGAGTCTAGTACGACTCTTCCCTGTAGGGGGCAGGAAGCACTAACATAGTTCATGCTTAGATGATAATGATGTATGACAGTAACATCATAGGTCTCTAGGTCTAGACGGACCAGGAAAATACTTTCTTAAGAGTACGGCACTGATTGAGAATCCACAGATACAGTAATGCTCTGGTAAACTTCCATCAGGAAGACATGGCCTGAGCCCAAAAAACGGATTTTGAGCGAATCGAAAAATCTATTTTTGGGTGAGGTAGCCATGTCCTCCTGATGGACCCGCCCTTCCTTTTATTGTAAAAGGGCCTGTTGACCCCTCCCTATAGTACAGTATCTGTACCACCTCGTATATCGCTACAAGGAATAAAGAGGGCGCTACGGCCTTCATTAGATACACACTGGAAACGGAATAGGAGAGATGCCTTATGAGCGGCTCTCTTTTAATTCACGTTACAGATTCTTGTCACTATTCCCCCTCGGAGCGTTAATACTGTTCAGGGCGAAGATAGCTATGTGACGTGTCAAGAATACGTCCTCTGATATTATGCGATATCCCTGAGAGATTATTTAGGGATATTCACTCCATGAGTTAGAATTCTGGATACCTTAAGGTAAAATTCTCTGGGAATATCACTGTAGTCAAATATACCCTAGAAAGCTACCTAATAGGAACTTCCATCAGGACGACATGGCTACCTCACCCAAAAATAGATTTTTCACTTCGCTCAAAATCAGTTATATATATACATATATATACATTATATATATATATATATATATATATATATATATATATATATATATATATATACACATACATATACATATGGTATATATGTATATCATATATAAATATATATATATATATATATATATATATATATATATATATATATATATATATATATATACACATACATATACATAGGGTATATATATATATATATGTACATATACACACATGTAAGTGTATATACACATATGCATATCTACAATAAATGCAGCCCTTTCTAGTCCACTGCAGGACAAAGGCCTCAGACATGTCCTCCTTCATACCTAGGCTTTGACCAGTTTTCACCACCATGCTAGCCAGTGGTGGGAGACTTTAGTCTGACGGCTCACAGCCAACCAACCTAGTATGGCTGGCCCTGACTAGTACAGCTAAGCTGATCATGGCATTAGGCAAATCCTTCCACCACGTTAAGGTATCCCCATAATAGTCTCACAGTATAATTTAAACCTTTTAAGTACCCCTTAAAGAGTAACTACCAATAGCCATTAGAATTATCTTTAGCTCAAATACTGAAAATCTTCAAAACTTACATAGACATCAATAGTCTCATCTCCAGTAACTCGTAATCCAATGTAGGCCTATTCTTGTCTTGTCTTGTTTGGGGAGTCCAGTTTCTTGAAACAATGGGTAATTTTCTTGGCGTCAACAATTTCTTGGGTCATTTTAATACACAGGAGTCAATTCGATACAATAACCAAGTGGTTTGGAGTAATTATATAATTAACTATATAACTCGGTTCTTAAGAATCATTTATCTATTTGATATGTCTATCGGATTTACGTTAAGGAAATCAAATGAGTGTTTATATTTCTTAAAACTAAAGCGAGGAAATTAAATGAAAGTTTATATTTATTAGAAGTAAAACGAGGAAATCACATGAAAGTTTATATTTCTTGGAGCTAAAACGAGGAAATCAAATGAAAGTTTATATTTTTTATAACTAAAACGAGGAAATTAGATGAAAGTTTATATTTATTGGAACTAAAACGAGGAAATCAAATTAAAGTTTATATTTCTGGGAACTAAAACGAGGAAATCAAATGAAAGTTTATATTTATTACAAGTAAAACGAGGAAATCAAATGAAAGTTTATATTTCTTCCAACTAAAACGAGGAAATCAAATGAAAGTTTATATTCTTAAGTACTAAAACGAAGATCTATAGTAATTTTTAACTTTGATAATTATATCATTGCTATAATTAATATTTCTTCAATTTCGAACTCAAATTCTTACTCAATATTAATTTTTCCTTACGTGAAACTATGTTTTTAGCGATATAAAGTATAAAATATTACTCTACTTTTGGTTCGGAAGTAAAGTCTGCGATTAAGCCTAGTGATACCGGCAGTAAGTACTACTTAACAATAAGTACTACTTAATAATAAGTACTACTTAATAATAAGTGCTTCTTTATAATAAACGTTACTTTATAAGTGTTCTGTGTAGCATTGATGCTTCTTGAAAATAATTTTTTTCTTACAAATCTCTGCAATATTGTGTCTGCTAAACGACTTTGTTCTTGGTCAGAGGCCTAGAGCCCACTGATTTCAATACCATTATCTTAAATATTAAAATATTATTAAAAAATTGTAGTGTTAAATTGCTGTCTTAACGAGATGACTTAAAAAATCTATTGGAAACTTGGAGTTGTATTGAATTGACAAGTAATCATTTTACTTATATCAAAATGACCTTTGCTTTATGGAAATCTGCCAATTCTGAAAAGAAGATAAGCTGGTGTTTATACATACATGAAAGTTCAATACATATATTAAGATATATTAAATTATTCTAAATTGATTACTGTCTCATAATAGATAATTTTTGTTACACCAAGTATCGTTCAAAATCGATATCGAATAAATTATTTACCAAAAATATATTTAAAAATGTATTGAAAATCTACTATAGTTCATAGTTTGTCCATTCTATACCAATGGATCGTTAAATCATCATAGTAATATTTTATGAACAACTGTATCAAAAGCAGCACTCAGATCGAGCAATATTCAAATACTTTTTTTTTTTTTTTTTTTTTTTTTTTTGGCATTACTAAAGATTCTGTATTAGAAACATTACTAAATAAGCTATCTTAATCAACACATTAAAACATCTTCAACACTACTGCTTCATAATTAGCAACTTGAGACCATCTTCAATCTATCTACCTCTATTCCGCTCTATGTAAAATTTCCTGAGCCAGACTTAGTGTAAACTTATTTCAAACTTTCTCAAATGTGTTTTGTATTTTACCAAGAATATTATTATTATTATTATTATTATTATTATTATTACTTGCAAATCTACAACCCTAATTGGAAAAGCAGGAGGCTACAAGCACAGGGGGCTCCAACGGGGAAAATAACCCAGTGAGGAAAGGAAACAAGGAAAAATGAAATATTTTAAGCACGAGTGTACCCTCAAGCAAGAGAACTCTAACCAAAGGCAATGGAAGACCATGGTACAGAGGCTATGGCACTACCCAAGACTAGAGAACAATAGTTTGATTTGAGTGTCCTCCTAGAAGAGCAGCTTACCATAGCTAAAGTCTCTCTTCTACCTTTACCAAGAGGAAAGTAGCCACTGGACAATTACAGTACAGTACTGAGCAAAGAAGTGTTTGGTAATCTGTGTTGTCGGGTGTATGAGGAAAGACGAGAATCTGTATATCGGACAGAATATTCGGTGTATGTGGGGGCAAAGAAAAAACGAGCCGTAACCAGAGGGATCCAATGCATCACTGTGACAAGCATAATATGATTTAGTTTGCTTAGGCTCTAAAGTATTAAAGGTTTAAAGGCCACTCGTGAATGGCAGGAGCAAGGGATAGTGACAATGCCCTAGAGACAGACCAGATATACATATGATCAGCGTCCAAGCAACCTCTCCACCCAAGCTAGAACCAGGGAGGGCCAGGCAATGGCTGCTGATGACGCGACAGGTAGATCTATAGGCTCCCCAAAACCATAAGTTTACAGACAAGAGTAAACTATCTAGTTTGAGCGTGTCTCGAACTCTAGTCCAGCGGGTCGCCAGCCAGGGATGTTTCCATTAGCCTACCACAACATTATTACTTAGCATTCATTTAATTATGACTTTCATGTTTTACCCTATGTGTACAGCAAGAAATTTAAATAATGAAATATAATAGTCATTATGTTATACATTAAACTAGAACTTCTATATCTTAAATTAATCCTTCTGAAACAGGTGGGTCTGCCCATCACCAATCTGACTTATGTTCTGGAAATTCGAAAAGCCATCTCCCCTAATGGTTTTAAAGGCCGCTATGACATTGCCCTATCAAGCAGGACCAAGGAGGGCCTGGCAATGGCTGCAGATGACTCAGCAGATGGTCCTATGGGCTCCCCCCAACCCCCACCCCATCCCTAGCTCACAAGGATGGTGAGGTTGC
Source organism: Palaemon carinicauda (assembly GCF_036898095.1). Lineage (NCBI taxonomy): Eukaryota > Metazoa > Arthropoda > Malacostraca > Decapoda > Palaemonidae > Palaemon > Palaemon carinicauda. The sequence continues at coordinate 72,636,394 of NC_090758.1, forward strand.
AGCGACCAAATGAACTTGACGAGTTTGAGCGGGACTCGAACCCCAGTCTGGGAATCATCAGGCAAGGATGCTACCACTAGGCCACCACAACTCTCAAACCCTACATAAGAAAAGAGCAAGTATCTGGCTGTATATTATACATTATATATTTCTTTCCTATCACGCCGAGCGGCATTGGCAAACGTATGACTACTCAACTTCTTAGTCCCTCGGGTAGAGGGAAGAGAGGGAGTAGCCATACCCTGGTGAGTGGGTACCCTGAGGTACACTTGGAAACCACAATCTCGCACAAATTGTCAAAACTGCCGTGTTGTAGTTAGAAAAAAGGGGGATATGGTGGGAAGGGTTGAATGTGGGAGCGCATATCCAAATATTCAAGACATTTTTTGACGGGTCGTATACACTAATTACGATAATGGAGATAATAAACGATCTGAGAAATAATGAAAAATTAAAATAAGATATTTTGAAAACAGTAAAAACATCAAAACAGATATTTCATGAACTATAAAAAAGACTTATGTCAGCCTTTTCAACATTTAGAAAAAAAGGTCTTCAAAAGAGGACCGTATATTACACGAGACTATTTCTAACTTGCTTCTACTCTTAGATATGTCATATTAAGAAGGAATATAAATTCATAATTAATGACAAAATCTAATGGAATTGTGCTGGCATTACATATAACAAAATAATATTCATATTAAAAGTGTTACTAACTGTTCTAGGCATAAAAATGTAAAGTATTGACCATGATATAAATTTAACAACCACAACTACAACAACAAATGCAGCCGTTTCTGGTCCACTGCAGGACAAAGGCCTCAGACGTCTTCAGTCATGTCTGGGGTTTGGCCAGTTTTCGTCACCACGCTGACCACTGCAAATTGGTGGTGATGGGAGATTTTCGACTTATAGTTGACAGGAAACCAACCTAGTACGTGTAGCCCTGGATACGCAGACCATTTGACCACGATAAGGTATCCCCATTCAGAAAGGTTGTATATAATATGAATGAGACACTGCAAACATTGACAGTGAATTTGGCGAATGTAAAGATTGTCTTCATATATTTAGAAACTGTATTCTGATAGTTACGTATTAAATAATATTTAATTACTGATAGCTATTCATATGGGTTTAAAGGCCACTCATGAATGGCAGAAGCAAGGACATTGCCATATCAAGCAGGACAATGCCCTAGAGACTGACCATATATACGATCAGCGCCAAAGCCCTTTTTCCCTCCAAGCTATAGTCCATTTCTTTTAGCGAGTCATATTTGCACCGACTCGCAGCGGTGCCCTTTTAGCTCGGAAAATTTTCCTGATCGCTGATTGGTTGGAATTATCTCGTCCAACCAATCAGCGATCAGGAAACTTTTCCGTGCTAAAATGGGCCCTTTTTAGCTCGGAAAAGTTTCCTGATCGCTGATTGGTTGGACAAGATAATTCTAACCAATCAGCGACCAGGAAACTTTTCCGAGCTAAAAGGGCACCGTTGCGAGTCAGTGCAAATATGACTCGCTAAAAGAAATGGACTATAGGACCAAGGAGGCTAGGACCAAGGAAGGCCAGACAACGGCTGGTGATGACTCAGCTGATATACATATAGGCTCCTCTAAAGGCCCTTAGCTCACAAGGATGGTGAGGTTACAGCAACAAAAGAAACTATCAAGTTTGAGCGGGAGTCGAACCTCAGTCTGGTGTATAAGTCAGGGACGTTACTACATCGGCCACCGCAACCCTAAATACACATAAAGTGAGCCGATGTTTATTACGCGAAGCGAGAATAAACACACAACTATAGTCCATTTCTTTTAGCGATGCATATTTGCACCGACTCGCAGCGGTGCCCTTTTAGCTCGTTAAAGTTTCCTGATCGCCGATTGGTTGGAATTATCTCGTTCAACCAATCAGCGATCAGGAAACTTTTCCGAGCTAAAAGGGCACCGCTGCGAGTCGGTGCAAATCTGCATCGCTAAAAGAAATTGACTATAGTTAACTAAACTTATAAATCCCCTTTCATATCTCCTTCAGCACTAGAAAAGTCTTCTGAATTCATAACACTAAGTATTCACCATATTTTACACTAGTTAGGAACACTATCTAAAAATAGGTTTTTGCTTTTCAATTTGATGAATATTTTTTTTAAATTATCATAACAATAACGCATATTTTAAGGGCTATTTTTTCTGCTATCACAGGACCTGTATTATCAATTCATCTCATGCATTCTTAGGTATTTTGCATATCAGCATTTTGCATGTTTGTCATATTGTCAAATCCGTTATCGAAGCGTTTAGAAAACCAAAATATTATTTCTTCAAAATAGAAGACACGCCTACAATTTTATTATTCCATAGTTTGGTGCAATATGTAATCGTCAGCGTTTGGAAGTCATTAAGAAATTTAAGCATGGAAATAAATGAAATTTTGGTGAATGACTACATGGAGAGAGAGAGAGAGAGAGAGAGAGAGAGAGAGAGAGAGAGAGAGAGAGAGAGAGAGAGAGAGAGAGGGAAATAAATGAAATTTTGGTAAATGACTACATGGAGAGAGAGAGAGAGAGAGAGAGAGAGAGAGAGAGAGAGAGAGAGAGAGAGAGAGAGAGAGAGAGAGAATTATGTTGACTCCGACAAGGTCTTTTTAACAACCGGCGTTTGGCTAAACTATAAAATTTTGTTTAAGTACCTTCAAATGTCTCGTTAAGTTAATAGCGCCACTGTACTGACTGTTGGCTATTTATATTCTGTTTGGGTCAGTAAGAAGAAACGATATACGAAAGAAGAAACAGACGCCTCTCTTAAGTGTAAATTTCATTATGATCGGTGACTTTTAAAAAAAATATCTATATTGAATAAATAGAAAGTTCACAAAAAAGTTTATAAATTTTATTTTTGAGTAACTAAAATTCAAAATTAAGATGTGTAATTTTGTAACTTGCTAAATTAGATGGTTTTTTTGTTTATATAAAAATGCTATTGAATGTAATCAAACTGGAAATATTGTAATAGTAAATAGAAAATGTAATTTAACTTTTTAATAAAAAGATAAAAAAAAAGTTCTACTTATAAATACTAGTAAAGAAAGGGACCAAAAGCTGTATAATCCACTAGATTAATTGTAAAGGACTTAAGATTCGTTAGCTTATTTCTAGATAAAAGTGCTGACGATTGCATATTATTATTACTTGCTAATCTACAACCATAGCTGGAAAAGCAGGATGCTATAAGACCAGGGGGTCCCCCCCCCAAAAAAAAAAAAAGCCCAGTGAGGAAAGGAAACAAGGAAACAAAATATTTCAAGAATTAACATTAAAATAAATATTTCCTATATAACTATAAAAACTTTATTAAAACAAGAGGAAGAGAAATAAGATAGAATAGTGTGCCCGAGTGTACCCTCAAGCAAGAGAACTCTAGCCTAGGACAGTGTGTACTAAGAAGACTACTTTTTTTTAAATGTTGAAAAGGCCGACATAAGTCTCTTTATAGTTCATGAAATATGTTTTGATGTTTTTACTGTTTTCAAAATATTTTATTTTAATTTTTCATTATTTCTCAGATCGTTTATTTCCTTATTTCCTTTCTTCCCTGGGCTATTCCCCCCAGTTGGAAGCCTTGGGCTTATAGCATCTTGCTTTTCCAGCTAGGGTTGTAGATTAATAATAATAATAATAATAATAATAATAATAATATTAATAATAATAATAATAATAATAATAATAATAATAATAATAATAATAATAATAATAATTCCTAGTTAGTAAGGATAAGTTACAATCTTAGTTGGACAACTTTTAAAATTTCCAAAACAATAAAACAAAAATAAACCAAATTCAAAAACCAAATGTTGAACACTCAAAATTTGAAAACCAAATGTTGAAAACTCAAATTTGAAAACCAAATGTTGAAAACTCAAATTTGAAAAACAAATGTTGAAAACTCAAATTTAAAAACCAAATGTTGAAAACTCAAATTTAAAAACCAAATGTTGAAAACTCAAATTTAACCAAATGTTGAAAACTCAAATTTAACCAAATGTTGAAAACTCAAATTTAAAAACCAACCAAATGTAAAAAACTCGAATTTAAAAACCAACCAAATGTTAAAAACTCAAATTTAAAAACCAAATGTTGAAAACTCAAATTCAAAAACCAAATGTTCAAAACTCAAATACAAAAACCAAATGTTGAAAACTCAAATTTAAAAACCAAATGTTCAAAACTCAAATTTAAAAACCAAATGTTCAAAACTCAAATTTAAAAACCAAATGTTCAAAACCAAATGTTCAAAACTCAAATTTGAAAACCAAATGTTGAAAACTCAAATTTGAAAACCAAATGTTGAAAACTCAAATTTAAAAACCAAATGTTGAAAACTCAAATTTGAAAACCAAATGTTGAAAACTCAAATTTGAAAACCAAATGTTGAAAACTCAAATTTAAAAACCAAATGTTGAAAACTCAAATTTAAAAACCAAATGTTTCAAACACATTTAATAACCAAATGTTGCAAACTCACATTCAAAAACCAAATGTTGCAAACTCACATTCAATAACCAAATGTTGCAAACTCACATTCAATAACCAAATGTTGCAAACTCACATTCAATAACCAAATGTTGCAAACTCACATTTAATAACCAAATGTTGCAAACTCACATTTAATAACCAAATGTTGCAAACTCACATTTAATAACCAAATGTTGCAAACTCACATTTAATAACCAAATGTTGCAAACTCACATTTAATAACCAAATGTTGATAACTCACATTTAATAACCAAAGGTTGAAAACTCACATTTAATAACCAAAGGTTGAAAACTCAAATTTAAAAAACCAAAGGTTGAAAACTCAAATTTAAAAAACCAAAGGTTGAAAACTCAAATTTAAAAAACCAAATGTTGAAAACTCAAATTTGAAAACCAAATGTTGAAAACTCAAATTTGAAAACCAAATGTTGAAAACTCAATTTTAAAAACCAAATGTTGAAAACTCAAATTTAAAAACCAAATGTTGAAAACTCAAATTTAAAAACCAAATGTTGAAAACTCAAATTTAAAAACCAAATGTTGAAAACTCAAATTTAAAAACCAAATGTAGAAAACTCAAAATTTAAAAACCAAATGTAGAAAACTCAAAATTTAAAAACCAAATGTAGAAAACTCATATTTAAAAACCAAATGTTGAAAACTCATATTTAAAAACCAAATGTTGAAAACTCAAATTTAAAAACCAAATGTTCAAAACTCAAATTTAAAAACCAAATGTTCAAAACTCAAATTTGAAAACCAAATGTTGAAAACTCAAATTTAAAAACCAAATGTTGAAAACTCAAATTTAAAAACCAAATGTTGAAAACTCAAATTTAAAAACCAAATGTTGAAAACTCAAATTTAAAAACCAAATGTTGAAAACTCAAATTTAAAAACCATATGTTGCAAACTCAAATTTAAAAACCAAATGTTGCAAACTCACATTTAATAACCAAATGTTGCAAACTCACATTTAATAACCAAATGTTGCAAACTCACATTTAATAACCAAATGTTGCAAACTCACATTTAATAACCAAATGTTGAAAACTCACATTTAATAACCAAATGTTGATAACTCACATTTAATAACCAAATGTTGATAACTCACATTTAATAACCAAATGTTGAAAACTCACATTTAATAACCAAATGTTGGAAACTCACATTTAAAAACCAAATGTTGAAAACTCAAATTTAAAAAACCAAAGGTTGAAAACTCTAATTTGAAAACCAAATGTTGAAAACTCAAATTTAACCAAATGTTGAAAACTCAAATTTAACCAAATGTTGAAAACTCAAATTTAACCAAATGTTGAAAACTCAAATTTAACCAAATGTTGAAAAATCAAATTTAAAAACCAACCAAATGTAAAAAACTCGAATTTAAAAACCAACCAAATGTTAAAAACTCAAATTTAAAAACCAAATGTTGAAAACTCAAATTCAAAAACCAAATGTTCAAAACTCAAATTCAAAAACCAAATGTTGAAAACTCAAATTTAAAAACCAAATGTTCAAAACTCAAATTTAAAAACCAAATGTTCAAAACCAAATGTTCAAAACTCAAATTTGAAAACCAAATGTTGAAAACTCAAATTTAAAAACCAAATGTTGAAAACTCAAATTTGAAAACCAAATGTTGAAAACTCAAATTTGAAAACCAAATGTTGAAAACTCAAATTTAAAAACCAAATGTTGAAAACTCAAATTTAAAAACCAAATGTTTCAAACACATTTAATAACCAAATGTTGCAAACTCACATTCAAAAACCAAATGTTGCAAACTCACATTCAAAAACCAAATGTTGCAAACTCACATTCAATAACCAAATGTTGCAAACTCACATTTAATAACCAAATGTTGCAAACTCACATTTAATAACCAAATGTTGCAAACTCACATTTAATAACCAAATGTTGCAAACTCACATTTAATAACCAAATGTTGCAAACTCACATTTAATAACCAAATGTTGCAAACTCACATTTAATAACCAAATGTTGAAAACTCACATTTAATAACCAAATGTTGATAACTCACATTTAATAACCAAAGGTTGAAAACTCACATTTAATAACCAAAGGTTGAAAACTCAAATTTAAAAAACCAAAGGTTGAAAACTCAAATTTAAAAAACCAAAGGTTGAAAACTCAAATTTGAAAACCAAATGTAGAAAACTCAAAATTTAAAAACCAAATGTAGAAAACTCAAAATTTAAAAACCAAATGTTGAAAACTCATATTTAAAAACCAAATGTTGAAAACTCAAATTTAAAAACCAAATGTTCAAAACTCAAATTTAAAAACCAAATGTTCAAAACTCAAATTTGAAAACCAAATGTTGAAAACTCAAATTTAAAAACCAAATGTTGAAAACTCAAATTTAAAAACCAAATGTTGAAAACTCAAATTTAAAAACCAAATGTTGAAAACTCAAATTTAAAAACCAAATGTTGAAAACTCAAATTTAAAAACCAAATGTTGAAAACTCAAATTTAAAAACCAAATGTTGCAAACTCAAATTTAAAAACCAAATGTTGCAAACTCACATTTAATAACCAAATGTTGCAAACTCACATTTAATAACCAAATGTTGCAAACTCACATTTAATAACCAAATGTTGCAAACTCACATTTAATAACCAAATGTTGAAAACTCACATTTAATAACCAAATGTTGATAACTCACATTTAATAACCAAATGTTGATAACTCACATTTAATAACCAAATGTTGATAACTCACATTTAATAACCAAATGTTGAAAACTCACATTTAATAACCAAATGTTGGAAACTCACATTTAAAAACCAAATGTTGAAAACTCAAATTTAAAAAACCAAAGGTTGAAAACTCTAATTTGAAAACCAAATGTTGAAAACTCAAATTTAACCAAATGTTGAAAACTCAAATTTAACCAAATGTTGAAAACTCAAATTTAACCAAATGTTGAAAACTCAAATTTAACCAAATGTTGAAAACTCAAATTTAAAAACCAACCAAATGTAAAAAACTCGAATTTAAAAACCAACCAAATGTTAAAAACTCAAATTTAAAAACCAAATGTTGAAAACTCAAATTCAAAAACCAAATGTTCAAAACTCAAATTCAAAAACCAAATGTTGAAAACTCAAATTTTAAAAACCAAATGTTCAAAACTCAAATTTAAAAACCAAATGTTCAAAACCAAATGTTCAAAACTCAAATTTGAAAACCAAATGTTGAAAACTCAAATTTAAAAACCAAATGTTGAAAACTCAAATTTGAAAACCAAATGTTGAAAACTCAAATTTGAAAACCAAATGTTGAAAACTCAAATTTAAAAACCAAATGTTGAAAACTCAAATTTAAAAACCAAATGTTTCAAACACATTTAATAACCAAATGTTGCAAACTCACATTCAAAAACCAAATGTTGCAAACTCACATTCAAAAACCAAATGTTGCAAACTCACATTCAATAACCAAATGTTGCAAACTCACATTTAATAACCAAATGTTGCAAACTCACATTTAATAACCAAATGTTGAAAACTCACATTTAATAACCAAATGTTGATAACTCACATTTAATAACCAAATGTTGCAAACTCACATTTAATAACCAAATGTTGAAAACTCACATTTAATAACCAAATGTTGATAACTCACATTTAATAACCAAAGGTTGAAAACTCACATTTAATAACCAAAGGTTGAAAACTCAAATTTAAAAAACCAAAGGTTGAAAACTCAAATTTAAAAAACCAAAGGTTGAAAACTCAAATTTAAAAAACCAAAGGTTGAAAACTCAAATTTGAAAACCAAATGTAGAAAACTCAAAATTTAAAAACCAAATGTAGAAAACTCAAAATTTAAAAACCAAATGTTGAAAACTCATATTTAAAAACCAAATGTTGAAAACTCATATTTAAAAACCAAATGTTGAAAACTCAAATTTAAAAACCAAATGTTCAAAACTCAAATTTGAAAACCAAATGTTGAAAACTCAAATTTAAAAACCAAATGTTGAAAACTCAAATTTAAAAACCAAATGTTGAAAACTCAAATTTAAAAACCAAATGTTGAAAACTCAAATTTAAAAACCAAATGTTGAAAACTCAAATTTAAAAACCAAATGTTGAAAACTCAAATTTAAAAACCAAATGTTGAAAACTCAAATTTAAAAACCAAATGTTGCAAACTCACATTTAATAACCAAATGTTGCAAACTCACATTTAATAACCAAATGTTACAAACTCACACTTAATAACCAAATGTTGAAAACTCACATTTAATAACCAAATGTTGATAACTCACATTTAATAACCAAATGTTGATAACTCACATTTAATAACCAAATGTTGATAACTCACATTTAATAACCAAATGTTGAAAACTCACATTTAATAACCAAATGTTGGAAACTCACATTTAAAAACCAAATGTTGAAAACTCAAATTTAAAAAACCAAAGGTTGAAAACTCAAATTTGAAAACCAAATGTTGAAAACTCTAATTTGAAAACCAAATGTTGAAAACTCAAATTTAACCAAATGTTGAAAACTCAAATTTAACCAAATGTTGAAAACTCAAATTTAACCAAATGTTGAAAACTCAAATTTAAAAACCAACCAAATGTAAAAAACTCGAATTTAAAAACCAACCAAATGTTAAAAACTCAAATTTAAAAACCAAATGTTGAAAACTCAAATTCAAAAACCAAATGTTCAAAACTCAAATACAAAAACCAAATGTTGAAAACTCAAATTTAAAAACCAAATGTTCAAAACTCAAATTCAAAAACCAAATGTTGAAAACTCAAATTTAAAAACCAAATGTTCAAAACTCAAATTTAAAAACCAAATGTTCAAAACCAAATGTTCAAAACTCAAATTTGAAAACCAAATGTTGAAAACTCAAATTTAAAAACCAAATGTTGAAAACTCAAATTTGAAAACCAAATGTTGAAAACTCAAATTTGAAAACCAAATGTTGAAAACTCAAATTTAAAAACCAAATGTTGAAAACTCAAATTTAAAAACCAAATGTTTCAAACACATTTAATAACCAAATGTTGCAAACTCACATTCAAAAACCAAATGTTGCAAACTCACATTCAAAAACCAAATGTTGCAAACTCACATTCAATAACCAAATGTTGCAAACTCACATTTAATAACCAAATGTTGCAAACTCACATTTAATAACCAAATGTTGCAAACTCACATTTAATAACCAAATGTTGCAAACTCACATTTAATAACCAAATGTTGCAAACTCACATTTAATAACCAAATGTTGAAAACTCACATTTAATAACCAAATGTTGATAACTCACATTTAATAACCAAAGGTTGAAAACTCACATTTAATAACCAAAGGTTGAAAACTCAAATTTTAAAAACCAAAGGTTGAAAACTCAAATTTAAAAAACCAAAGGTTGAAAACTCAAATTTAAAAAACCAAAGGTTGAAAACTCAAATTTGAAAACCAAATGTTGAAAACTCAAATTTGAAAACCAAATGTTGAAAACTCAAATTTGAAAACCAAATGTTGAAAACTCAAATTTGAAAACCAAATGTTGAAAACTCAATTTTAAAAACCAAATGTTGAAAACTCAAATTTAAAAACCAAATGTTGAAAACTCAAATTTAAAAACCAAATGTTGAAAACTCAAATTTAAAAACCAAATGTTGAAAACTCAAATTTAAAAACCAAATGTAGAAAACTCAAAATTTAAAAACCAAATGTAGAAAACTCAAAATTTAAAAACCAAATGTTGAAAACTCATATTTAAAAACCAAATGTTGAAAACTCATATTTAAAAACCAAATGTTGAAAACTCAAATTTAAAAACCAAATGTTCAAAACTCAAATTTAAAAACCAAATGTTCAAAACTCAAATTTGAAAACCAAATGTTGAAAACTCAAATTTAAAAACCAAATGTTGAAAACTCAAATTTAAAAACCAAATGTTGAAAACTCAAATTTTAAAACCAAATGTTGAAAACTCAAATTTAAAAACCAAATGTTGAAAACTCAAATTTAAAAACCAAATGTTGCAAACTCACATTTAATAACCAAATGTTGCAAACTCACATTTAATAACCAAATGTTGCAAACTCACATTTAATAACCAAATGTTGCAAACTCACATTTAATAACCAAATGTTGCAAACTCACATTTAATAACCAAATGTTGCAAACTCACATTTAATAACCAAATGTTGATAACTCACATTTAATAACCAAATGTTGATAACTCACATTTAATAACCAAATGTTGATAACTCACATTTAATAACCAAATGTTGAAAACTCACATTTAATAACCAAATGTTGGAAACTCACATTTAAAAACCAAATGTTGAAAACTCAAATTTAAAAAACCAAAGGTTGAAAACTCAAATTTAAAAAACCAAAGGTTGAAAACTCAAATTTGAAAACCAAATGTTGAAAACTCAAATTTGAAAACCAAATGTTGAAAACTCAAATTTAAAAACCAAATGTTGAAAACTCAAATTTAAAAACCAAATGTTGAAAACTCAAATTTAAAAACCAAATGTTGAAAACTCAAATTTAAAAACCAAATGTAGAAAACTCAAAATTTAAAAACCAAATGTAGAAAACTCAAAATTTAAAAACCAAATGTTGAAAACTCATATTTAAAAACCAAATGTTGAAAACTCATATTTAAAAACCAAATGTTGAAAACTCAAATTTAAAAACCAAATGTTGAAAACTCAAATTTAAAAACCAAATGTTGAAAACTCAAATTTAAAAACCAAATGTTGAAAACTCAAATTTGAAAACCAAATGTTGAAAACTCTCAAAACTTACCTTGACAAATTTTCTTATTACAGACGTCCAAGTGCAGAAGTCTCTCTTAGAGCTTCGATACATCTTATAAGATTGATTCAACATAACCCAAATATCGAAAAAAATTGAGTTTTTAAGTTAAACATTATAATGAAATAATTAATTTCTTACGCGAGTGAAGCTTATGGCACTATGATATACTGAGTATTGCAATTAATATATTTCATTATTTCCTTATTTTTTATGTAAGATGTAGCCTACACTTTAATGCGTTTTAATCTATAAGAGATCGCTAAACAGAATTATATACAAGACGTAGGCTACAATTTAATGCGTTTTAATCTATAAGTGATCGATAGATAAAATTATATACAAGACGTAGGTTGCGGTTTAATGCGTTTATACAAGACGTAGGCTACAGTTTAATGCGTTTTAATCTATAAGTGATCACTAAACAGAATTATATACA
>NC_090758.1:72650705-72675457 GCF_036898095.1 Palaemon carinicauda
AATTTTCATGACCAAATTTGTTAATTCAATTGAACAGGGTGAACAAGGTATACAAAAAAAAGCAAGTGGACATACATATGAACAGTTTAACCATACCACGACAGTTAGCCATAACTGACAAGGTATTATCCTAATTCATTTCAAAATAAAAAAGTGATAAATTAAGATTTAAATTGTGATTGTTATTTGTGGTTACAGAAAAAAATACATTACTGCAAGAATGGTTTTGTAATGCTCTTCGCACTCCCCAAATGAGATTAGTTCACCAAACGTTCAGCTGGGCTCCACAAGGCACTAAGAAGAGTTGGAAGACCCAGGCCTACATGGCTGAGGGCTATGAAGATCGATATAGGATATGATGAATGGAGAAGCATTGAATTAAGAGCTCAAGATATAGATGACTGGCGCAATATAACAGTCCCCTTATTTTTATTATTATTATTATTATTATTGTTATTATTATTATTAGCTAAGCTACAACGCTAGTTGGAAAATCAAGTTGCTATAAAACCCAAGTGGTCCATCAGGGAAAAATAGCCCAGTGAGGAAAGGAAATAAGGAAATAAACGATATGAGAAATAATGAATTAAAATAAAATATTTTAAAAATAACATTAAAAAAGATATTTCAAATATTAAATATAAACTATTGCGTCAATAGGCGTAGGAGGAGATGATGATGATGATGATGATGACGATGATGATGATGATGATGATGAGAGTACTTAGTATAAGCAAGGAAGCTTTGCACAATTCTAGTAGTTCATAAGAGTGCCCGCAAACTTAATTTGCAAAGCGAACAGTTTGGATCTAAAATCGTCGTATTCAACCAACAAGGCCTTTGAGGTCTAGTTTATTACTCCTCCAAGGACAAGACGAGCGCCCCCCCCCCCACCCCGCCCATACACCCCCCCACACACACGAAACCACACCTTCCCACACTCGGCCCAACGACCACCTACTTTTAAAGGCTACTTTGGCCCGGTGAAGATATTGACACTTTTATAAACATTACCTCAGCCAACGAAGTTGGAAGGATGTTATGTTTTACCAACTGTTTGTACATTTGTGTGTGTTTGTGATCAGCTTCCTGCCCACAATTCTAATTTTAGGGTAATAGAACTTGCAGGGATTAACTGTTTTGTAAAGAGCTGGAAGTGATTCAATTTTGGAATGTTAAGGTCAAAGGTCAAGGTTCCGGTCAAGGAAAATGTCCAATTCAAGTAATCACCCATAAGTTTGGACATCGTTGTCACAGACTTCAAACTTGCCTCATATTAGTGTATGGAAATCCACGCCAATTAATACATGTTAAGGTCAAAGATAAAGGTCAAGGTCGAGAAATAAGTTGCCGCAACGGAGGTCTGCGCTCAACTGAGTGCCCCTCTAGTATTAATGATAAAATCATCCTATTAATTTTCCTTCTCCCAAATGGCTTTAAACCTCGTACAAATCTTCAAGGTTAACATGTTAACAAAATCGGTTAAAATAATAGACTATTAAACTAACATACTATAAATTGTGGCTATGTAAATATACAATCTGTAGGTAATAAGACTTCAAATACGAGAGTTGATAAAAGAGAAATATCTAGATATATTAGCATTATCTGAAACTTGGTTAAATAACTTGGACAAGGCAAAGATCACTGAAATGACGCCCCCCACACATGCCTTCTTTCACATACCGAGAGAAGGCAATTCTGGTGGGGGTGTCGGACTCTTTATAAAGTTACTCAAATTTCAAAACGTTGAAGAGAATGTGTTTAAATACTCTGAACGAACAAGGTAAAACGACAGTGGAGATCCTGTAGAGAGTGGGGTTCCCCTGCTGTATGGGACCGGAAAAGACAGCGGAGGTCCCGTAGAGGGTGGGGCTCCCCTGCTGTGAGGGAGCGGAAAAGACGGCGGAGGTCCCGTAGAGGGTGGGGCTCCCCTGCTGTGTGGGACCGGAAAAGACGGCGGAGGTCCCGTAGAGGGTGGGGCTCTCCTGCTGTGTGGGACCGGAAAAGACGGCGGAGGTCCCGTAGAGGGTGGGGCTCCCCTGCTGTGTGGGACCGGAAAAGACGGCGGAGGTCCTGTAGAGGGTGGGGCTCCCCTGCTGTATAGAGAATGTGTTTAAATACTCTGAACGAACAAGGTAAAACGACAGTGGAGGTCCTGTAGAGATTGGGGTCCCCCTGCTGTGTGGGACCGGAAAAGACGGCGGAGGTCCCATAGAGGGAGGGGCTCCCCTGCTGTGAGGGAGCGGAAAAGACGGCGGAGGTCCCGTAGAGGGTGGGGCTCCCCTGCTGTGTGGGACCGGAAAAGACGGCGGAGGTCCCGTAGAGGGTGGGGCTCCCCTGCTGTGTGGGACCGGAAAAGAGGGTGGGGCTCCCCTGCTGTGTGGGACCGGAAAAGAGGGTGGGGCTCCCCTGCTGTGTGGGACCGGAAAAGACGGCGGAGGTCCCGTAGAGGGTGGGGCTCCCCTGCTGTATAGAGAATGTGTTTAAATACTCTGAACGAACAAGGTAAAACGACAGTGGAGGTCCTGTAGAGATTGGGGTCCCCCTGCTGTGTGGGACCGGAAAAGACGGCGGAGGTCCCATAGAGGGAGGGGCTCCCCTGCTGTGAGGGAGCGGAAAAGACGGCGGAGGTCCCGTAGAGGGTGGGGCTCCCCTGCTGTGGGGGACCGGAAAAGAGGGTGGGGCTCCCCTGCTGTGTGGGACCGGAAAAGACGGCGGAGGTCCTGTAGAGGGTGGGGCTCCCCTGCTGTGAGGGAGCGGAAAAGACGGCGGAGGTCCCGTAGAGGGTGGGGCTCCCCTGCTGTGTGGGACCGGAAAAGAGGGTGGGGCTCCCCTGCTGTGTGGGACCGGAAAAGACGGCGGAGGTCCTGTAGAGGGTGGGGCTCCCCTGCTGTATAGAGAATGTGTTTAAATACTCTGAACGAACAAGGTAAAACGACAGTGGAGGTCCTGTAGAGATTGGGGTCCCCCTGCTGTGTGGGACCGGAAAAGACGGCGGAGGTCCCATAGAGGGAGGGGCTCCCCTGCTGTGAGGGAGCGGAAAAGACGGCGGAGGTCCCGTAGAGGGTGGGGCTCCCCTGCTGTGTGGGACCGGAAAAGACGGCGGAGGTCCCGTAGAGGGTGGGGCTCCCCTGCTGTGTGGGACCGGAAAAGAGGGTGGGGCTCCCCTGCTGTGTGGGACCGGAAAAGAGGGTGGGGCTCCCCTGCTGTGTGGGACCGGAAAAGACGGCGGAGGTCCCGTAGAGGGTGGGGCTCCCCTGCTGTATAGAGAATGTGTTTAAATACTCTGAACGAACAAGGTAAAACGACAGTGGAGGTCCTGTAGAGATTGGGGTCCCCCTGCTGTGTGGGACCGGAAAAGACGGCGGAGGTCCCATAGAGGGAGGGGCTCCCCTGCTGTGAGGGAGCGGAAAAGACGGCGGAGGTCCCGTAGAGGGTGGGGCTCCCCTGCTGTGGGGGACCGGAAAAGACGGCGGAGGTCCCGTAGAGGGTGGGGCTCCCCTGCTGTATAGAGAATGTGTTTAAATACTCTGAACGAACAAGGTAAAACGACAGTGGAGGTCCTGTAGAGATTGGGGTCCCCCTGCTGTGTGGGACCGGAAAAGACGGCGGAGGTCCCGTAGAGGGTGGGGCTCCCCTGCTGTGTGGGACCGGAAAAGACGGCGGAGGTCCCGTAGAGGGTGGGGCTCCCCTGCTGTGTGGGACCGGAAAAGACAGTGGGGGTCCCGTAGAGAGTGGGGGTCCCCTGCTGTGTGGGACCGGAAAAGACGGCGGAGGTCCCGTAGAGAGTGGGGTCCCCCTTCTGTATGGGACCGGAAAAGACAGTGGAGGTCCTGTAGAGAGCGGGGTCCCCCTGCTGTATGGGACCGGAAAAGACAGTGGAGGTCCTGTAGAGAGTGGGGTTCCCCTGCTGTATGGGACCGGAAAAGCAGCCATCAAAGTTAAGTATCACGCCCTAATTTCCAGCAACAACCTATTTCGTCACTTTATAATTAAAGAAACTCAAAATTGAGAAACAATTTCGAATATCGATTTGCTATCAGCTTAAAGAGAAAACATTCAACCTTTTTACTTCTAATAATAGACGACGAATGGCGAAATATTGATTTAAAAGCTCAAGATAGAGACGACTGGTGAAATCTAACCGAGGCCCTTTGCGTCAATAGGCGTAGGAGATGATGATGATAATGATGTTTTTTTTTTCTATAATGCTACATTCTTTTTGCATAAAGTAAAAGATATACCGTGCACAATATAAATCGTGTCGACACGAGAATAGCTAAGGATATAGTTTCAATTGGGGCTGGCTAAAGTAAGGCAGCCACATCGTGCAGTTAAGAAATCGTGTATACACGAGCTCAGTTACGGTCTCAAGTTATAGGAGACACGATGCACCAAGAATGTAGGTTCTGGCTAAAGCAGTGGTTTTCCAATTTGGTTTTCCTCATGCACCGATTTCCCTTTAACCATATGTCAGAAAATAATTACCCCTCTCAATTACAAAAAAAAAAAAAAAAAAAGTTTTCAAAATATGCATAAAAAAAATCCTTATTTCTCCTATAGGACTCGGCCCACAGGATCTCAAAGGCATTGATGAAATAAACATGCTAAAGGCTTGGGTTTAGCAATTTGTGATCCTAATCTGGCGGCTCCCCCTTTAAAAACCTGAAATTTACCCCATGAGAGAGGGGGGTTTCACCCTGGTTAAGAACCCCCCTGAGCTAGAGCTGTTAAGATTACTAAAGTTCCCACAAGCCATCAAAAGCTTTCAAGAAGACCGTTGAAGACTTTCTTGTTCTTGAAATATGATGTGGATTTAGCGGTAAACATAATGTACAGGGTGATTAAAAAAGAATGACCCTATTTCACGATTAAATATTTTATAAGGAAAAATAGCAAAAAATAATAGTCAAGTTTTATTTCACATGTTACAAGTGCTACAAGCAAAAGAAAATGGCCCAAAAAGTAATGCAGTCATTGCCCACACGTTAAAATTAACAGTATTGTGTAACTTAATTTAAACAGGTCTACAGTAAGTGCATCCCACCTTTTCAATTACTCTTAAAGGCCGCTCATGAATGGCATAGTAGGCAAGGGACAGTGACATTGCCCTATTGAGCAAGTCAGACTAGAGACTGACCATATATACACATGATCAGTGCCCGAGACCCCTCTCCACCCAAGCTAGGACCAGGGAGGGGCAAACAATGGCTGCTGATAACTCAGCAGATAGACCTATAGGCTCCAACAAACCCCCTTTCCTTAGCTCACAAGGCTGGTGAGGTGGCAGCGACCAAAGAAACTAAAGGGTTTGAGCGGGATTCGAACCCCTGTCTGGCGTTCACCAGTCAGGGACGTTACCTTACTGAAATAGGCTTTCCAGCTTAAGTCTTCATTAATTTTTTTTCATCACAAACCTTTAAAAGGGAAAAATATTCTTTAATATATTCTAATTACTTTTTGCCTCGAGTCGATTATCATTAAAAGGAAAGAGTTTAACAACTCAGACCCAAGTTAAGATTTATAAGGCGGGTTTATGCTGTCGAACGACTACTCAAACACGGTTCGACAGACATGTGTTTGAAGTGATGTTCGAACGTGTGAACGGGGTATTTTGTTGTCGAACACGTTCGTCAAACGGTTTGAAGAATGTCTGGTCTCGCCTGACTTTTGTGGGCGGGGCTTCATTGTCCACGAGCCGTATGCATTTGCGGCTGACTCCACCTCTTCGAACTG
Organism: Palaemon carinicauda; assembly: GCF_036898095.1. Lineage (NCBI taxonomy): Eukaryota > Metazoa > Arthropoda > Malacostraca > Decapoda > Palaemonidae > Palaemon > Palaemon carinicauda. The sequence goes on from NC_090758.1 coordinate 72,656,445, forward strand.
TTTGACAAGCAGTTCGCCAACCAGGTTTGATAACCGGGTTAGACAAGCAATTCGACAAGCAATTCGACAACCAGGTTTGATAACCGGGTTAGACAAGCAATTCGACAAGCAATTCGACAACCAGGTTTGATAACCGAGTTTGATAACCGGATTCGACAAGCAGTTCGACAACCAGGTTCAACAAGCAGGTTTGATAAAAAGGTTCAACAAGCAGGCTTGACAACCGGGTTCTACAACTGGGTTCGACAACCAGGTTTGACAAGCAGTTCGACAGCCAGGTTTGACAAGCAGTTCGACAGCCAGGTTTGACAAGCAGTTCGACAGCCAGGTTTGACAAGCAGTTCGACAGCCAGGTTTGACAAGCAGTTCGACAGCCAGGTTTGACAAGCAGTTCGACAACCTAGTTTGACAAGCAGATTCGACAACCAGACTCGACAACCAGGTTCAACAAGGTGGTTTGACAACCAGGTTTGATAACCGGGTTCGACAACCAGGTTCGACAAGCGGGTTTGATAACCAGATTCGACAACCAGGTTCAACAAGCAGGTTCAACAAGCAGGTTCAACAAGCAGGTTCAACAAGCAGGTTCAACAAGCAGGTTCAACAAGCAGGTTTGATAACAGGGTTCTACAACCAGGTTTGATAACAGGGTTCTACAACCAGGTTCGAGAAGCAGGTTCGACAACCAGGTTCGAGAATCAGGTTCGAGAATCAGGTTCGAGAATCAGGTTCGAGAAGCAGGTTCGACAACCAGGTTCGACATTGTAAACCCCGCTTTACAAAGCCGACTGCCTTGCGTCAGTCACAAAGAAATTCACCTGAATTTTCATTTATACAAATTACCCAAAACAGTATCAGACATGCAAGTAATAGCTAGACACCAATAGCTTTCAAAGTAATAGCCATGCAATAACAGCTATCAAAATAGATAGGTATTAACTATTAAATAGCCATGCATTAGTAGCTATTAAATATATACTATTTAGAATATTAGTTAAGCATTGATAGTTTAGAATATTGCTAGGGATTATTAGCTCTGTTGTAAATGATATGCTAGAAATAATGGATGAAAATAAAAGTGGTATTTTAATATTGCTCGATCTCAGTGCTGCTTTTGATACAGTGGTACATGAACTGCTACTAAATGATCTACGGTCCATAGGCGTTGAAGATCAAACCTTCGAATACCTAAAAGACTACTTAGTTGGTAGAAATTACAGTGTACAAATTGGAAACTCATATTCATCATATCAACCCTTAAACAGAGGGGTACCTCAGGGGAGTGTACTTGGCCCAATCTTATTCTGCATCTATACTATTGGTCTATCGAAAATGCTACAAAGGCATGGCGTGAAGTTTGAACTATTTGCAGATGACACAATTTTACTTCTCCACAAATGATATAGATGACACTACTGAAATTCTAAACCGAATCCTTGATAGCGTTAGAGAATGGATGACATTTAAACAACTAAAATTAAATGAGAACAAAACTGAATTCATGGTGGTGGACAACAGAAACAGCGTGAGAAACTTAGGTGATATTCAAATGAACACAAATAACGACTAGGTGCCGTTATCTAGTAAAGTTCGAGATCTAGGTGTATTTCTTGACTGTAACCTGTCTCTAAATGCCCAAATAAATAATGTAATAAAAACTGCTGGTTATCATCTAAGAAATATTGCATTTATAAAAAAGTACCTGGACGAAAATTCTGTAAAGAAACTTGTGATAAACTGTGTTATTACCAGGATTGACTATTGCAACTTCATTACAATTCACCAAAAGTGCAACTTAAGAAATTACAAAACATAATAAACAGAGGAGCAAGACTGATAAAAGGTGTCCCACCTAGAGAAAGGATCACCCCTATACAATTGATTTACACTGGCTGCCGATTAAAGCGAGAATTGAATTTAGAATATGTACAATAACCCTCCAAGTTATCAGAACTGGGCGTCCAAAATACTTAAGAGAATTGCTACATATTGCGCAGCCAACAAATCGTGTCGACACGAGAATAGTTACAGATGGCTCCAAACTGTTGGAACCTAGACATATGTCTACTTTAGGCTCTAGAGTCTAGAGCCTTTAAATATGCGGCCCATAGACTATATACTGTAATAAGCTCCCACGAAACATTCGAATGATTGAAGACATTAAGGCTTTCAAAAGGAAACTGAAAACTTTCTCATTTCATGAGTTTTGACAGTGACGATTCAACACTAAATGAACATCATATGATATGAAACGTTAAATACTCTGAACGAACAAGGTAAAACGACAGTGGAGGTCCTGTAGAGAGTGGGGTTCCCCTGCTGTATGGGACCGGAAAAGAAGCCACCAAAGTATGTATATTAAAGTAACTGGACATTAATAGCTTCCAGGGTAATAGCTAGGCATTAATAGCTTCCAGGGTAATAGCTAGGCATTGATAGCTACCAAGGTAATAGCTAGGCACTAATAACTACCAAGGTAATGGCTACGTATCAATAGCTACCAAGGTAATAGCTAGGCATTAATAGCTACCAATGTAACAGCTAAATATTAATAGCTATTCAGGTAATAGCTAGGCATCAATAGCTGCCAAAGTAACAGCTAGGCACTAATAACTACCAAGGTAATGGCTAGTCATTAATAGCTACCAAAGTAACAGCTAGATATTAATACCTATTCAGGTAATAGCTAGGCATCAATAGCTGCCAAAGTAACAGCTAGGCACTAATAACTACCAAGGTAATGGCTAGCCATTAACAGCTACCAAGGTAATAGCTAGACACTAATAACTACCAAGGTAACAAGTAGGCATTAATAACCTTAAAAGCTCCCAATGTAATAGCTAGGTATTCGAATACCTAAAAGACTACTTAGTTGGTAGAAATTACTGTGTACAAATTGGAAACTCACATTCATCATATCAACCCTTAAACAGAGGGGTACCCCAGGGGAGTGTACTTGGCCCTATCTTATTCTGCCTCTATACTATTGGTCTATCGAAAATACTACAAAGGCATGGCGTGAAGTTTAAACTACTTGCAGATGACACACAATTTTACTTCTCCAAAAATGATATAGATGACACTATTGAAATTCTAATCTTCAGAGTTACTATGCAAATATTTAATGGCTATATTCACCCAAAATTACTTAATCAATGATTTAATAAATCTAATGTTAATTATGATCTCAATCCACATTTGGAATGATTTAAACTGACTTAAATGTACAAACTAATAAGGTTAAATCATCTCTTCACTACATGGCCTACTTTTAAATCGACATAACCGAAGTCCGCTCATGAATGGCAGAGGCGAGGGACTGACATTGCCCTATCAAGCAGGACAATGCAATAGAGACTGACCATCTTTACATATGATCAGCGCCCAAGGCCCCTCTCAAGCCAAGCTAGGACCAAGGAGGGCCAGGCAATGGCTGATGATGACTCAGCAGATAGACCTATAGGCTCCCCCAAACACCGCATCCTTAGCTCACAAGGATGGTGATGTTGTCGCGACCAAAGAAACTAACGAGTTTGAGCGGGACTCGAACCCCAGTCTGGCGTTCACCAGTCAAGGATGTTACGATATTGGCCACCACAACCCTAAAGCTTTAAGATAAACTTTACAATTTCGGCAGGATAAATATGTAACACGTGATTAAAAGAGTTAAGTATACAAAATGCAGATTAAAAAAAAGTGAAAATGCAGTGTAGCCAATATACGTTACTTTCTACACAGTTACAGGATAATGTATATATGCCCGTTCACCCAAAAGCCTCTGAACATCAGTAATTATCGAGAGAAATCTTGCAGTGAAACCTAAAATTGCACTGTTTCAAATTAGTCTTTATTCATTAAAAACATTGAAATGTAAGAAATATATTTGATTACTTACACATTCAATGTATATTCTATAAATAACAGGTTAATATTCGTCATATGATATTGACGGAAATATCTTTTATAAACTTTTTTCGATATTTGAACACAACAAACCTTCCAAAACAAAATAAATGAACCTCTTACCTTCGTAAGGACAAATACAATATTACATTCACTCTGATCTGACCGACTAACTAACGAGTATTGAAACAATCTTATTGCTTGTAACTGGTACGTCATTGTGACGTCACTATTACGTCACATTGCGATAAGGAGTGGTTGGTACGACTGAAAAAAATGTACTGCAAATGTACTCAAAATTATCACAATGATGGTATTTTCTATACCTTAACGCTAGATTATCTATATTGACATATCTTTTTTTTATATCATACTAAAGTTCACAATATTTAAAAAAAACTTTTTGGTTACTTGGAGGTGGTCCACACTAGGCTTCCTACAACCTCTAGTGTCGTGCAATCACCCAAAGATCTGCCTTTGCATAAAGAAACATCTGGCATAAGGCCCACCCATCCTAACACTGACCAAGACATATCCTAAACAGAAGTGAACTGAGTAAAACTAAGTATTAATGTGATACATACATAGACAGACAGACATACGCATCCTTAAATATACATTCTAATCAACATAATCCATACAGAAAATTTTGAAAGGCTACATATTAAAGCAAGCATAGTGTTTGATATATATACAATAACCAACAAAGTTATTATAAATACCTACTAATTGCTATACATCGTGCAGCCAACGAATCGTGTTGACACGAGAATAGTTAAGATGGTTTCATATTATTAGAACCTATAGTCCATTTCTTTTAGCGATGCATATTTGCACCGAATCGCAGCGGTGGTGCCCTTTTAGCTCGGAAAAGTTTCCTGATCGCTGATTGGTTGGACAAGATCATTCTAACCAATCAGCGACCAGGAAACTTTTCCTGAGCTAAAAGAGCACCACCGCTGCGAGTCGGTGCAAATATGCATCGCTCAAAGAAATGGACTATAGATATATGTTTACTGCAGGTTCTAGAGCTTCCAAGTATGGCGGCCCCGAGACTTATACAATAAGTTCCCACTAGACATCCGAATACTTTAAGATATTAAGGCTTTCAAGAGGAAACTGAAAACCATCTTGTTCCCTAAGTGCCTCGATAATGTTCATTTGACAATAAATGCTGTGGGATAGTCTAAATACTCTTCAAGTACCTAAGAATATATACGACAAATAGATTTTGTAAATCCTGTAGGGCACAGGGTTCCCCTATTATTATTATTATTATTACTAAGCTACAACCCTAGTTGGAAAAGCAAGGTGCTGTAAGCCCAGTGGCTCCAACAGGGAAAATAACCCAGTGAGGAAAGGAAAGGTAACAAGGAAAAATAAAACTTTAGAACAAAAACACACACACACACACACACATATATATATATATATATATATATATATATATATATATATATATATATATATATATATATATATATATATATATATATATATATATATATATATATATATATTATATATATATATAATATATATGTGTATAAAATATACATAATATATATATATATATATATATATATATATATATATATATATATATATATATATATATATAATATATTATATATACATAAAGTAAATATTTCCTAAATAAACTATAAAACTTTAACGAAACACGAAAAATATGATAGAATAGTATGCCCGAGTATACCTCAAGCAAGAGAACTCAGGCCCGAAAAGGTGGAAGACTTAAGGTACAGAGACTATGTAATAGAATCAGGGGGAAAAAATGCACAAAATCAACTACAGAATTAATCGTTTATACCGTAGAGCAATAGATGATAAGAACTACTTTCCAGGCAAAAGGTTGACCCCTTTCTTGAGACTGGAAACACACAGTCCAGATCACCTCGTCTCGAACTAAACTGGACAATAACTAATTTTCCAATGACACTTCACGATGTTACGCCGTTATTGACACCTGGGGGGAAGGGGGTAGGGGGGGAAGGGGGTAGGGGGGGAAGGGGGTAGGGGGGGAAGGGGGTAGGGGGGGAAGGGGGTAGGGGGGAGGGGGGTTAATATGCGGGGGAAGGGACTGGACAGGGAGAATGTGGGGGGGGAGGGGGAACGTTTACTTAAGGTTATTTTTATTACCAAAAAATGTATTACTGCTTTACCACAGAAATCATATTGCTTGACCAAAAATGCACGACTGCTTTACAAAAAATGCACGACTGCTTTACAAAAAATGCACGACTGCTTTACAAATAATGCACAACTGCTTTACTAAAGATGCACAACTGCTTTACAAATAATGCACAACTGCTTTACTAAAGATGCACGACTGCTTTACAAATAATGCACGACTGCTTTACAAATAATGCACGACTGCTTTACAAATAATGCACGACTGCTTTACAAAAAATGCACGACTGCTTTACAAAAAATGCACGACTGCTTCACAAAAAATGCACGACTGCTTCACAAAAATGCATGACTACAAAAATGCACTACTGCTTTACAGAAAATGCACGACTGCTTTACAAATAATGCACGGCTGCTTTACAGAAAAATGCACGGCTGCTTTACAGAAAAATGCACGGCTGCTTTACAAAAAATGCACGACTGCTTTACAAAAAATGCACGACTGCTTTACAAATAATGCACAACTGCTTTACAAAACATGCAAGACTGCTTTACAAAAAATGCACGACTGCTTTACAAAAAATGCACGACTGCCTTACAAAAAATGCACGACTGCCTTACAAATAATGCACAACTGCTTTACAAAACATGCAAGACTGCTTTACAAAAAATGCACGACTGCTTCACAAAAATGCATGACTACAAAAATGCACTACTGCTTTACAGAAAATGCACGACTGCTTTACAAATAATGCACGGCTGCTTTACAGAAAAATGCACGGCTGCTTTACAGAAAAATGCACAACTGCTTTACAAAAAAAAATGCACAACTGCTTCACAAAAAAATGCACGACTCCTTCACAAAAAAATGCACGACTGCTTTACAAATAATGCACAACTGCTTTACAAAAAATGCAAGACTGCTTTACAAAAAATGCAAGACTGCTTTACAAAAAATGCACGACTGCTTTACAAAAAATGCACAACTGCTTTACAAAAAATGCACAACTGCCTTACAAAAAAATGCACGACTGCTTTACAAAAAATGCACGACTGCTTTACAAAAAATGCACGACTGCTTTACAAAAAAATGCACGACTGCTTTACAAAAAAATGCACGACTGCTTTACAAAAAATGCACAACTGCTTTACAAAAAATGCACGACTGCTTTACAAAAAATGCACGACTGCTTTACAAAAAATGCACGACTGCTTCACAAAAAATGCACGACTGCTTCACAAAAAATGCACGACTGCTTCACAAAAATGCATGACTACAAAAATGCACTACTGCTTTACAAAAAATGCACGACTGCTTTACAAAAAATGCACGACTGCCTTACAAATAATGCACGACTGCCTTACAAATAATGCACAACTGCTTTACAAAAAATGCACGACTGCTTCACAAAAATGCATGACTACAAAAATGCACTACTGCTTTACAGAAAATGCACGACTGCCTTACAAAAAATGCACGACTGCTTCACAAAAATGCATGACTACAAAAATGCACTACTGCTTTACAAATAATGCACGACTGCCTTACAAATAATGCACGACTGCCTTACAAATAATGCACAACTGCTTTACAAAAAATGCAAGACTGCTTTACAAAAAATGCACGACTGCTTTACAAAAAATGCACAACTGCTTTACAAAAAATGCACAACTGCCTTACAAAAAATTGCACGACTGCTTTACAAAAAATGCACGACTGCTTTACAAAAAATGCACGACTGCTTTACAAAAAATGCACGACTGCTTTACAAAAAATGCACGACTGCTTTACAAAAAAATGCACGACTGCTTTACAAAAAATGCATGACTGCTTTACAAAAAAATGCACAACTGCTTTACAAAAAATGCACGACTGTTTTACAAAAAATGCACAACGGATTTACAAAAAAATGCACAACTCCTTTACACAAAAAAGCACAACTGCTTTACAAAAAATGCACAACTGCTTTACAAAAAATGCACAACTGCTTTACTAAAAAAAATGCACGACTGCTTTACTAAAAAAAATGCACGACTGCTTTACAAAAAAATGCACGACTGCTTTACAAAAAATGCACAACGGATTTACAAAAAATGCACAACGGATTTACAAAAAATGCACAACTGCTTTACAACAAATGTACGACTACTTTACCACTACCGCATTACTGATATATCAAACGTATATTGTCTCTCAAGTGTTTAATGTGAATTCAACTCCATAATCGACTCAGAAGAGAATCATATGCTATAGTTACTTTATGTTTTATATAAGCACTAAATACATCACGTTTTGCACCGTATGCATCGCTAAATGCGTTTTGCAACGCTCAAAAAAGCACCCCCTTATCAGTGTTCTTCTATACATTTGTTCATACTTCCTTTCTATTAGCATTTAACTTCAAAACTGAATGGCTTCTTGGACCCTAGCACCGGCCCATTTGGTTCAATTGCACGAAATGGTTCAGAGTTCAAATTTGATTCAAGTTTACCGTTAATGGAACTTCCTTATCTCGGAAATTATCATAAACGGGAAAATATAAATGAGAGAGAGAGAGAGAGAGAGAGAGAGAGAGAGAGAGAGAGAGAGAGAGAGAGAGAGAGAGAGAGAGAGAGAGAGAGAGTATTAAATGTGTATTAGAGAGAGCAAGAGAGGGAGCGAGAGCGGGACAGGGAGGGAGAGGGAGAGGGAGGGAGAGGGAGAGGGAGGGAGAGGGAGCAAGAGAAGGAGCGAGAGCGGGAGAGGGAGCGAGAGCGAGAGGGGGAGCGAGAGCGCGAGGGGGAGAGGGAGCGAGAGCGCGAGGGGGAGAGGGAGCGAGAGCGAGTGTATTAGATATCCGTCTGAGAGAGAGAGAGAGAGAGAGAGAGAGAGAGAGAGAGAGAGAGAGAGAAAGAGAGAGAGAGAGAGAGAGAGAAAGAGAGAGAGAGAGAGAAGAGAGAGAGAGAGAGAGAGAGAGAGAGAGAGAGAGAGAGAGAGAGAGAGAGAGAGAGTTGTAATATGCGTCTTATCAAAACGTTTTGACTTTTCTTCCAAGTTAAGTTTAAGACTTGCAAGATCAGCTTCCTAATCACACGTAAATACCAACGTACGTAGAAATAAGCGTATACCTTGACGGGTTTACAGTTTATTCGAACGACAAAATGGGCTTGTTAACGATTAGATAATCACTCGTTACTTGTTAGTGGCCTTCAAGGCCCGAAAAAGATGCGCAACGTAAGGCCACCCTTATACATATTTGTTAAAACACTTATATTGTTACTCTTCTTGGAATATTTCATTTTCATTTTTACACTTTCCTCACTGGGCTATTTTCCCTGTTGGAGCCCTTGGGCTTATAGCATCTTGCTTTTCCAATTAGGGTTATAGCTTAGCTTATAATAATAATAATAATAATAATAATAATAATAATAATAATAATAATAATAATAATAATAATAATAATAATAATAATAATACCTTACTCTTATTGCCCCACCATTAATTTCCGATATAACCCGAATACTATTTTCTAGTTTAGGTTGGGTTGGGTTAGGTTAGGTAAATTACCCTACAATAACCTTATCTAAAAATTGTTTTAGGGTTTTACGGGAAATTAGTGGTGTGGCAATAACAGGTAAGTACCCCATGTTCTTGTCTAATGCCCTTTTCACTCGAAGTCGTAGCATTCAGTGAAAACAGAGCCGCTAGATTAATAAAAGGACTACACAATAGGGATAGAGTTACCCCTGCACTAATTAAATTACACTGGCTGCCGGTAAAGGCAAGAATTGAGTACAAGCTACTCTTACTAACGTTTAAGATACTGAACCAAAATGAACCAAAATACCTAAAAGAATGCCTGAACAAACCAGAACTAGAAACGAATGTTACCATAAGACACATGAGTGACAAACATAGGCTATCTGAACCAAAAACAAATAGTATATTTGGTGGAAGGGCTTTTAGCTACTGTACACCTAGACATTATAATAAACTGCCAACTGAAATGAAGGACCTAAAGGGAGCAATTGAATTTAAGAAGAAACTAAAGACATTACTTTTCACAAGATCATATGATTTGGAAGATGCTACAATCAAAGAATTGTATAAGTTATAATGAAAATGTTTCGTTAGATGATTGATATGGACCCGCCCGAGTAGTTCACTCGACTTCAGTGGAGGGTTGGATTTAAACCCAAAACAAGTAAACAAGTAATAAGTGGGTTTCTACTTCTTAAAACACTGCAGATTTCCACTGATCTTGAACTTTTCAGGCAGCTTGTTATAGATTCTTTGTCTACGCGATCCAAACGCTCTAAAACATATATTTAAATTACATCTTTTCTCATTCAATCTACGACGATCTACGCCATGCTGATAACCCACATAGACTATTCGAAATTAGTGTGAATCATGCAATAGGAGGAAGAACGTTCAGTTATGCTGCACCGAGACTCTTTAACGACCTTCCACTCGATGTCAAGAATAGCAATAATGTGGCAGCTTTCAAGAAAAACCTGAAGACTTATCTTTTTAGAAAGTGTTATAATAGTGACTTGAAAACTATTAAGCCTGAATACAAATGCTAGCGAAATAACTGATAATGATACAGAGCAAAATATTAACTGGAAAGAAATTATCTTCACACACCAGGGCCCGCCTGAACAGACCTTTAGTGTCTGATGGAGGGCGAGAAATAAACCCGTAAAAGTAAGTAAGTAAAGTCATGGAAGTGTCAATATTAAAGGCATTTAATTCATTTTTATGTATTTCGGTTTACCAAATTGTGGTGTATCGTAGTTTCAAGTTTTTAAAAGGGGTATTTAAACATTCAGAACTCGTGTATATATATGAATCTGCTCAACGAAGACACTTTAATATCTCGTAAATAATCCTTGCCTTAACTGGCAGCCAATGAAAATTAATCAACATTGGTGGAATCCTTTCTCGCCTAGGTAAACCTTTGATTAATCTGACAGCTCTGTTCATATTTAGGAGTTTTATCAGTAAATAGTTGGGTAGTCCATAGTATACCGAGTTGCAATAATCCAGCTTGGATATAATTCTGGACAAGCATTTTTTATAGTTTTTTCAACCAAATATTTCTTAATGAAAGCAATATACTTATGATATTCAATTGCCTTTACTCCATTAGTAATCTGATCATGAAAGGATATATGATAATCAATGAAGACTCCTACGTCTCTGACAACATATTTTACTACCAAAGTGGTTCATTGCATTCGAATTTGGGGCTTGAAAATCGAAAAAAAGTCTAAGACTACAAAATTCGAGGAATTATTAATGAAGACGACTAATTCGAGACATTATTAACGAAGACGACTAATTCGAGACATTATTAACGAAGACGACTAATTCGAGACATTATTAACGAATACGACTAATTCGAGACATTATTAACAAAGACGACTAATTCGAGACATTAACAAAGACGACTAATTCGAGGCATTATTAACAAAGACGACTAATTCGAGACATTAAAGAAGACGACTAATTTGAGACATTAAAGAAGACGACTAATTTGAGACATTAAAGAAGACGACTAATTTGAGACATTATTGACAATATTAACAAAGACGACTAATTTGAGACATTAAAGAAGACGACTAATTTGAGACATTAAAGAAGACGACTAATTTGAGACATTAAAGAAGACGACTAATTCGAGACATTAAAGACGACGACTAATTCGAGACATTAAAGACGACGACTAATTCGAGACATTATTAACGAAGACGACTAATTCGAGACATTATTAACAAAGACGACTAATTCGAGACATTATTAACGAAGACGACTAATTCGAGACATTATTAACGAAGACGACTAATTCGAGACATTATTAACAAAGACGACTAATTCGAGACATTAACAAAGACGACTAATTCGAGGCATTATTAACGAAGACGACTAATTCGAGACATTATTGACAATATTAACAAAGACGACTAATTTGAGACATTAAAGAAGACGACTAATTTGAGACATTAAAGAAGACGACTAATTTGAGACATTAAAGAAGACGACTAATTTGAGACATTAAAGAAGACGACTAATTTGAGACATTAAAGAAGACGACTAATTCGAGACATTATTGACAATATTAACAAAGACGACTAATTTGAGACATTAAAGACGACGACTAATTTGAGACATTAAAGAAGACGACTAATTTGAGACATTAAAGAAGACGACTAATTTGAGACATTATTAACGAAGACGACTAATTCGAGACATTATTAACGAAGACGACTAATTCGAGACATTATTAACAAAGACGACTAATTCGAGACATTAACAAAGACGACTAATTCGAGGCATTATTAACGAAGACGACTAATTCGAGACATTATTAACAAAGACGACTAATTCAAGACATTATTAACAAAGACGACTAATTCGAGACATTAACAAAGACGACTAATTCGAGACATTATTAACAAAGACGACTAATTCGAGACATTAACAAAGACGACTAATTCGAGGCATTATTAACGAAGACGACTAATTCGAGACATTATTGACAATATTAACAAAGACGACTAATTTGAGACATTAAAGAAGACGACTAATTTGAGACATTAAAGAAGACGACTAATTTGAGACATTAAAGAAGACGACTAATTTGAGACATTAAAGAAGACGACTAATTTGAGACATTAAAGAAGACGACTAATTCGAGACATTATTAACGAAGACGACTAATTCGAGACATTATTAAGGAAGACGACTAATTCGAGACATTATTAACGAAGACGACTAATTCGAGACATTATTAACGAAGACGACTAATTCGAGACATTATTAACAAAGACGACTAATTCGAGACATTATTAACAAAGACGACTAATTCGAGACATTATTAACAAAGACGACTAATTCGAGACATTATTAACAAAGACGACTAATTCGAGACATTATTAACAAAGACGACTAATTCGAGACATTAACAAAGACGACTAATTCGAGACATTATTAACAAAGACGACTAATTCGAGGCATTATTAACGAAGACGACTAATTCGAGACATTATTGACAATATTAACAAAGACGACTAATTTGAGACATTAAAGACGACGACTAATTTGAGACATTATTAACGAAGACGACTAATTCGAGACATTATTAAGGAAGACGACTAATTCGAGACATTATTAACGAAGACGACTAATTCGAGACATTATTAACGAAGACGACTAATTCGAGACATTATTAACAAAGACGACTAATTCGAGACATTATTAACAAAGACGACTAATTCGAGACATTATTAACAAAGACGACTAATTCGAGACATTATTAACGAAGACTAAGTCGAGACATTAACAAAGACGATTAATTCGAGACATTATTAACGAAGACGACTTGCTACCATTCAAAAATATCTCATTAAAGTTATCAGAAGATAAATTCCTTTTAAAACAAGTATATAAGAATTTTCTTTAGGATAAATATAATTTCAAGGTCTACTGGCCGTACTGAAGTAGGTCCATCTTTAAATAGGATTTATATTAGTTCGTTGAGGGAACAAAAGACTTATTTTGAGTGTCATTTGACTGACGATTTAACAGAAAATGAGCAATATTTGATTCGAAATATTGAATACTCTGAATGAATGAGATAAAATGACAGTGGAGGTCTTGTATAAAGTAGGGTTCCCCTGTTGTATGGGACCAGAAAAGCAGCCGTCAAAGTAAAGTGATTAAGTAGTTGTAGAAGTTAGGAAATTTTCAAAAAGGCCGAGATAAATTTCCCCAAAGTGCAACTTGAAAATTACAAAACACACAGGAGAAAATATTGGTAAAAGGTGCCCCACCCCGAGAAGGGATTACTCCTATACTGATTGAATGACACCAGCTGCCTATTAAATCTAGAATAAAGTTTAATATATGCGCCATAACCCATCAAGTTATCAGAACAAGTCCAAAATATATAGAATTGCTACCCGTCATACCCACAACGAAGGTAAGATTTCGTTAGAGTCCCACCCAGCGCCATTACTGGCAAGTAGTGATGGCACTGGGTGGGACTCTAACGAAATATTACCTCCAACGAATCGTCTTGACAAGAGAATAGTTACAGACGGTTTCAAACGATTGGAGCCAAGATGTATGTCTAATGTATGTTCTAGAGCTTTCAAATATGCAGCCCTAAGACTATGTAAGACGTTCCCACAAAAAATATTAAGTCTTTAAAGAGGAAACTGAAGTGCTTCGACAATATGGATTTGACAATTAACAATGGAATGTGTGATACTCTAAATACCTAAGGATGTACACAGCAAACAGATCTTGTAGGTCCTGTTGGGCGCAGGATTCCATGCGTGATAGGACTAGATAAACGGTTGTCAAAGTCATTAAGTAATTATGGGGCGTGGCTTATGCTTGAGAGTTCTTAGGCTAAAAACCATTAAAATAAGAATTTTTATTTATACACTTTCCGTTAAGCCGAATTATACCCAAATCAACAATATACAAACATATGCACTTGAGAGATTATTCACATATATTACACAACTACACAAGCAAGATAGTTTAGCAAAATAAAAAAAAAAATCAATATTTCACAGCCATTTAGACAAAGATATGTACGTTTCTATCCCACTGCTGGACAAAAACCTGTGACATGTCCAAAGCCATTTCTTGGGTTTGGCCAATTTTTATCACCATGCTGGCCAACTGCGGATTGGCGATGGTAGGAGACTTTCGTCTGGTAGCTCTGAGCTAACCAACTTAGTATGTGTGGCCCTGGCTAGTACAGCTTTGCTGATCATGGTGATAAGCAAAACCCTTTCAGCGCGTTAAGGTATACCCAGTCGGAAACATTACAATTGTAATTATAAAAGTATAATTAAAAGACGTAACTGCCCCAATTTCATCATATGTATGACAATCTCTTGATTATCTATAATAACTAAAAACTCATAACTGCTCTGCTTTCGAAAGCTAATAGCTTAATTGGCATGGTATAGTAATAAGGTGTAATTAGCAATGTCGGTCATTACTGGGGTCATAGTTTACACTATTTGGCTTATATTTTAAAATGAATAATTAACTATCACCAGCAACATCGTCAGATAAACAGGAATGATTAACAATATCACCAGCAACATCGTCAGTTAAACAGGAATGATTAACAAAATCACCAGCAACATCGTCAGTTAAACAGGAATGATTAACAAAATCACCAGCAACATCGTCAGATAAACAGGAATGATTAACAATATCACCAGCAACATTGTGTAAACACAACTTTACATTTTTAAAATATACAATAATTCCCTTTCAATAATGAAACATTTACAAAACAATTAAGACGAGAAATCACTCTTAAAACACCCTTTTCTTACCGAAAAATCGACTTCGAAGACACAAGCAGAAGAGACACGTCTTGCTTCTAACCAGTTTAAAAAGACAATGGCTCTCTTTGTCTCTTTTACCCAATCGGACACGCCCACTTTGGTCTGACCAATCAGAAGCCGCCACCTGGAACGACGCTTCTATTGCTTCGTTTATTAGTCAAAAACTTTGCCTTTTGACTGAGAATCTTTATTAGATAAAATAAGATCAAGATTTTAAAATGAGTATTTAAACATCCAGAACTCAGTGCATATATATGAATAATCTGCTCAACGAAGACGTTTTTTATAAAGATAATTCAGTATAAAGTTGTCTCAGCAAACTGTTTTGCGTTGCCAAACTTTACTTTTAAGCGGGGTTTACACGGGCGAACAGCTCGTCGAGCCTGGTTCGACAACCTTATGTTTGAATTGATGTTCGAGCGTGTAAACGGGCTATTTGGTTGTCGAGCGCGCTCGTCGAACGGCTCGATGAAAGTCAGGCTCATCTTGACTTTTGTGGGCGGAGCTACATTGTTTGACGAACGGTGTGAACGTGTGAACGGGTGTCGAGCATCGAACCTCAGTTGTTATTCAAACCTGCTAGAGGAAACATCATCAAAGAAATGAATAATGGCTGCCATTAATGACAGCAAGAATTAGAAGGAAGTCGTACATGATTTCATACATGCATATCGGGCTCATCCAGCTTTATGGAAAGTTAAATCAAAAGATCATTAAGTAACCTTACTGTTGCTAAATAGCGTAAAGTGACACTCAGTCTTTCATGCGGAGTTATGACCTTCCTCATAATTGTATCTTCGTAAGTAATGAAAGGGCTGACACGATTCAATAGATCAATGTACATGTCTTCATCCATATGCAAAAAATTGCGCCAGTCATCTGGCTCTAATTTTAAAGCAACAAGCAGGTTGGTGTGTGAAAATTTCTCTCGTTTTAGTAGCCAATCCTTCGTCCACTTTGATCTTTTTTCCTTCTTAGTGGCACTGCTAAAGCAATGGCTATCAAATCGTCCTGACCGAGAGACATGTTGACGTTGTTTTAGCACGAGGCACACTGAGGTTCGATGTACTGTCTGATTCACAGTCTGAAAGCTCTTCGAGCCGTTTTACAAGTAGGTTCGACAACCGGGCTCGACGAGCTGTTCGGCCGTGTAAATCCGCCTTTAGTAAACGCAACAACCGTCTGTTTGCTAAATCGTAGTTTGCCATTGTTTGGGCTAAAGTTTACATTAGTCTATGCTTTAATTATAGAAAACGTTTATTAGTCAGAGAAAACTTTTCAAATTTTATGGGAGACTTAGCAATATTTGCGAGATCCACTAAAATAAAGTTTAATCTATCATAAGAGGGTTTTCTTGATCTGTAAATTACTTTCTATGATACAATTTTGGCGGTACATTAAAAAACAAAATTTATCAACCGAAAGGACTTACTTTGTAGAATGTGGCATGAAGAGGCAAAACCTGATGAATGGGAGTTAGGAGTGTTGGTGAAAATAGCAAAAAAAGGGAGACCTGACTGATTGCAATAATTACAGAGGCATAACACTTACATCAGTTGTGATGAAAACATATAGCATGCTTATTTCAAAGAGACTGGGGAGAAATATTGATGAAAAGCTGAGAGATGAACAAGCAGGATTTAGAAAAGGTAGAAGTTGCACTGACCAAATTTTCATTTTGAGACTTGTTAATGGAGTCTTATCAAATTAACTTCCAGTGAACACGGACTACTCCAAGGGAATGTGTTGTCACCTATGGTTGGTTATCCTCCCCAAGGATTTTGTAATGTGTAGAACAGGTAGAGATGGTGGAGAAGGATTGGACTGGATAGTGATAGGAATTTAGCAGACCTAGAATAGGTTGATGATGCTCTCCTTGTTAGCAGAACACCACAAGATTTTCAATGTTTGCTTATCTGAATGCATGAAATATCACACAAGATTGGACTGAAGATAAATAGAAGAAAGACAGAGATGATTGAGAACGG
Source organism: Palaemon carinicauda (assembly GCF_036898095.1). Taxonomy (NCBI): domain Eukaryota; kingdom Metazoa; phylum Arthropoda; class Malacostraca; order Decapoda; family Palaemonidae; genus Palaemon; species Palaemon carinicauda. The sequence goes on from NC_090758.1 coordinate 72,673,850, forward strand.
AGTATGCAATGGAAGACGAAATATAATTGGAAGGAAAAAAGGATTAAAGAGGTAGAATCATTTAAGTTTTTAGGAACTATGATCTCCAAGACAAGGACTTTAGAATTAGAGTTTAGTGAAAGATTTAAGAAAAGCAAATCGGAAGATGGCTAGGTTAAGTAAAATATGGAAATCAAATCGCCTGAAATTACATATTAAAATCAAACTATATATCAGTTTAGTGAAATCGGTGTTACTATATGGACATGAGTCGTGGTATGACAACGAAACAATCTCCAACAGATTTAGTAGATTTGAGAACAAAGCCCTCAGAAGGATATTGGGAGTTCAATAGCAGGACATGATTAAAAATGAAACTATAAGAGATTATTCGAGTGCCTTATGTGGATGAGATCATGACTAGGGGTAGATGGAGATGGTTTGATCATGCTCTCCGCACTCCCCAAGAGAGATTAGTTAACTAAGCTTTCAACTTAGCTCCACAAGGCACTAGAAGAGTTGTAAGACCCAGGCTAACATGGATGAGAACTATGAAGCGTGAAGTAGATGATGATGAATGAAGATAGAGAGCTCAAGATAGAGACGACTGGCGAGATCTAGCCGAGGCCCTTTCGTCAATAGGCGTAGGAGGAGATGATGATGATTTGTTTAATACATTCATCAATTAAAACTATAAAAGTCCAAAAAAGTAAAGATAGAGTTATAGTTTGAGCGTAAATGATAATAGTAGCTATTGCTAATATTTCAGACAGCTTGAATAATAGCATAGATGAAAATAATGCTTTGAATGCAATTAACAATTATAAAAACATAATATCATAAGCATTTCAGATATCCCAAAACCTCCACCAAAGCAGAAAGGTCAAAACACAAAGTTACTTTCCTATGTCTCCCAAAACCTACATAAATGTTCCCAATATCGAGAAACTCTTCATATACAAAATTGTCATTTAAATCAACACAATGATTATTGATTAATCCTTCAGACTAACAAGCAAATAAACAAACATAGATTCGTAGAGAGAGGTCCTTGAGCGAAGCAGCCAGAACATATGGGATATAGGATAAGGGGATAGATTCGTAGAGCGAAGTCCTTGAGCGAGGCAACCAGAACATATAGGATATAGGATAAGGAGATAGATTCGTAGAGAGAGGTCCTTGAGCGAGGTAGCCAGAACATATAGGATATAGGATAAGGGGATAGATTCGTAGAGCGAGGTCCTTGAGCGAGGTAGCCAGAACATATAGGATATAGGATAAGGGGATAGATTCGTACAGAGAGGTCCTTGAGCGAGGCAGCCAGAACATATAGGATATAGGATAAGGGGAGAGATTCGTATAGAGAGGTCCTTGAGCGAGGCAGCCAGAATATATAGGATATAGGATAAGGAGATAGATTCGTAGAGAGAGGTCCTTGAGCAAGGCAGCCAGAACATATAGGATATAGGATAAGGGGATAGATTCGTACAGAGAGGTCCTTGAGCGAGGCAGCCAGAACATATAGGATATAGGATAAGGGGATAGATTCGTAGAGATAGGTCCTTGAGTGAGGCAGCCAGAATATATAAGATATAGGATAAGGGGATAGATTCGTACAGTGAGGTCCTT
>NC_090758.1:72675957-72680957 GCF_036898095.1 Palaemon carinicauda
ACTGATATATAGCCTGATTTAATATGTAATTTCAGGCGATTTGATTTCCAGATTTTACTTAACCTAGCCATCTTCTGATTTGCTTTTCTTAAATCTTTCACTAAACTCTAATTCTAAAGTCCCTGTATTGGAGATCATAGTTCCTAAAAATTTAAATGATTCTACCTCTCTAATCCTTTTTTCCTTTCAATTATATTTCGTCTTCCATTGCATACTCCGTTCTCATCATCTCTGTCTTTCTTCTATTTATCTTCAGTCCAACCTTGTGTGATATTTCATGCATTCAGATAAGCAAGCATCATCAGCCTATTCTAGGTCTGCTAAATTCCTATCACCAATCCAGTCCAATCCTTCTCCACCATCTCTGACTGTTCTGCGCATTACAAAATCCTTGGGGAGGATAACCAACATAGGTGATAACACATTCCCTTGGAGTAGTCCGTGTTCACTGGAAGTTAATTTGATAAGACTCCATTAACAAGTCTCAAAATGAAATTTGGTCAGTGCAACTTCCACCTTTTCTAATCCTGCTTGTTCATCTCTCAGCTTTTCATCAATATTTCTCCCCAGTCTCTTTGAAATAAGCATGCTATATGTTTTCATAACAACTGACGTAAGTGTTATGCCTCTGTAATTATTGCAATCAGTCAGGTCTCCCTTTTTTTGCTATTTTCACAAACACTCTTAACTCCCATTCATTAGGTTTTGCCTCTTCATACCACATTCTACAAAGTAAGTCCTTTCGGTTGATAAATTTTGTTTTTTAATGTATCGCCAAAATTGTATCATAGAAAGTAATTTACAGATCAAGAAACCCCTTTTATCTTTATCTTAATGGATCTCGCAAATATTGCTAAGTCTCCCATAAAAATTGAAACGTTTTCTCTGACTAATAAACGTTTTCTAATAATTAAAGCATAGCCTAATGTAAACTTTAGCCCAAACAATGGCAAACTATGATTTAGCAAACAGACGGTTGTTACGTTTACTTACTTACTTACTTTTACTTTTACGGGTATATTTCTCGCCCTCCAATCAGACACTAAAGGTCTGTTCAGGCGGGCCCTGGTGTGTGAAAAAATGATTTCTTTCCAGTTAATATTTTGCTCCGTATCGTTATCAGTTATTTCGCTAGCATTTGTATTCAGGCTTAATAGTTTTCAGGTCACTATTATAACACTTTCTAAACAGATAAGTCTTCAGGTTTTTTCTTGAAAACTGCCACATTTTTGCTATTCTTGACATCGAGTGGAGGTCGTTGAAGAGTCTCGGTGCAGCATAACTGAACGTTCTTCCTCCTATTGCATGATTCACACTAATTTCGAATAGTCTATGTGGGTCATTAGCATGTCTAACTTTTACAGCGGCACAGGTAGCTTCAGGGTAGGGGACCAAGCAATCACGAAGATATTTAGGCTTATCACTTGTAAGTGCTTTGTGAGTCAACAAACAAATCTTAAATTCAATTCTAGCCTTAACAGGTAACCAATGTAGATCGATCAGTGCAGGAGTTATTCTCTCCCATAGTTTAATGCCTTTTATCAGTCAAGCCGCCCGGTTTTGCACATTTTTGAAGCTTTCCTAGTAGTGTATTGGGCAATTTGTAGTACAGAGAATTGCAATAATCAAGCCTTGATATTACATGACTCATCACTAAAATTTTTGTACTGCCCTCTGTTAAATATTTTCTAATAAATGCTATGTTTCTCAGGTGATAGTTACACACTTTCACTGTGTTCACTATTTGATCCTTCATTGACAAATTACAGTCTATCAGTACACCAAATTTTTCACAACAGGCACAATCCCAACATCAGCATCACCAATTTTATATACTTTGAATTAACTGGTAACTCTTCAAAGCCACCTTTGTGCCAAAAAACATACATTCTGTTTTATCATCATTTAATTTGAGCTTTTTCCTCAGTATCCATGTTTTTATTTCAGTCATTATCTCGTCAATTTTCTTTTCTGTATCTTGTGTTGTTGAAATTGAAAGGTAGAACTGAGTATCATCTGCATATAGTTTAAAGCCCACTTTTTGTTTTTTCAAGATGTGTGATAGCTCGATAGTATATATGTTAAACAAGATAGGGCCCAGAACACTACCCTGTGGTACACCCTTCATAAGAATTCTCTCACTGGATCGGTTTCCAGAAACTTCTACAATAGTCTTCCTATTCATTAAGTAACTTCGCAAAAATTTCAGTGCTTCCTCAGTCACTCCAATAGACTTTAAGTCGTCAAGTAAAGTACTCGTGCACAACAGTGTCAAAAGCAGCACTAAGATCTAACATAATCAAAATTCCACACTTTCCCTCCTCAAGAAGACCTATCATATCATTCATTATAGAGCATAAGGTAGTTTCTGTAGAATGATTAGCTCTGTAGGCCGATTGATTTTCTGGGAATACCTCTAACTCATCAATATGCGCCCATAATTGCTCACTTATGACTTTTTCAATAAGCTTCGACATGTAGGATAAATTTGAAATGGGCCTATATGAATTTAGCTCGTTTACATCACCTTTTCCTTTGTAAATTGGTTTGATCTACGCAGTTTTTTCACAGCTAGGAAAACAGGATTGTGATATACTTAGGTTAATTATGTTCAGGTAAATATTATATACAACTTGCTTGTTTGGAGCTTCACTTAATGAACTGTTTGGGAAAGGGTCGTTTCCACAATATGTATTCTTCATCTCTCTCATAACCTTTAACAAGTCACACATATCTATTTTCTTAAATTTTATTAACTTCTTTCCCTCCTTCACTGGCATAACTGACTGTCCTTCCAAGTGATTTTGGGGGGAAGCCTCTATAGATTTTATCAATTTTTTCATTGAAGAATATAGCAAATTTAACATTGTCAGGCAAGACATATTTTTTCTTTAATCCCATCAAATCATCTAGGTTTTTTGTGAAAGTCCTTCATGTTTATTGTTTTTTTTACATTCGCCGTTGTAGAATTTTCTTTTTGTTTTTTCTAACAGGATGTTATAGTCATTTCTGGCCTTATTATATAGATTTCTGGCTTGTAAGGATTTGGCCTCTTTTCCATCTGCCTTCCATCTTACGTCTGTGTCTTTTTGCCTTTAATAGCTCACTATTATACCATCTAACATTTTCGCGTACAACTATTTGTTTGCTCTTTATGGGACACATGGTATCGTACATTTTTCCAAAATTGTCGTTATATTTCTTGGTATAACACCCAACACATTCTCTATCTACCATATGTTCACATTGTATGTTCTCACAAGACATTTGCGCTACACTAGCTTCAATAAAATTCTCAGCATCAAAATTTTCCCGTTCCCTGTATGTGATCCATTTTTTTTCAATACTCTGATGCAATTTATATTAACATCAAAAGTGATGAGTTTAAGTGTTTTTTGAGATCTCAGTCTGGTTCCACTTCAAGGTTTCTTATTAGGTCTGAATCTTTTCCACATATGACCAAGTCGAGTGTATGACCACCTACTGACGTTGATACCAAAACACTGTTTATTGTATTAAACATCTCAAATACTTCCTTGAGTTCTTTAGTCTTATAATCGTTTTCATCATCTACCCAACAATTAAAGTCACCACCAATTAATGTATTTTTAATATCGTCCACCACACCCACAAGAATACTAAATTCTTCAATGAATTTCTTCATATTACTCCCTGGCGGTCTATATAATGATATTATATTCAGTACCTTACTGTTTCTTGTCAGTTTTAAATAGATATATTCAAACGTTTCAAATACTATTTCATTCATGATAGAAACCCTAGAGAAGGTTTTCGACACGGTTGTTACGTTTACTAAGAGTAAAGTTTGGCAACGCAAAACAGTTTGCTGAGACAACTTTATACTGAATTATCTTTATAAAAAAAACGTCTTCGTTGAGCAGATTATTCATATATATGCACTGAGTTCTGAACGTTTAGATATTCCTTTAAAAAAACTTTATTTTATTTTATCTAACAAAGATTCAAAACTGAAAGGCATAGTTTTTGACTAATGAACGAGGCAATAGAAACGTCGTTCCAGGTGGCGGCTTCTGATTGGTCAGACCAAAAGTGGGCGTGTCTGATTGGGTAAGAGAGACACAGAGAGACATTGTCTTTCTGAACTGGTTAGAAGCAAGACGTGTCCTCTTCTGTTTGTGTCTTCGAGGTCGATTTTTCGGTAAGAAAAGGGTGTTTTAAAAGTGATTACTAATCTTAATTGTTTTGTAAATGTTTCATTATTGAAAGGGAATTATTGGATATTTTAAAAATTGTGAAGTTTGTGTTTATACAGTACAGCGAAGAGTCGTCATATCAAATTTTATGAAACCAGATTTATTAAGCTGTCGAACCAAGTTGACTAATCTGTTCATTAGCTGACGATGTTGCTGGTGATATTTTGAATCATTCCGGTTAAAATATAAGCCAAATGGTGTAAACTATGTTCCCAGTAATGACCGATTTTATGCTAATTACCCTTATTACTAAACCATGCTAAGTAAGCAATTAGCTTTCGAAAACCATGCTACCGAGAGCAGATCAGTTATGAGTTTCAAATTATAGATAATTAAGAGATTGTCATACATATGATGAAATTGGGGGAATTACGTGTTTTAATTATACTATTATAATTACAATTATCATAATGTTTCCGACTGGGTATACCTTAACGTGTTGAAAGGGTTTTGCTTATCACCATGACCGGCAAAGCTGTACTAGTCAGGGAAACCTATACTAAGTTAGTTTGCTGAGAGTGATCAGACAAAAATCTCCCACCATCACTAATCCGCAGTTGACCAGCAGGTTGATGAAAATTGGCCAAACCCAAGACATGACTTTGGACATGTCTCAGACTTTTTGTCCTGCAGCGGGCTAGAAACATACATAAAATGTCTAAATAACTATGAAATATTGATTTTCTTTTATTTTATTTATTTTTTTCCTAAACTATCTTGGTTGTGTAATATATGTGAATAATCTAAGTGTATGATATGTTTGTA
>NC_090758.1:72690957-72719915 GCF_036898095.1 Palaemon carinicauda
TTCATCCATTATTTCTAGCATATCATTTACAACAGCTGATAATGCGTAGCAATAATTTAAATAACTATCAATGCTTAACTAATATTCTAAATAGTATATATTTCATAGCTACTAATGTATGGCTATTTAATAGCTAATACCTATCTATTTTGATAGCTATTATTGCAGGGCTATTACTTTGAAAGCTATTGGTGTCTAGCTATTACTTGCATGTCTGTTACTGTTTGGGGTAATTTGACAAATTGTTTAAGAACAGATGGAATTAATACGTTAGTGATAAGACCAATTGACTCCGATAGACAGTCGACTTTGTAAAGCGGGGTTTACAATGTCGAACCTGGTTGTCGAACCTGCTTCTCAAACCCGGTTGTCGAAACCCGATTGTCGAACCTGCTTGTCAAACTTGGTTGACGAACCCGATTATCAAACCTGGTTGTCGAACTTAGTTGTAGAACCCGGTTATCAAACCTGCTTGTTGAACATGGTTGTCGAATCTGGCTATCGAACCCGGTTGTCGAATCTGGTTGTCGAATCTGGCTATCGAACCCGGTTGTCGAACTGCTTGTCAAACTGCTTGTCGAACCTGCTTGTCGAACCCGATTATCAAACCTGGTTGCTGAACCCAGTCGTAGAACCCAATTATCAAACCTGGTTGTCGAACTCGGTTGTAGAACCCGGTTATCAAACCTGCTTGTTGAACCTGGTTGTCGAATCTGGTTATCAAACCTGGTTGTCGAATCTGGTTATCAAACCTGGTTGTCGAATCTGGTTATCAAACCTGGTTGTCGTACCCGGTTATCAAACCTGGTTGTCTACCCGGTTATCAAACCTGGTTGTCGAACTCGGTTGTAGAACCCGGTTGTCAAACCTGCTTGTCGAATCAGGTTATCAAACCTGATTGTCGATCCTGGTTATCAAACCTGGTTGTCGAATCTGGTTATCAAACCTGATTGTCGATCCCGGTTATCAAACCTGATTGTCGATCCCGGTTATCAAACCTGATTGTCGATCCCGGTTATCAAACCTGATTGTCGTACCCGGTTATCAAACCTGGTTGTCGTACCCGGTTATCAAACCTGGTTGTCGAACTCGGTTGTAGTACCCGGTTGTCAAACCTGCTTGTTGAACCTGGTTGTCGAATCAGGTTATTAAACTTGATTGTCGATACCGGTTATCAAACCTGGTTGTCGTACCCGGTTATCAAACCTGGTTGTCGTACCCGGTTATCAAACCTGGTTGTCGTACCCGGTTATCAAACCTGGTTGTCGCACCCGGTTATCAAACCTGGTTGTCGCACCCGGTTATCAAACCTGGTTGTCGCACCCGGTTATCAAACCTGGTTGTCGCACCCGGTTATCAAACCTGGTTGTCGCACCCGGTTATCAAACCTGGTTGTCGCACCCGGTTATCAAACCTGGTTGTCGCACCCGGTTATCAAACCTGGTTGTCGCACCCGGTTATCAAACCTGGTTGTCGTACCCGGTTAGCAAACCTGGTTGTCGTACCCGGTTATCAAACCTGCTTGTTGAACCTGGTTGTCTAATCAGGTTATCAAACCTGATTGTCGATCCCGGTTATCAAACCTGATTGTCGATCCCGGTTATCAAACCTGATTGTCGATCCCGGTTATCAAACCTGGTTGTCTACCCGGTTATCAAACCTGGTTGTCGAACTCGGTTGTAGAACCCGGTTGTCAAACCTGCTTGTTGAACCTGGTTGTCGAATCGGGTTATCAAACCTGATTGTCGATCCCGGTTATCAAACCTGGTTGGTGAACCCGGTTAGCAAACCTGGTTGTCGAACTCAGTTGTAGAACCCGATTATTAAAGCTGGTTGTTGAACCCGATTATTAAAGCTGGTTGTTGAACCCAGTTGTAGAACATGATTAATTATCAAATCTGGTTGTCGATCTCAGTTGTAGAACCCGGTTATCAAACCTGCTTGTCGAACCTGGTTGCCGAACCTACTTCTCGAACCCGGTTGTCGAACCTGCTTGTCGAACCCGGTTGTCGAGCCCGATTGTCGAGCCCGATTATCAAACCTGGTTGTCGAACTCAGTTGTAGAACCCGGTTATCAAACCTGCTTGTTGAACCTGGTTGTTGAACCCGGTTGTCGAACTGCTTGTCAAACAGTTCGAAGAGGTGGAGTCAAACGCAAATGCATACGGCTCGTGGACAGTGAAGCCCCGCCCACAAAAGTCAGGCGAGAACAGACTTTCTTCAAACCGTTTGACGAAGATGTTCGACAACCAAATACCCCGTTCACACGTTCGAACATCACTTCAAAGACTTGTCTGTCGAACCGTGTTTGACTAGTCGTTAAACCATTTCCTTTTAATGATAATCGACTCGAGGCAAAAAGTAATTAGAATATATTACAGAATATTTTTCCCATTTAAAGGTTTGTGATGAAAAGAAAAAAATTAATATAGACTTAAGCTGGAAAGCCTATTTCAGTAAGGTAACGTTCCTGACTGGTGAACGCCAGACTGGGGTTCGAATCCCGCTCAAACTCTTTATAGTTTCTTTGGTCGCTGCAACCTCACCAGCCTTGATAGGGGGTTTGAGGGAGCCTAAAGATCTATCTTTTAAGTTATCAGCAGCCATTGTTTGCCCCTCCCTGGTCCTAGCTTGGGTGGAGAGGGGGCTCGGGCGCTGATCATGTGTATATATGGTCAGTCTCTAGTTTGTCTTGCTTGATAAGGCAATGTCACTGTCCCTTGCCTCTGCCATTCATGAGCGGCCTTTTAAGAGTAATTGGAAAGGTGGGATGCACTTAGACCTGTTTAGATTGTTACACAATACTTTTCATTTTAACGTGTGGGCAATGACTGCATTACTTTTTAACGTGTGGGCAATGACTGCATTACTTTTTAACGTGTGGGCAATGACTGCATTACTTTTTAACGTGTGGGCAATGACTGCATTACTTTTTAACGTGTGGGCAATGACTGCATTACTTTTTAACGTGTGGGCAATGACTGCATTACTTTTTAACGTGTGGGCAATGACTGCATTACTTTTTAACGTGTGGGCAATGAATGCATTACTTTTTAACGTGTGGGCAATGAATGCATTACTTTTTAACGTGTGGGCAATGACTGCATTACTTTTTAACATGTGGGCAATGACTGCATTACTTTATGGGCCATTAATTGGGCTTGCAACACATGAAAAAGCCCTATACACTACAGAACCTACGAAATTATTTGTCGTTTATGATCTCGTTACGTATTTAAAGACACTCGTAGTGTACAGGGTGATTAAAAGAGAATGACTCTATTTCATGATCAAATATTCGTAAGTAAATGTATGAATCAGAATGAGAGAGTTGGTGTTTGAAAGATCAGATATCACCGTTTTCTATAATTGTCACGTGATGCTCATGCGTCTGGCAGCGACGACAACAAAATTACCTCACAGTTTGTGATTTTTTTTTCTCTGGGGGTTTGTAAAAGGTAAAGTCTTTGTTCCGCCATGAACTACTGACTTGGAAGACTTAAATCATCGAATAACAGCAGCGATCAATTCAATTGATCCTGCTGTGCTTCAACGCGTTTAAGAATTATCATATCGTATTGATGTTGTTCGTGCTGTAAGTGAGAGGGGGGGGGGGGATAGTGAGCACTTGTAACATGTGAAATAAAACTTGACTATTATTTTTTGCTAGTTTTCCTTATAAGATATTTAATCGTGAAATAGGGTCATTCTTTTTTAATCACCCTGTACATTATGTTTACCGTTAAATCCACATCTTATTTCAAGAACAAAGAAGTCTTCAACGGTCTTCTTGAAAGCTTCGATCTCATCAGTCATTCTGATGGTTTGTGCGAACTTTAATAATCTTGAAAGCTTTAGCTCAGGGGGGTTCTTAACCAGGGTGAAATCCCCCTCCCCCACGGGGTAAATTTCAAGTTTTTAATGGGGGCGGGGGCGCCTGATTAGGACCACAAATTGCTAAATTCAAACCTTTGGAATGTTTATTTCCTCAATACCTTTAAGATCCTGTGGGCTGAGTCCTATAGAAAAAGTAAGGATTTTTTATTTTATTTTTTTTATTTTTTTGTATGCGTATTATTTTGAATAAACTTTTTTTTCCCTTTTTTAAAGACCTTGTAATTGAGAGGGGGGATTATTTTCTGACATATGGTTAAAGGGAAATCGGTGCATGAGGAAAACAAAATTGAAAACTACTGCTTTAGCCAGAATCTACATTCGTCGTGCATTGTGGCTCCTACAACTTGAGACCGTAACTGATCTCGTGTATACACGATTTCTTGGCTGCACGATGTAGCTGCCTTACTTTAGCCAGCTCCAATAAATCGAAACTATATTTAGCTGCCATCGTGTCGACACGATTTATATTGTGCACGATATGTCTTTTTTTACTTTTGGCAAAAACACTGTCTTTTACTTTTGGCAAAAAACACTGTCTTTTACTTTTGGCAAAAACCCTATGTCTTTTACTTTTGGCAAAAACCCTATGTCTTTTACTTTTGGCAAAAACACTATGTCTTTTACTTTTGGCAAAAACACTGTCTTTTACTTTTGGCAAAAACACTATGTCTTTTACTTTTGGCAAAAACACTGTCTTTTACTTTTGGCAAAAACACTATGTCTTTTACTTTTGGCAAAAACACTATGTCTTTTACTTTTGGCAAAAACACTGTCTTTTACTTTTGGCAAAAACACTACGTCTTTTACTTTTGGCAAAAACACTGTCTTTTACTTTTGGCAAAAACACTATGTCTTTTACTTTATGCAAAAACACTGTCTTTTACTTTTGGCAAAAACACTGTCTTTTACTTTTGGCAAAAAAACTGTGTCTTTTACTTTTGACAAAAACACTGTCTTTTACTTTTGGCAAAAACACTGTGTCTTTTACTTTTGGCAAAAACACTACGTCTTTTACTTTTGGCAAAAACACTACGTCTTTTACTTTTGGCAAAAACACTGTGTCTTTTACTTTTGGCAAAAACACTGTGTCTTTTACTTTTGGCAAAAACACTGTGTCTTTTACTTTTGGCAAAAACACTGCGTCTTTTACTTTTGGCAAAAACACTGCGTCTTTTACTTTTGGCAAAAACACTGCGTCTTTTACTTTTGGCAAAAACACTGCGTCTTTTACTTTTGGCAAAAACACTGCGTCTTTTACTTTTGGCAAAAACACTGCGTCTTTTACTTTTGGCAAAAACACTGCGTCTTTTACTTTTGGCAAAAACACTGCGTCTTTTACTTTTGGCAAAAACACTGCGTCTTTTACTTTTGGCAAAAACACTGCGTCTTTTACTTTTGGCAAAAACACTGCGTCTTTTACTTTTGGCAAAAACACTGCGTCTTTTACTTTTGGCAAAAACACTGCGTCTTTTACTTTTGGCAAAAACACTGCGTCTTTTACTTTTGGCAAAAACACTGCGTCTTTTACTTTTGGCAAAAACACTGCGTCTTTTACTTTTGGCAAAAACACTGCGTCTTTTACTTTTGGCAAAAACACTGCGTCTTTTACTTTTGGCAAAAACACTGCGTCTTTTACTTTTGGCAAAAACACTGCGTCTTTTACTTTTGGCAAAAACACTGCGTCTTTTACTTTTGGCAAAAACACTGCGTCTTTTACTTTTGGCAAAAACACTGCGTCTTTTACTTTTGGCAAAAACACTGCGTCTTTTACTTTTGGCAAAAACACTGCGTCTTTTACTTTTGGCAAAAACACTGCGTCTTTTACTTTTGGCAAAAACACTGCGTCTTTTACTTTTGGCAAAAACACTGCGTCTTTTACTTTTGGCAAAAACACTGCGTCTTTTACTTTTGGCAAAAACACTGCGTCTTTTACTTTTGGCAAAAACACTGCGTCTTTTACTTTTGGCAAAAACACTGCGTCTTTTACTTTTGGCAAAAACACTGCGTCTTTTACTTTTGGCAAAAACACTGCGTCTTTTACTTTTGGCAAAAACACTGCGTCTTTTACTTTTGGCAAAAACACTGCGTCTTTTACTTTTGGCAAAAACACTGCGTCTTTTACTTTTGGCAAAAACACTGCGTCTTTTACTTTTGGCAAAAACACTGCGTCTTTTACTTTTGGCAAAAACACTGCGTCTTTTACTTTTGGCAAAAACACTGCGTCTTTTACTTTTGGCAAAAACACTGCGTCTTTTACTTTTGGCAAAAACACTGCGTCTTTTACTTTTGGCAAAAACACTGCGTCTTTTACTTTTGGCAAAAACACTGCGTCTTTTACTTTTGGCAAAAACACTGCGTCTTTTACTTTTGGCAAAAACACTGCGTCTTTTACTTTTGGCAAAAACACTGCGTCTTTTACTTTTGGCAAAAACACTGCGTCTTTTACTTTTGGCAAAAACACTGCGTCTTTTACTTTTGGCAAAAACACTGCGTCTTTTACTTTTGGCAAAAACACTGCGTCTTTTACTTTTGGCAAAAACACTGCGTCTTTTACTTTTGGCAAAAACACTGCGTCTTTTACTTTTGGCAAAAACACTGCGTCTTTTACTTTTGGCAAAAACACTGCGTCTTTTACTTTTGGCAAAAACACTGCGTCTTTTACTTTTGGCAAAAACACTGCGTCTTTTACTTTTGGCAAAAACACTGCGTCTTTTACTTTTGGCAAAAACACTGCGTCTTTTACTTTTGGCAAAAACACTGCGTCTTTTACTTTTGGCAAAAACACTGCGTCTTTTACTTTTGGCAAAAACACTGCGTCTTTTACTTTTGGCAAAAACACTGCGTCTTTTACTTTTGGCAAAAACACTGCGTCTTTTACTTTTGGCAAAAACACTGCGTCTTTTACTTTTGGCAAAAACACTGCGTCTTTTACTTTTGGCAAAAACACTGCGTCTTTTACTTTTGGCAAAAACACTGCGTCTTTTACTTTTGGCAAAAACACTGCGTCTTTTACTTTTGGCAAAAACACTGCGTCTTTTACTTTTGGCAAAAACACTGCGTCTTTTACTTTTGGCAAAAACACTGCGTCTTTTACTTTTGGCAAAAACACTGCGTCTTTTACTTTTGGCAAAAACACTGCGTCTTTTACTTTTGGCAAAAACACTGCGTCTTTTACTTTTGGCAAAAACACTGCGTCTTTTACTTTTGGCAAAAACACTGCGTCTTTTACTTTTGGCAAAAACACTGCGTCTTTTACTTTTGGCAAAAACACTGCGTCTTTTACTTTTGGCAAAAACACTGCGTCTTTTACTTTTGGCAAAAACACTACGTCTTTTACTTTTGGCAAAAACACTACGTCTTTTACTTTTGGCAAAAACACTACGTCTTTTACTTTTGGCAAAAACACTACGTCTTTTACTTTTGGCAAAAACACTACGTCTTTTACTTTTGGCAAAAACACTACGTCTTTTACTTTTGGCAAAAACACTACGTCTTTTACTTTTGGCAAAAACACTACGTCTTTTACTTTTGGCAAAAACACTACGTCTTTTACTTTTGGCAAAAACACTACGTCTTTTACTTTTGGCAAAAACACTGTGTCTTTTACTTTTGGCAAAAACACTGTGTCTTTTACTTTTGGCAAAAACACTATGTCTTTTACTTTTGGCAAAAACACAACATCTTTTACTTTTGGCAAAAACACTACGTCTTTTACTTTTGGCAAAAACACTACGTCTTTTACTTTTGGCAAAAACACTACGTCTTTTACTTTTGGCAAAAACACTACGTCTTTTACTTTTGGCAAAAACACTACGTCTTTTACTTTTGGCAAAAACACTGTGTCTTTTACTTTTGGCAAAAACACTGTGTCTTTTACTTTTGGCAAAAACACTGTGTCTTTTACTTTTGGCAAAAACACTATGTCTTTTACTTTTGGCAAAAACACTATGTCTTTTACTTTTGGCAAAAACACTGTCTGCTACTTTTGGCAAAAACACTGTGTCTTTTACTTTTGGCAAAAACACTGTGTCTTTTACTTTTGGCAAAAACACTGTGTCTTTTACTTTTGGCAAAAACACTGTGTCTTTTACTTTTGGCAAAAACACTGTCTTTTACTTTTGGCAAAAACACTGTCTTTTACTTTTGGCAAAAACACTACGTCTTTTACTTTTGGCAAAAACACTACGTCTTTTACTTTTGGCAAAAACACTGTGTCTTTTACTTTTGGCAAAAACACTGTGTCTTTTACTTTTGGCAAAAACACTATAGCACTATAGAAAAAAAATCATCATCATTATTATCATCATCATCATCATCTCCTACGCCAATTGACGCAAAGGGCCTCGGTTAGATTTCACCAATCGTCTCTATCTTGAACTTTTAAATCAATATTTCGCCATTCGTCATCATCTACTCGCTTCATAGTCCTCAGCCATGTAGGCCTGGGTCTTCCAACTCTTACATTGTATGATTTACTTCATTTTTTCTATAAGGATTTTTTAATTAACAGATATATGGAAACAATTATATGAATGAACAGTATATCTAAAGACTTAATAACTCCGCCAACGAAGTTTGAAGGAGGGTATGTTTTTGCCCCTGTTTGTGTGTGCGTGTGTTTGTGAACAGCTTCCTAGTCACAATTTTATTCATAGAGTAATGAAACTTGCAGGGATTAACTTATCTAAAAAGCTGGAAATTATCAAATTTTGGAAGGTCAAGGTCACGGTCAAGCAAAATGTCCAATTCACGCAATCTGCCACAAGTTTGGACATTGTCACAAAGACTTCAAACTTGGTTCATATTTGAGTGTATGAAAATCCACGACATTTAATGCATGTTAAGGTCAAAGGTCAAGGTCGAACATAAAGTTGAGAGATAAGCTGCCGCAGCGGAGGTCTGCACTCTACTGACTGCCTTTCTAGTTTGAAATAGATTGATTTTATTTTAGATAAACCTTAGTAGAACTTAGCTGTCATTTTTAAGTATTTTAGATTCAGAAGTTTAATGGAAGTATTAGAAGTAAAAAGGTTGATTTTTTTATTTTTAAACTGATAGCAAATCGATATTCGAAATTGTATATAAGTTTCTCAATTTTGAGTTTCTTTAATTATAAAGTGACGAAATAGGTAGTTGCTGGAAATTAGTGCGTGATACTTAACTTACTTTGATGGCTGCTTTTCCGGTCCCATACAGCAGGGGAACCCCACTCTCTACAGGACCTCCACTGTCTTTTCCGGTCCCATACTTCAGGGGAACCCCACTCTCTACGGGACCTCCGCCGTCTTTTCCGGTCCCATCTTTTCCGGTCCCATCTTTTCCGGTCCCACACAGCAGGGGGACCCCACTCTCTACAGGACCCCCACTGTCTTTTCCGGTCCCATACAGCAGGGGAACCCCACTCTCTACGGGACCTCGCCCGTCTTTTCCGGGCCCACACAGCAGGGGAACCCCACTCTCCACAGGACCCCACTGTCTTTTCCGGTCCCATACAGCAGGGGAACCCCACTCTCTACAGGACCTCCACTGTCTTTTCCGGTCCCATACAGCAGGGGGACCCCACTCTCTACAGGACCTCCGCTGTCTTTTCCGGTCCCATACAGCAGGGGAACCCCACTCTCTACAGGACCACCTCTGTCTTTTCCGGTCCCATACAGCAGGGGAACCCCACTTTCTACAGGACCTCTAGGCCTTGTTGGCTGAACACGACGATTTTAGATCCAAACTGCTCTCTTTGCAAATTAAGTTTGCGGGCACTCTTATGAACTACTAGAATTGTGCAAAGCTTCTTTGTTTATACTAAGTACTCTCATCATCATCATCATCTCCTACGCCTATTGACGCAATAGTTTATATTTTCTATTTGAAATATCTTTTTTTAATGTTATTTTTAAAATATTTTATTTTAATTCATTATTTCTCATATCGTTTATTTCCTTATTTCCTTTCCTCACTGGGCTATTTTTCCCTGATGGACCACTTGGGTTTATAGCATCTTGATTTTCCAACTAGGGTTGTAGCCTAGCTAATAATAATAATAATAATAATAATAATAATGATAATAAGGGGACTGTTATATTGCGCCAGTCATCTATATCTTGAGCTCTTAATTCAATGCTTCTCCATTCATCATCTCCTATATCGAGCTTCATAGTCCTCAGCCATGTAGGCCTGGGTCTTCCAACTCTAGTGCCTTGTGGAGCCCAGTTGAACGTTTGGTGAACTAATCTCTTTTGGGGAGGGCGAAAGAGCATTACAAAACCGTTCTTGCAGTAATGTATTTTTTTCTTTTCTGTAACCACAAATAACAATCACAATTTAAATCTTAATTTATCACTTTTTTATTTTGAAATGAATTAGGATAATACCTTGTCAGTTATGGCAAACTGTGGTGGTATTTTTAAACAACTCATCCCACTTGCTTTTTTTTTTTTTTTTTTTGTATACCTTGTTCACCCTGTTCAATTGAATTAACAAATTTGGTCATGAAAATTAATTTTCAGTTATCAAAGTCTGTATGTGACAATCATTTATACTCTTCCTCCTTAAATATGTTTATATTTGTTTGTTTATTTTGGGTTGAAATCCAACCCTCCACTGAAGTCGAGTGAACTACTTCTCGGGCGGGTCCATGTTAATCATCTAACGAAACATTTTCATTATAACTTATACAATTCTTTGATTGTAGCATCTTCCAAATCATATGATCTTGTGAAAAGTAATGTCTTTAGTTTCTTCTTAAATTCAATTGCTCCCTTTAGGTCCTTCATTTCAGTTGGCAGTTTATTATAATGTCTAGGCGTACAGTAGCTAAAAGCCCTTTCACCAAATTTACTATTTGTTCTTGGTTCAGATAGTCTGTTTGTCACTCATGTGTCTTATGGTAACATTTGTTTCTAGTTCTAGTTTGTTCAGGCATTCTTTTAGATATATTGGTTCATTTTGGTTCAGTATCTTAAACAATTTTAACCTAAATGCGATACTTTTTTTCAATTTTTAGTCCATATACAGACCAGAAATTCAAACTAGATTATGACGTTTTGAGAAAGTGAAAGGTTATTTCCGGTGCCAAAAATTCAGCTGGCGTAAGATGTCACCATGGCCGTGGGTTAGCGTAGGTTAGGGACGGGGGTTGGGGGGGGGGGTTGCCACTGGTAGTGGTAGTAGTAGTAGTTGTAGTAGTTGTAGTAGTTGTAGTAGTTGTAGTAGTAGTTGTAGTAGTAGTAGTAGTAGCTACTAGTAGTAATAGTAGTACAATTATTCAAGAAAATGTCATGTAATTTTCTAACTAATTATGATATTGCCGAAAGGTTCTCCTACCAGTGAAATAATATATATATATATAAGATTTACTTTGGTTTATGTGCATTTTGACATAAGTGACTACTTTAATCATATTTTTGGGCTCAAGCCATGGCGTCCTGATGGAAGGTTCCTGTTTGGTAGCTTCCTTGGGTATAAGACTACTAAGATATTCCCAGAGAATTTAACCACAGGTTATCACAGAATTCTAACTTCTGGAGCGAGTATCTCAAAGGTTTCCCTTTAAGACATCGTAATACAACAGGGGACACGCATGTCTGGTCGTGCCACATAGCTATCTCCACCCCGAACAGAGTTAACGCTTCGGTGTGTAAGGGCTGAGAATAGCTGGGAGCCGTTCCACAGCTAATCTCACTCGTGGCTACTACTGATACTCGAGACGTAAATAAACGGACGCCATTGCTCTAATGACGTCACGCGCGTCTTTATCCTTTGTTTAGTAGCTGCCCTACTGAGACGGATTTTCCCTTGTGTGAACTTTATCGCTTTGCATCTTCGCTATGTCGTTACCTTCAGCCTCGCCTTCTTCTGGAAAGTTGAGTACAAGGTTCCAGTATTGTTTAATTAAGCTCTGGCCGTAAAGTAAATATTATTTCGAGAAATAATTGATGTTTTGTGGCAGAGCTGTGCCTCTACCGGACCCGCCATTTTATGGCGTCGTTGTTGTTTTGCATGTCCTATTTAGTTAGCAACAACAACGCTTCCGGCTTTATATACTAATCGAATACATTAGTTTATTTAGTCTTCATAGCTAGGAACTTTTATATCGTGTTTAGACGCTTTTTATCGGTCATCGATTGACCTCATACCAGTCGGCTACTATAGCCCCCAGGCCAGGAGCCTATATACAAGTGTTCATGCATGATTTATCAGTGATCCTAGACTAAGTTATGAAGATAGTGGCATTATTATTTTACAATACTTTTGACTAGTGATGCAAATGTTTTCGCCTTCAGGGACCATATAGGGGATAGGCTAGTCAGTGATTCTTACTAGCCTAACCTAACCTTAGGACCCCTATATGCTTCCTTCATCCCCTGCCTTGGCACTCCCTCTAATTAGCCTTGATCCCTTTTCTGAGTAAAGGGATTTATTGTCTAATAGAGTATTATATCGCCTCTCAGTCCTCCTTAAAGGAATGAACCCCCTTTAGGATTGCGTCTGAGAGTGAGGTTAGGCTAGCCTACCTCTATGGCTAGGATAGTCTACGACTTTCCTGCGATAGCGATACGTCTTCTTCCTTGCCTAGTTCAGGACTTTTAGCCCTGATCTAGGCCGGGTTAGGAAGGTTTCTCTGTTCCATGCTGAAACTGTACTCTTGCACCGTTTTAGTCGATCAGCCTAATCTTAGGTTAGGGAGTGTCCTCCCTTCCCTTTGTGGCCGCTCTGGTACAGAAACCCTTCCTGGGAAGACCCCTCTCTTCTCCCTCCCCACCTATCTCTTGTATAGCCTAGCCTATGCTTAGGTTAGTTTATACTCATCTGTCCCCTGTCCTACAAATCCTCCTTAGGGTGGATGAGTAGGGCTACCCGAGCTTCCCTGTGCTGTCCGCTCTGGTACATATACCTTCATAGTGTCCTATAAGGTTAGTTACTAGTGTAGCTCTGCATAGGGGAGTCTCCCCCCCCCCCCCTCTTGGGTGTTCCCTAGTCCTCCCTTGGACTACCTGCTCCCGGTCCCTAGTGACCCCTGCTTATGGATGATAGAGCCTGTCTCTATCATAGGTACACCCCCTCAGGGAGGGGGAGGGATGTCTGGAACCCTGAAGGTACTTCCTGCATCCTTCCCCCTCTCCCCCTGTCTCTCTATCTATCCGGGTGCCGGTCTCTTGCCGCCTCTTCTGCCGGCAATACCTGCCTCTTGGTGACTTCCCTACCCTTGCCGCCAGCCCCCCGTGTACCGAGGGACTGCCGGCTGCCGCCGGCTACTACCGGCAGCTCTCCTAATCCTATCTAATCGTCCGCTTGCCGGTCGATCTCCGGAGTGCCGGCATATACTGCCGGCAACCCGATACTACCTGTACCATCCTTACCCCAGTCACCAATCCGGCATCCTCCGGCTGCCGGAGCCGCCGCTCCCTGCCGGCGTGCCGCCGTTGTGCCGGCGGCCGCCATCCTGGTATCTAACTGACTTTGAAAATTGTCTGTTCTAGTGCCAGAATCTATGCTGGAGCGAGCTCCGGCGTGCCGGCGGCTTGCCGGATACCCCGGAGGCGTCAAGAATACTTGCACCCCCTCTCTGTAGCTATCATAAGACTAAGATAGCCCTACCTTGCAAATAGATAAGCTGCTTGCTTCTAAGATCAGTACCTAGTACTGCTCTATTAGTGATCATGCTGTCTCTTTGCATTCTTCTATTTCCAGCATGCTATGTGCATCTTAGCGCGGCTGGTTGCCAGAAATTTTCCCTTAATGAGACCTTCTGGCTCTTATCTGGGAACCGAATGAATTCGATCCCAACCTTGTCCTTGGCCTTCCATGGAGTTCCAATATAATGGGAATCCTAGGAAACTATATCCAATGATCTCGGTCATTTGGATTATCCCAGGACCAAGCCTATGGTAACCAGCCGGGCGAGATGCATGGAGCGTGTTCTCCTTTACTGTTTCATTCTCTATGCATCACACCTTCTTTAAGTTAAAATTAATGATTAATATTAACTTAATTTAAGAGCCATTCCTATGACTCCCCCATACTCATTTTCTCTTTCTTCCACAGGAGGAGCAGATGAAGTGCGATTTCGCATACTGTGCTGTGAAACGCTCGCAGTTTTACGGACATACGGCGTGCAGGACTCACGCCCCTTGCTCAGACAAGAAGGGGGATTGGAAGTTCTGGAATCCACTGGAATGTACGATCTGCCAGGCCTACCTAGTTGAGGCCTTCCATAACCCTCCCTCAGCGGAGGTTAGAGACATTGCTCGTGAAAAGCTGCGCAAGTGGGTGCGTGGTTTTCAGAGAAATGCTACTGGACCGTACCTGGCCACCGAAGAACTGAGGTCCCTGTTGTTCCCTAAGGCCTCCCCTGATTCAGTGGTTCCAAAGGAAGCAATCCCCACTGTCCAAATTATGGTGGAACCTGATGTGGTCATGGCTCAGTCCATGCACGAGTGTCGTTTAGATTCCGAGGATGATGAACAGATCTCTGACGTCTCGGAAGACACGGAGAAGACGCTCATGGCTCAAGGAGCCGAAGAGGACGAAGACAAGGTGGAATACACCGAGTCGGAGATTGGAGCTACTCCCTCGTCCATCCCTCCGCCTACTCCTACACCGACGGATGTGTCCATCCCGTCTACCTCCTCGACCCCGGATCCTTCCTCTTCTACCCAGGAACTGATCCGACTGATTAGAGCTGTCATGGACGACAGACTGAAGGAGAACCAGGAGTCCATCAGGTCTATGATTGGATCCAGAGAACCGAAGAAGATCTCGGTCAAGGATCTCCCAGCTTGCTCTCATGCCAATCCGTGGAGGTATGCAGAGCATATGGTTATTGCGACCGGCAGGATCTTTGTTAGTGACAAAATCGGCACGGTCCCGTTGGAAGATGTGGAATTCTTCCCTAGCTTCGAGGCCTACCCGGACTGTTACGTCCGGCTTCGTTCCGAACCTGCCTCGAAGGAGGAGACCGAACCTAAAGAAGAGATAGTGTTCGATCTCGCAAAGGCCCAGGCTATGCTAGCCTCCGCATTTAAGAGCAGGGGCTTTACCTGCTCTAAGCTTCCTGCCTTGAGCAAGAAGCATCCTACATATGTCGCACCTGACACTGCGATTCTTCCATTTTTGGAAAAGGCCTTGGCTGCATGCCTTAAAGCGGCGGAAGAAGGAAAACCCTGCCCTGCACTGGAGGAGTGCAGACCCTTCTCCATCGTGACACCCCCTGACACTAGACAATGGAAAGATGTCCAACATACTTTCGTCGTGGGTAGGCTCGATCCTGACGTCGCCGGACGTCAGTTTAATGAAGACCTCCCTAAGCTCAATGATCACCTCCTTCGCCGGGAACAAGACACGAAGGAGAGGCTTGCGGCATCTCTTTCTCATCAAGTCCAACTTGAAGTTATGGCCTGTGACACAGCAGTACCCGATCACTACATGGTACTGGCCAAATCCCACTTACTCACGGTAATGAAGGACTTGTACCATTTCATAAAGGCTCGAAGAGCCTGTCGTGAATTCGTGTTTGTCGGTGCCACCGTGAAACACGAACCCCGGAGGCTGATTTCCTCCAACATCTGGGGAAAGCACCTGTTTCCTTCTGACCTTGTCAAGGAAATAACGGACAGAGCCGCCACGGAGAATAGGAACCTTCTCCACAAGTGGGGCATGTCCAGAAAAAGGAAAACCTCTCAGGACGATGGACCTCAGCCTAAGAGGAAACCTCAAAAGCCGAAACCCCAGCAACGTCAACAAAGACGTCAGTTTCCGGGACCCGCTACCTCCCAAGTGGTTGCCCAACCACAACAGACCTTTCAATTGGTCCCCCAACCGGTGTTGTCACAGTCACCGGTCTTCACCCCTGCCTTTGAGCAGCCATCCACTACCTTTCATGCCAGAGGTAGAGGCTCGTCCAGGGGTGCAAGCAGAGACGCCTCTCGTCGTCCCTCCAGAGGTAGAGGAGGAAAGGGAGCTAGCGGCCGAGGCAACAAGTCCTCGGGACACCAGAAGCAATGAAGTGCTTCCGGTGGGAGGAAGACTCCGCCAATTCCAGGATCGTTGGACCTTCGATCCTTGGGCACACAGCATCATCAAGAACGGTCTAGGCTGGAGTTGGGTGCAACCACCCCCAATCTTCCAGCGGTTCTTCCAACAATCGACCCCCATTCTGGAAGAATATGTTCTAGACCTCTTGAACAAGAAGGTGATAAGGAAGGTAAAGTCCACCAGGTTCCAAGGGAGACTGTTTTGCGTTCCCAAGAAGGACTCAGACAAGCTCAGAGTCATTCTGGACTTATCCCCCCTCAACAAGTTCATAGAGAACAACAAATTCAAGATGCTGACGCTTCAACAAATAAGGACCCTTCTGCCTCAAGGTTCCTACACGGTCTCTATAGACCTGGCGGATGCCTATTGGCACATTCCAATGAACCATCACGCTTCCTCCTACCTAGGATTTCGACTCCAAAGGAAAAGCTACGCCTTCCGGGCCATGCCGTTCGGCCTCAATGTGGCCCCTCGGATCTTCACAAAGCTGGCGGATGCCATAGTACAACAGCTCCGCCTAAGAAACGTCCAGGTGATGGCCTACCTCGACGACTGGCTAGTCTGGGCTCCATCGCCCGAAGAGTGTACAAAGTCTTGCGACAAAGTTACCCAGTACCTAGAACACCTGGGATTCAAGATCAACGAGAAGAAATCTCGCCTCTCTCCAGCTCAGAAGTTTCAGTGGCTGGGAATCCACTGGAATCTTCAGTCACACCGCCTTTCCATCCCCCAGAAGAAAAGGAAGGAAATAGCAGGGTCTGTCAAGCGACTTCTGAAATCCAAACGCATTTCAAGACGACAGCAGGAACGAGTTCTAGGCTCTCTACAATTCGCCTCAGTGACAAACCCAGTGCTTCGTGCACAGCTAAAGGATGCCGCGGGAGTCTGGAGACGATCGGCATCCATCGCTCGAAGAGACCTCAAGAGACGGCTTCCAAACAGACTTCGACGCCTCCTAAAGCCGTGGTCGGAAGCAATGGCCCTGAAAAGGTCCATTCCTCTCCAACACCCTCCTCCATCACTCAACATCCACACGGATGCCTCACTGGAGGGCTGGGGAGGTCACTCCCACCTGAAACAAGCTCAAGGGACCTGGTCTCCACTATTCAAGACGTTCCACATAAACATCTTGGAGGCCATGGCGGTCCTTCTTACTCTGAAGAAGCTATCCCCGCCGCCCTCGATCCACATCCGTCTAACCCTAGACAACTCGGTGGTAGTTCGTTGTCTCAATCGCCAGGGCTCAAGATCGCCCCAGATAAATCAGGTGCTTCTCCCAATCTTCCGTCTGGCGGAGAAGAAGAAGTGGCACCTGTCTGCAGTTCACCTACAAGGATTCCGCAACGTGACAGCGGATGCTCTATCTCGGACAAACCCGATAGAGTCGGAATGGTCTCTAGACGCAAGATCATTCTCCTTCATCTCTCATCAAGTCCCAGAACTTCAGATAGATCTCTTTGCAACGAGCGACAACAATCAACTTCCTCTGTACGTAGCCCCGTACGAGGACCCCAAAGCAGAAGCGGTGGACGCCATGTCACTGGACTGGAACAGATGGTCGAAGATATACCTGTTCCCTCCCACCAACCTTCTGTTGAAAGTCCTCTCCAAACTGAGAACCTTCAAAGGGACAGCGGCCCTAGTGGCTCCCAAGTGGCCCCGGAGCAACTGGTACCCCCTGGTCCTGGAGCTGCAGCCCAAGCTGATCCCTCTCCCGGGCCCAGTTCTCTCTCAACAAGTACAGAAGTCGACTGTCTTCGCTTCATCATCGAAAATCAAGGACCTTCATCTCATGATTTTCTCTCCCTTGCCGCAAAGAAGAGGTTTGGGATCTCGAAGAAAAGTCTAGACTTCCTAGAGGAATACAAGACCGAATCCACGAGACGGCAATATGAATCATCCTGGAGGAAATGGGTCTCCTTTGTTAAAGCAAAAAATCCTAAAGAAATCACCATTGATTTCTGTATGTCCTTCTTCATTCACCTTCATGGACAAGGATTAGCAGCCAATACGATTTCAACCTGCAAATCGGCTTTGACTAGACCAATTCTATATGCTTTCCAAATTGATCTGTCCAACGACATCTTTAACAAACTGCCGAAAGCATGTGCTCGCCTACGCCCAGCACCCCCTCCGAAACCGATCTCCTGGTCACTAGACAAGGTGCTCCATTTCGCCTCCAACTTGGACAATGATTCATGCCCCCTCAAGGATCTGACTCAGAAAGTTATATTTTTAATTGCTCTCGCCTCGGGAGCTCGAGTCAGCGAAATAGTGGCATTATCAAGAGAAGAGGGACACATCCTGTTTGCTGATTCAGGAGAAGTGACCCTCTCCCCTGATCCGACGTTTCTCGCCAAAAATGAATTACCCACCAAAAGATGGGGCCCCTGGAGAATATGCCCCCTGAAGGAGGATGTCTCTCTATGTCCAGTAGAGAGCCTCAAGGTCTATCTTCGCAGAACTTCAAACTTTGGTGGAGGCCAACTCTTCAAAGGAGAAACATCGGGCAGCGACCTGTCACTGAAACAATTAAGAGCGAAAATCACCTACTTCATTCGCAGAGCGGATCCGAACAGTACACCCGCTGGTCATGATCCTAGAAAAGTGGCATCTTCTCTGAACTTCTTTCAGAGCATGGACTTTGAGAGCCTTAAAAACTTTACGGGCTGGAAGTCCTCGCGAGTTTTCTTTAAACATTATGCGAAACAAGTGCACGAAATCAAACATTTTGTGGTAGCCGCAGGTAGTGTTATGAAACCTGCACCTAACTCTGCGTAGAACAGTGAGTTACTTGGGACTCTAACTCTTCGGGTGCCTATGTTGACCCTCGAGTGATTCATAGTGATGTCTAAAAACACTTAGTGCTTTTATAACTGTTCTTATCCCAGGTGAAATGTCATAGTGTCACACAAGTGCCGCATGCCTTGAGCATGATGTGTTATTTAAAGACTTGCGTTCCTCGAGAACGAGTACCTACTAATCCTGAAATTCCCTTTCAGATTCAAAAGCAAGCCTTTATTTCTATGTACATTATTATTACTGTAAATGAACTTTACTTTTGCTGTAAATTATTTAATTTCTGCATTGTGAAATAAAATTTCTATTTTATTACTTATGCGTCTCTTTCAGCTCCTACTTACTATGAAATACATACTGTCATAGTTTTATTTATTCCTCCTTTCTTATGGTCATGAAGAATTTAAGATGTCTATTCTTAAATTATATTCACCTTGCCTCAGTAAGGTTCCTACATGAATACTTACTTCTGATAATCAGGAGATGAACTCTACACACAGTGCCCAACCACCACTGTCCTACTTCAGAATGTTCCTATACAAATATCAAACATTCTGCTTCATCTCTCAGCTCTTAAAAGTTCTTCTGTCAAGATGAATAGCCCTTCAATACCACTTTGACGTCGGCATAGCCCATGGGAACTTCCTACCAATGGGGGGCAGGATATTTCGTTCCTATGGTTCTTACCTAAGATTACTTTGCTGTTTTGTCAATGCCTAGGCACTTAACTCTGGGGGAAAATCTACCACGATACATTGATTCTCTGGTACTCTTCCATCAGGACGCCATGGCTTGAGCCCAAAAAACGGATTTTGAGCGAAGCGAAAAATCTATTTTTGGGTGAGATAGCCATGGCGTCCTGATGGACCCTCCCTACTACTTCGTTCAGTTTGCTCCCTCCCTACACAATTGTATCATGGTGATGGGCAGCAACTGGCGCCAGGATAAAGACGCGCGTGACGTCATTAGAGCAATGGCGTCCGTTTATTTACGTCTCGAGTATCAGTAGTAGCCACGAGTGAGATTAGCTGTGGAACGGCTCCCAGCTATTCTCAGCCCTTACACACCGAAGCGTTAACTCTGTTCGGGGTGGAGATAGCTATGTGGCACGACCAGACATGCGTGTCCCCTGTTGTATTACGATGTCTTAAAGGGAAACCTTTGAGATACTCGCTCCAGAAGTTAGAATTCTGTGATAACCTGTGGTTAAATTCTCTGGGAATATCTTAGTAGTCTTATACCCAAGGAAGCTACCAAACAGGAACCATCAGGACGCCATGGCTATCTCACCCAAAAATAGATTTTTCGCTTCGCTCAAAATCCGTTCTTTTGGATATATGTATAA
Organism: Palaemon carinicauda; assembly: GCF_036898095.1. Taxonomy (NCBI): domain Eukaryota; kingdom Metazoa; phylum Arthropoda; class Malacostraca; order Decapoda; family Palaemonidae; genus Palaemon; species Palaemon carinicauda. Next base: position 72,711,029 of record NC_090758.1, read on the forward strand.
AGATGTATGTATATATGTATATATACACTTATGTATACATAGATACATTGTATATATACACTTATTTATACATAAGTATATATTGTGTATATATATACACTTATGTATCCATAAGTATATATTGTGTATTTTTGGGCTCAAGCCATGTCGTCCTGATGGAAGTTCCTATAGGGTAGCTTCCTAGGGTATATTACAACTACGGCGATATTCCCAGAGAATTTACCTTAAGGTACCAGAATTCTAACTCCTGGAGCGAGTATCCCTCGTGAAAGGGATATCGCGACATATCAGAGGACGTATTCTAGACACGTCACATGGCAATCTACTACCTGAATAGAGATTCGTCTCGTAGGAGGGAGATTGACGAGATACGAATTCGGGAAAGAAAAAGGGGGGAGCCGCTCCCAAGGCTTCCCAATCCCCCGATTCGTACGCGTGCCTGGCGCCAATCCTGGCGCCATCTGTATTCCTTTTTGCGTAGCTTAACAACTCGGTGTTTTTTCCTGTTTTTCTCGCAAATCTTGGATTTATTCAGCTTTTCATGGCTTCTCCGTCTTCGTTGGCCTCGGATAAGTTGAGTATAGTGTCTGTTATGTATAAATGTAGGCTCTTGGTAAAATTTTGAGTGATTAATAGGATTAATCTTTGATACAAGAGCCGTAGCCTACCAGAGGTGTCCTGGACACTGTCACTCGCTAGGTATAAATTAGTTAGTCAGAGTGACATTCCTGGTTGTTTTGCTTAATAAATTTTAGCTATTTAGCTTTACATAGGAGTTCCTTTCGTGCTTAGTATTATTTGGCGAAGTATTCGCCATTCTGGCCTACGCTAGGCCATGTAGCCTAGTCGTTTGGTCCTAGTACTTAATGCATGATTTTGGTTTTTCCGAGTGTAATTAAAAGTTTATTAAAGCTTTAGGCTATATTTTATACATTTTAGACTGTGTGGAATATTTCCAAGATTGTATACGTGAGAGTTTCGGTGAATTAGGTAATCGATTCTCTTGGTGCCTAGGCTAATTGCTTATGGAGCCTTAGTATACTTTATTATTCTCCCCGGTTGCTTTCTTTTCTTCGGAGAAGGTATGCAATCCCTTTCCCTCTGTTTAAGCCTTGTGCTTATCCCTAAGTGGTTTTTTCCGAATTTATTTTCGATAAAACTATACTAGGGTGTTACTGTACCTTCCTGTTCCAGCAAAGTCTGGTTCAAAGAGGGACAGAACAACAGAGTTTTTAGTCTGAGTCCGTGTTGTCTGGCTTGGGGCAGAGTTCCCCTCGCTGACCTAACACTTATAAAGGGAGCTTAGCTCCCTTAGGTCACTATCGAAGGTTTCTGTAGTTATGATTCCTCCTTTTGTGATCGACCAGACTAAGTCCTGTTGCTGTTCTCGGGGGAGGATAAAATCTTCCCTTGGGAGTAGCAACGCCTTCCTTGCTTTGGTGCTTTGGAAGCTGGCAAGTATTGCTGGCCCTTTCCCTTAGATCTCCCTTAGGCTAAGACAGAGTTCTTGGCTGCGGGTGATCTGTCACTAAAGCAAGGTTGGCAGGACCCTTTTGTCCCTTCCCCCTCTATCTCCGTAATGGCCTTGCCATTACTGTACTGTACCTTGCCGGCCGGCAGAGCTGGCCGGCAGGGGTATTACTGTACTGTACGTCATTCTACTTCTGGACCTAGTATAGGTTGGGATGTGGAATTGACTAAGGCCATTGCCGGCCGGCTGAGATGCTGGCTGGCAAGGGTCTTATGTTTTCGAGTGCTGCCCGGACCTCTCTTGGTCCCTCATCCATGCCTGCCGACAGAGCCGGACGGCATTGGTCAAGGAAGCCTGAATTAAGTTTCTCCCCTTCCTTATATGCACTCTTTCGGTTGCCGGGCTTGGGGGGTTGTGTACACTCTTATCCCGGCATCCATTCTATTTTCTTCTAGTGCTGTACCTGTCCCGGCTGCCGGCCTATGAGGCAGACAGCCGGGCAGGTGTAGTCTTCTGGTTCTTTTGCTGCCGGCTGGCATCGGTCTTGTACCTTTGCCGGCCGGCTTATGTCAGTCCTTGTCTGCCGGTCACCAAGAGTGTGGCCGGCAGCTAGGTACTACCTTGTGTAGTTACTGGCCGGCAGTCATTGCCGGCCAACACTGGCTGTTGCTGGCCGGCAGCTACTGCAGCCGGCACAGGCATTTGAACCAGAAGGCTGCCGCCCTATAGCTGTTAAGTAGTATACTTTAAAGCTAATTGTGGTGTGTGCCGGCCTGCAAAGGCAGGCCGGCACACATCCTCCTATACTGTACTAGTATTCTTCTGTATAGCATATACAGTAAGAAGAAAACTATAGTAAAAGTTTAGGTACAGCACTGTATCTTCTAACACTATTGTGTTTTCTTGCACAGCCCTTTGCTGTTGCCCTCAGACAGGAAGCAGAGTTCTTCCCCGTCTATTATCCAGGATTTTAAAATCATTGCCTAGGTGTGAGCTCCACCTGTTTCCTCTGGAAACCTTGCATTGGTTACTCTAGTAGAGATAAACCAATTTTGATTTTATTATCTGGAAAGCTGCAACAATGGGTTGTGAGGGAAACACAAGTGTGTGTCTTTCCTTTATGAATTGTTATGCTATACTATGCATATCCAAGTGATACATAGTTCACTTGATACTCATGGAAATTTTTTCTCTTTACAGGAGGACCCTCCGAAGTGCGGAAATGTTTTCTGCAATGTCCGTAGCAGGAACCTCTGCGGACATGAGTGTTGTAGGAGACACGCAGCATGCGCTGTCTCCAAGGATGATCTCCAGTATTGGGACCCTCAGGTATGTACTGTATGCACTAACCTGATTACTGAGGCTTTTGATTCCCCTAGAACGGGCGGAATCAAGGGATATAGCTAGGGAAAAGCTCCGTACTTGGGTAAGGGGCTTCAAGAAGAACACCTCTGGCCCTTATCTTCCTAGTGAGAAGATGAGGGCGTATCTTTTTCCCCAGGCATCAGCTGAAGCAGTGATTCCCCAGCCTCAAGAGGAGATCCCCCAAGACCTAGTCCAGGTGGACGAGGAAGTCGCAGATGCGATGCAAGACATCCAGTTGTGTGACAGGATGTCTGAAGTGGACGAAGGTTTGGAAGAAGACCTCCTGGCAGAAGGTCAGGATCAAGTTCAAATCCCGGATGTTGCAGAGGATGGGGTCGACGAGGTGTCGGCTACTCCGGTTCAGATGCCGGAGCCCATCCCCTCAACATCCGCTGGTCTCCCAGTAGAACTGGGACAGGCCCTCTCTTCGATTGTTGGAATGATCCCAACAAATGCAGAAGGAGAATCAGGAGAAGGCGGCTGCAATGGAACTGCGTATGCAGTCCCTAGCAGAATCACATGGGCCCCGGAAAAGGCTCAATGTGAAAGACCTTCCCATATGCTCAGATGCTAACCCATGGAGGTATGCTGAGCACATGCCAATGACGACTGGTAAGATCGTCATTTCGGATAAGCTGGGTTCAGTTCTCCTAGAGGAGGTAGAATTCTGGCCCAGCAAGGCATCATATCCGGACTGCTATGTCCGGCTGAGAAAAGAACCAGCTTCAAGGGAGGAGACAGAGCCGAAAGAGGTCATTATTATGGACCACGCTAAGGCTCAAGCCCTACTTTCATCCTCGATGAAAGAGAGGGGCTTCTCGAATTCGAAGGTAGCAGCATTGAGCAAGAAGCTCCCTTCTTTTGTGTCCTCTTCTGATAGAGCCTTCCCCTTTTTACAAAAAGGGTTTGCGGCTGTCCTAAAGGCAATCGAGGCCGGCAAGCCTTGCCCCTCCCTGGAGGAGTGTAAAACCCTTGTCGCTGGCTCTGCCTATGGACCACAAGGACTGGAAGGATGTCCATCTGACATTCTCAGTGGGAAAGTTGGAGGCTGATATTGCCGGACGGCAATTCGGCGAGGACCTCCCCAAGTTGTCCGAATTTCTTTTACGAAGAGAGTTCGAGACAAAAGAAAGACTGGCTGCCTCAATGTCTCATCAGACTACTCTTGAGACGATGGCAAGTGACCCTAAGGTCCATGAAATGTTCATGGTAGTGGCTAAGTCTCACCTAGCCACAGTGACGAAGGACCTTTATGGCTTCGTCAAGGCAAGGAGAGCTTGCAGGGAGTTCGTGTTCACCGGGGCTTCGGTGAGACACGAGCCAAGGAAGTTAATATCCTCCAACATTGGGGAAAAGACCTTTTCCCTACCGATGTGGTCAAAGAGGTTGTTGATAAGGCCGCCGTGGAGAATAGAAACCTTCTCCAGAAGTGGGGCCTGGCTATCGAAAAGAAAATCTCTCCCCGGATGAGGGTCCTCAACCAAAGAGGAAGAATATGAGGACTAGGCTACCGTCTCGGCCAGCCAAGCCTTATAGACAGCAACAGCTTAACTGCAATTGCCTTTGCCTCCAGTGCCCCAGATGGTGGCACAAACCCCGACTACTTTTCAGTGGGTACCCCAGGCTGTGCCAGGTCAGTCAACCCACATTCACCCCAACGTTCGAAGGACAGTCTTCTTCCTTTCGTGCTAAAAAACCTAGAGGAGCAGCCAGAGGCTCGTCTAGGCGCCCCTCAAGGGGAAGGGGATTCAGAGGTGGTCGTGGTCAGGGAGGCAAGACCTCAGGACGGCAGTCCAAGTGAAACGATACCGGTAGGAGGGAGACTAATGAAATTTTGGGATCGCTGGACCTTCGATCCCTGGGCCCAAAGCCTACTCAAGAATGGACTGGGTTGGAGCTGGTACAGCACTCCACCCCCATGCCTTCGGTTTTTCCAACACTCCACCCCCATTTTGGAGGAGTACGTTCAAGAACTGTTGGAGAAAAATGTGATCCGAAAGGTGAAGTCCATCAAATTCCAAGGGAGGCTGTTTTGTGTTCCCAAGAAAGACTCGGAAAGCTCAGAGTCATTCTGGACTTGTCACCACTCAACAAGTTCATAGTGAATTGCAAATTCAAGATGCTAACACTGCCAACACATAAGGACCTTACTGCCCAAGAGGGCATTACTCAGTCTCTATAGACTTGTCAGACGCCTATTGGCACATCCCAATCAGCCGTCGACTCTCCCCCTACCTAGGGTTCAGGCTACAACGGAAAACTGTACGCCTTCAGAGCCATGCCATTCGGGCTAAACATAGCCCCAAGGATTTCACGAAGCTTGCGAGCGCAGCTCTCAAACAATTACGCCCTAAAGGGAATTCAGGTAGTAGCCTACCTGGACGACTGGCTGGTGTGGGCAGCATCCGAGACCGAATGCTTGCAAGCTTCCAGTCAGGTGATCCAGTTCCTAGAGTACCTAGGCTTCAAGATCAACAAGAAAAAGTCTCGACTTTCTCCATCCCAAAAGTTCCAGTGGCTGGGAATCCACTGGGACCTTTTGTCACACAGTTTCTCCATCCCAATGAAGAAAAGGAAGGAGATAGCGGGCTCTGTCAAGAGACTTCTAGATTCCAAAAGGATATCAAGACGCGAACAGGAGAGGGTACTAGGCTCTCTCCAGTTTGCTTCAGTGACAGACCCAGTGCTAAGAGCACAGCTAAAGGATGCAACCGGAGTTTGGAGAAGGTATGCATCAACGCGCGAAGAGACCTGAGAAGACCAGTGCCGCCTCGGCTACGTACTCTTCTCAGACCTTGGTCCCAAGCCAGACATCTAAAGAAGTCGGTTCTTCTTCAGCCACCTCCCCCGTCGATGACGATTCACTCAGACGCCTCAAAGGAGGGATGGGGAGGTCACTCTCATCGGAAAAAAGTCCAGGGGACTTGGTCCAAGCTATTCAGGACCTTTCATATAAACTTTCTAGAAGCTATGGCAGTGCTCCTTACCTTAAAGAAAGTCTCCCCGCGTCACTCGATCCACATAAGATTGGTGACAGACAGCGAGGTGGTTGTGAGATGCTTGAATCGACAAGGGTCGAGGTCACCACCTCTCAACCAAGTGATGTTAGCCATTTTCCGATTGGCAGAAAAGAAGAAGTGGTACCTGTCGGCAGTTCACCTTCAAGGAGTCCGCAATGTGACAGCGGACGCTCTATCCAGGTTCACACCGATAGAGTCGGAATGGTCCTTAGACGCAGGATCATTTTCCTTCATTCTGAATCAAGTCCCAGAACTGCAAATAGACCTCTTTGCGATGAAAGACAACAAGAAGTTGCCCCTGTACGTGTCCCCGTACGAGGACCCCTTAGCGGAAGCAGTGGACGCAATGTCCCTCGACTGGAACAGGTGGTCCAGGATTTATCTGTTCCCTCCTCACAACCTTCTGTTGAGGGTCCTCAACAAACTGAGATCCTTCAAGGGGGGTAGCGGCAATAGTGGCCCACAAGTGGGCGAACAGTATGTGGTTCCCCTTGGCGTTGGAACTACAGATGAAGTTCGTGCCGCTACCACATCCAGTTCTGACCCAGCGAGTCCAGAAGTCGACTGTCTGCGCTTCATTACAGAAAACCCAGACCCTGCAGCTCATGATTTTCTCGCCCTAGCGGTGAGAAAGCGTTTCGGGATTTCGAGAGCCAGCATAGACTTCCTAGAGGAATACAAGTGCAAATCGACTAGAAGGCAATATGAGTCATCTTGGAGAAAGTGGGTGGCCTTTGTAAAGGCAAAGAATCCGCAGGAGATCTCAACAGACTTCTGCTTATCTTTCTTCATCCACCTCCATGGCCAAGGATTGGCAGCTAACACGATTTCAGTGTGTAAATCGGCTTTGATGAGACCCATTTTATTTGCCTTCCAGATCGACCTAGGTAACGAGATCTTTAATAAAGTTCCGAAAGCCTGTGCTAGGCTCAGACCTTCAGCACCTCCAAAGCCCATTTCATGGTCTTTAGACAAAGTTCTTCATTTCGCCTCCCTGTTGAGCAATGAAGAATGTGCGTTAAAGGATTTAACGCAAAAAGTTATTTTCCTATTTGCACTCGCGTCCGGGGCCAGGGTTAGTGAGATCGTAGCCCTCTCGAGAGAGGCAGGTCGTGTTCAGTTCCTGGATGGGGGGGAGCTGAACCTGTTTCCGGATCCTACGTTTCTCGCCAAGAATGAGTTACCCACCAACAGGTGGGGTCCCTGGAGAATCTGCCCTCTGAAAGAAGATGCTTCTCTATGTCCAGTAGAATGCCTAAAGGTCTATCTTCGTAGAACTTCAGACTTCAAGGGTAGTCAACTATTCAGGGGAGAAACATCAGGCTCAAATTTATCTCTGAATCAACTCAGAGCGAAAATGACATATTTTATTCGCAGAGCGGATCCTGACAGTACACCCGCAGGTCACGATCCGAGGAAAGTTGCCTCATCCCTAAATTTCTTTAATTGTATGGATTTTGAACATCTCCGTTCATACACGGGCTGGAAATCTTCCAGGGTGTTCTTTCGCCACTATGCGAAGCAAGTAGAGGAACTTAAGAGATCTGTGGTAGCAGTGGGTCGTGTAGTTAACCCTACTGTTTAACTCTGCGAGGAACAGTGGTCTTAATTGGGACGATTAAGTCCAGGGTGAGTGTGTAGGTACATACTGTACTACAAACTAAATGAGGGCACCAAGTGCCCATATAGACTGTTCCTTCCTTCAAAGGTGAACCTTGCATAAGTTCAGACATGTGTGCCAAGCGTTTCTAACGCTAATGTGATTGATTCGTAATACAGATTTTTATGACTTGATACCTTGGTATCTCATTAAAGTGGTGTTTAATGGTTTTTCTTTCAGATAAACAAGTTCTGTTTACTATCATACTTATGCTTAAAGTTTTGGGTTACCCTCTTTTATATAAATATATATATTTGTTGTTAACCTGTCTGTTTATTATCTGTCAATAAACTTGTTCTTGAGAACCTTGCGTCTCTTTCACCTGTGTCAATTTATTGGTATAATTGAGCATTTAATTCTATGTATCTTATCTGGGATAATTCTGATAGAATTGTTCTGTTTTGCAAGCTATGTTGCATTGGTTTATGTAAGTCCCCTAATGGGAGGACTCCGTCCCATAAAGGGACGAGGGCGGTTTTATTAGTTTCTTCCTATGCGGATATAAACCTTTGTCCAATACAAGTATTGTGCGGATGACTGGTCAATATATTGACGCAGTGGTTCTATACAAACTATGCTTTACTTAATATAGGGCGAGACCACTATATTAGCTTGCCTGATATTCATACATAGATATATGTACTCTTCGAGACTTTCCAGAGTCTAGTAGGACTCTTCCCTGTAGGGGGCAGGAAGCTCTAACATAGTTTATAGTTAGTTGAAAAGATGTATAACGGTAACATCTTAGGTCTCTAGGTCTAGTCGACCGGGAATAAATATCTCCGGGGAGTACGGCACGTTCTGAGAATCCACAGATACAGTAATGCTCTGGTACACTTCCATCAGGACGACATGGCTTGAGCCCAAAAAACGGATTTTGAGCGAAGCGAAAAATCTATTTTTGGGTGAGATAGCCATGTCGTCCTGATGGACCCCGCCCTTGCCTTTCTAAGAAAGGGCTGTAGGACCCCTCCCTACATACAGTATCTGTAGCACCTCGTGTACGCTACAAGGAATACAGATGGCGCCAGGATTGGCGCCAGGCACGCGTACGAATCGGGGGATTGGGAAGCCTTGGGAGCGGCTCCCCCCTTTTTCTTTCCCGAATTCGTATCTCGTCAATCTCCCTCCTACGAGACGAATCTCTATTCAGGTAGTAGATTGCCATGTGACGTGTCTAGAATACGTCCTCTGATATGTCGCGATATCCCTTTCACGAGGGATACTCGCTCCAGGAGTTAGAATTCTGGTACCTTAAGGTAAATTCTCTGGGAATATCGCCGTAGTTGTAATATACCCTAGGAAGCTACCCTATAGGAACTTCCATCAGGACGACATGGCTATCTCACCCAAAAATAGATTTTTCGCTTC
>NC_090758.1:72722915-72730415 GCF_036898095.1 Palaemon carinicauda
ATCATATATATATATATATATATATATATATTTATATATATAAACATATATTTATATACATACATATATATACATATATATATATATGTATATATATAAAAATTATATATATATATATATATATATATATATTTGTTGCTGCAATCTGCTGTCAGATGCCAAGAAATTGCATTTAAATGTGTTTCCTCATGCAAACAAAATCTCTGGGAGAGGCGCCCCCCCCCCCCCCGTCTGTGCCTTTTCAAACTTTACCCAACAAACCCCCCCCCCCCTGAAAAAAACGATCCTATTCCCTTGGTACATGTAACAATGCACACTTCATAGAACATTGATGTCTATAATTGGACATGAATATATTTTGGTTAAAAATTTGGGGGTTTTTAATTCTCTGCTTATAGAATTTTTTTGATCTGTGAATTTTTTTAGCTATTTTAAACCAAAATGACGTCATGGAAGGTTCTAGAATGCAAGGATTAACGAGCTCTGCACTTTATTTCTTTTCACGGCCAATAGATGGCGTTAGCAGAGAGTACTAATTGCTAATTATCCCCATCATCCACTCATTATAATTCTCATTACTTAATTTCTTTTGTTATTTGAGCACAAAATTGCTTTAAAGCAGACGCATATGAATTTGATGTTCCTGGTTGTTTGACAACAACTTAATTCTTAATAAACGTCACATAAATATTTCCTCAGCAAACAATCGTTTGTTCAATTACATTTGGGGGTCCTTGGGGGTCGCCAGATATGCCACATGTACTGAAATCGGTGAGAAAATCAGGTAATTACACAGTTATTTTATCTAATTTTAAATTAACTTTTTATGAAACCAAAATATACTTAATATATGTTATGATATAAAATGTATTGTTAGTGAAAACTACGTAGAATAACAACATTGTTACATTTCGAAGGCATAATGACGCAGACTTCTCTAGCTCTCCCTTACTCCGTAATGAGTTTTATTTTACCGCCAATAGATGGCATCAGAGGCACCTTGTCCGAACTAATATATTCAATTATTTCAAGACCACGTGTGTCAAAAAAGTTTGGTAGGAAGGTAGAGGCTAGAGAATTGGTAGTTGGGGAATTGTCCAACGATCGTTTCCTTATTAGGAAGGAATATTATTATCAGAAAATGCTGTGAATTTTTCATATGATAATGGAAACAAGCTGAATTTACTTATATAAGTGTTTAGTATTAATTTTTTCCATCAGACCTCATGGATGGTAAATCATTTCCTTGTACAAGTGACCAAGATAACAATCATAAGCATCGTTAAGGTTGGTAGGACGAGTTTGGGACAGCGCTGCCAAAAAGAATTTCCTTGAATGAAGAATATCATTATTTATTACAGATTCAAATGATTTAAGGAGTAATAGTTATATGCCAAAAGGTGCATAACTATGGTGTAATATGATGTTCGTATAATCAGAGTAATCAACATAGACAAAACGAATAATGAAAAAGAAAATTGTCACATTTCTGTCTTCGCCAACCCCTGACTGTTGCGTCATCCATTTGCAAATTTGCGTTTGTTAATAAGGGCGTTCCAGAGTGTAAATCAGTTATAATTTGAACCTTATCATCATTTCCTTAGTAAGTGTATGCATGGCAGTAAAGCTGTTTCTTGGTTTAATATAGGTTATAAGAATCCATCAAGTGTGTATATATATATATATATATACACACACACACACATATATATATATATATATATATTAGTTTCGAGAAGGTGCCTCTGATGCCATCTACTGGTGGTAAAGTAAAACTCATTACGGTGTAAGGTTTAATATAGGTTATAAGAATCCATTAAGTATATATATATATATATATATGAGAGAGAGAGAGAGAGAGAGAGAGAGAGAGAGACCACATCAAAGACAGGGATGCTGATGATCTCTGCAAATGAATCAGAAGAGATTGAATATACCTATAACAAGAAGAGTCAATGTTCATTTATATAAGTGAAGTATGAATGTTGCATTAAGCTATGAACGATATATGACAATTATTTGTCAACATTCATTTTTAATCGAAATATTTTTAAGGAATTTAGTGCTGGACATAGAGCTGAAGATGATACTATGACTTGAATGTAAGCGTACATGATTATAATGTCTCCGGGATTAATGAGAATATATATAAAGTTTTACTCCATACAAAAGTTTGTTTCAAAGGAAGGGTTTCTTCCGTAACGATATCAAAGTCGGTTTAAATCATTCCCAATAAATCATTAGAAAGGTTTCCATAATTTTAAATTTTTGATCCGATGGAAAGGAACGATATCAAACTCAGTTTAAACTTTAAATCATTGCCAATAAATCATAAGAAAGGTTTCCATTATTTGACATTTTTTATCCGATGGAAAGGTTAACAAAGATGATAGGCTGCTATACGTTAAGAAGGTATATTATTGATATCTTTTCATAGTATTAAAAAGTTTTTTCGAATATGTCACAAATACCTTATGAGCGATAGAATTGGGTACAGGTTAGTCTGGTCTAAACAATCAAATATTTATCCTTATTGATATCAGCCACAGGTTCGAGTCCTTGGCTAGGTAGAAATATTTATCATAAAAAATATTTTCCCTAAGTGTTTCCGATCCCAAGGCAGAGTGCATACGATATCAAGGGGTATTTGCATCTTTAAAAAAAATAGAAAGATTAGTTCACCAAACATTTGATTGGGCTACACAAGGCACTAGAAGAGTTGGAAGACCAAGGCCCACATGGGTGAGGACTATGAAGTATGAAGCAGGAGATGATGATTGGATAAGTATTGATTTAAAAGCTCAAGATAGAGACGACTGGTGAAATTTAACCGAGGCCCTTTGCGTCAATAGGCGTAGGAGAAGTTGGTAATGATATATATATATATATATATATATATATTTCAAATAAGCCATATATATATATATATTTCAAATAAGCCATATATATTAATACATTAAATTCTGGATTCTCTTAACGACCTCGGGATCAGAGCCCCAGGCGGAATCACCCAAAGACTATAGTATCAGACCGGCCGGGATTTGAACCCTGGTCCAGGATACCTGTATGTCCTGGACCAGGGTTCAAATCCCGGCCGCTCTGATACTATAGTCTTTGGGTGATTCCGCCTGGGGCTCTGATCCCGAGGTCGTTGGGAGAATCCAGCTTTTAATGTATTAATATATAAGGCTTATTTGAAATATGAAAAACACGTTTAAATGTGCAAAAATTTATCATATATATATATATATATATATATATATATTCGTTCTTAAACGGTCCAACAGGTTAACTGTTTATTTGCTGTTGAAATGAAGACCAAATTCGATAAAATCATATTATTTATTACAGGAAAAAAAAAAAAATTTTTCTGTTCGAAATGTTGTTCTGTCCGTAGCTATAATTTTATCGAAGTTTTCAATGTTATAGATTGTTTTGTCATTGAGTAAACACTGAAAATAATTTAAAAAAAGATAAAAAATAATTTTTAAATTTAAAAATCATTATTTTAAACATAAGTAAGTAGCGATGCTAATCAAACCATAAATACGTAACAGCAGTAATCGAAGGTCATTTATGACCTCAACACAAGGTCATTGATGGCCTCTACGTAAGGTAATTTATTATCTCAATGTAAGGTCCTTTATGACCTCAAAATAAGATCAATTATCACACTGATGTAAAGTCATTATGGCCTCAACATAAGGTCAATTGTGACCTCACTGTAAAGTTATTATGACCTCAACATAAGGTCAATTGTGACCTCACTGTAAAGTTATTATGACCTCAACATAAGGTCAATTATTACCATAACTGTAAGGTCATTTATGACCTCAGTGTAAGGTAATTTAGGACTTCAATTGTAAGGTCATATATGACCTCAACATAAGGTTATTTATGACCTTAATGTAAGGACATTTATGACTTTAATGTAAGTCATTCATGGCCTCAACATAAGGTCATTTATGGCCTCAACATAAGGTCATTTATGACCCTAATGTAAGATCATTTATGACCTCAATGTAAGGTCATTTATGACCTTAATGTAAGGTCATTTATGACCTCAACTATAACAAATGTGTGAAATCACTTACGGAACGCGAAAGAGATTCCAGCGAACGAGTTTAACAAGGTAGGGATGAGTAGGAGGGGGTTGAAGGGGGAGGGGGGGGTAGGAGGTTAGTAGTAGAGGGGGGGGGGTTGCTGAGTGAAGGGGGAAGGGAAGAAAGGGGTGAGAACGATGATGAGAGCGTATACAATGAAGAAGATGATAATGAGTATAAAATGGTGGCTGGAGAGTTGGTGTATAACGAAGCTGCATTGTGGGACAGTATCCCCCTACTTCTCCCCCTCCCCTATGATGGTGTGGGGGGAAGGGGTGGATGAAGGACCGCGTCGCTCAAGGAGAGAGAGAGAGAGGGGGGGGGGGAAGAGGAGGACAAAAGAGAAAGAGGACAAAATAAAATGGGGGGAATTCTAGACACGATAAGCGGATTTACCCGAACGCTGGATAACAAAGGGAGAGAATAATGTGGATATAAAGAAAATTGCGAGTGCACGCGCGTGTGTGTGGAGAGAGAGAGAGAGAGAGAGAGAGAGAGAGAGAGAGAATATAAACATATGTGCGTGTGTTTAAGCATGTGCTTGTGTTTATATTATTACAAATAACAACCAGCACTGAAGTATGCGACATTAAAACTTTTTCCATTAACAAAATGAATAAATATTTGTATTGATGAATAAATACGAATTTTGTCTATCCTTCTAAATGAATTTTGCTCATGTCTCACATAGGTTAGGTCAATTTGCTACGCAGTTCAATAAGCTACTTGAAATGAATTCGTGAAATACGTTTTGAAAATGACAGAATTGTGAATTTTCTATGAAATTTCAATTTACCTGTTCTTAGAATCTATTACAATAGATAATAAACGACATATGTGTAAATAAATAGATAAATACACACACACACACACACACACACACACATATATATATATATATATATACAGTCATACTTTTCTTCCGAGAGTCCCTGCATCTCCCAGCACGGTTGATATACTTGTTTAATACTTGTTTGAACATCACAAGATACGAGGACTGAGATTACGCGAATATTAATCAAATTTCCGGGCCATGATTTCCCGCGAGCTTCCAGCTCCATTTGTCCGTGTCCAGAACGCGTATGTATAATATTGTTGTTAGGAAAATCAACTCTCGTGAATAACGCATGTTTTTCACAACGACGTCATCCGTATGATACTGGAATTTCTGTATCATCAGATATATAGCTCTATTTGTTACACTCTATGTTACTGTGGTTCACTTATGCTATAGACCTTTACTCCTATATGATCAAAGGTAGTTCATTAACAAACACTAAACAGCCTTTTCACCCATGACCAAAAATAGCTCATGACCAACAAAACTGGCTCTTCACCCTAAGTAAGACCAGGGTAGACCAGGTTACTGGTGACCAATGATAGCTCATCAACAACCAAACTGGCTCTTCACAGTAAGTAAGACCAGGTTAGACCAGGCCCCTGGTGACTTAGCTCATACAGACAATATTGTTGTGGATCCTAATTCAACCTATCGTATTGCAAGCATCGCTCAAGCTCTCGACCCAATGAATGCGAATCAGGGATGTCTCCACAGGACTACTTGACACTGCAGTAAACTACCACGACGCTTTTCGTTACTCAAATTCACCAGCCCAAAGTTAAGCATCCTTGCACTGAATAAATGAGTCAATCCATGATTATTGGTTGACCCGAAATGATATAAAGAATAAAACTTTTTCTTCTGAACACAACACAAATCTGATTATATATCAATGGTTAACAGGAAGAAATTTTTGAGCTATGAACATATCTTGATAGCAATTACTCAATCTAAAGTCCTTGGTTGATGCTTGCGCAAGATCTTAATGCATATATCCACCGATTCTGGTAATTATGAACAAGCAGTGATGGAAAAGAGAGATATTTAATCCTACTTGATGAAATCTATGTAATGTAACTGTGCTGACAAACTAAATGTTTGCCCTTTTTCTATACAGTATCGTAATCAATGTATTCATTCATCATCTTTCCTTGCCTGGTTTGAGGGAGTGGGTACTTTCACCAAGATTCTTGCCTGACAGCCTACAATCGTTTCCTAACAGCCTATAATCCTTGCCCGACAGCCTACATTCCATACCCGATGGCCTACGATCCTTACCCAACAGCCTACAATCCTGCCTATGATCATTGCCCAGCAGCCTACTATACTTGCCAGACAGTCCACAATCCTTGCCTAACAGCCTACAATCTTGCCTACAATCCTTGCCCGACAGCCTACTATCCTTGCCAGACAGTCCACGATCCTTGCCCAACAGCCTACGATCCTTACGTGATGGACTACAATCCTTTCCCAACAGCCTACGATCCTTGCCCAACAGCCTACTATCCTTGCAAGACGGTCCACGATCCTTGCCCAACAGCCTACGATCCTTACGTGATGGACTACAATCCTTTCCCAACACCCTACGATCCTTGCCCAACAGCCTACTATCCTTGCCAGACGGTCCACGATCCTTGCCCGACAGCCTATGATCTTATGCTATGGCCTACAATCCTTGCCCGACAGCCTACGATCCTCGCCCATCAGCCAGATGGTCCTCGATCCTTGTACGACGACCCAAAATCCTACCCCGACAGATTGCGATCTTTCACAACAGCCTACGTTCCTTACCCGATGGCCTACGATCCTTACCTAACAGCCTACGATCCTTACCTGACGGCCTACGATCCTTACCTGACGGCCTACGATACTTGCCAAAGAGTTTGCAATTCTTACCCAACAGCCTACGATCCTTGCCCGATGGCCTACGATCCTTACCTAACAGCCTACGATCCTTACCTAACAGCCTACGATCCTTACCTGACGGCCTACGATACTTGTCAAAGAGTTTGCAATTCTTACCCAACAGCCTACGATCCTTACCCGATGGCCTACGATCCTTACCTAACAGCGTACGATCCTTACCTGACGGCCTACGATACATGCCAAAGAGTTTGCAATTCTTACCCAACAGCCTACGATCCTTGCCCATGATGGTCCGCGATCCTTGTATGACGACACGCAATCCTTGCCCGAGAGTTCGCAATCTTTCACGACAGACTATGTTCCTTACCCAACAACCTGCGATCTTGGTTAAGATTTACGACGCCTCTTCTAGCAATAATCTTGGGAAAACAGAAAGTCTCAGCAATTGCTTTTCTCGGAATGAATCTCCTCTTTGGTGAAAGCTAATTGTAGAGATTAACGATGCTCTGGATATTTCATGACCTAATGGGAATGGACGGTACGTTCCATACTAGTTCATTTTAATTAACTTTGAAATGGCTTATGAACTAATAACTCAAAAAGGCTTACTTTCAAGATTAAAAATTGATGATTTAAGTTATTTCTTATATGTTCCTGTCTTTCCTATACAATAAAAATTAGAGAAATATG
>NC_090758.1:72740415-72747915 GCF_036898095.1 Palaemon carinicauda
TATATGTATGTGTGTGCCCTATGACTTTTCAACCTCTCTCTCTCTCTCTCTCTCTCTCTCTCTCTCTCTCTCTAATGGATTCCGGATAAGAGTTAAGCTACGCACATATAATTAAGCTCTCAATCAAGAGATATGTAATGTGATGCCTCATTAATATTTGCAATCTCTTTTGAGAAATTCCATTTATATAGTTAATGAATTATGTATCTCTTTCATTATTCATTTCTAATTTTACATTTTGTAGGTGCGACAATGACGTTTATATTTTGACATTTTAGTTATTCATAATGAAAATGCTTTTGTTCTTTATAGTGAAAAAAATTTAGTTATTTATTGTGAAAATATTTTAGTTATTTATTGTGAAAAAAATTTTAATCATTGTGAAGAATTTTAGTTATTCATTGTGAAAAATTTTATTCATTTATTGTGAAAAATTTTCAGTTATTTATTGTGAAAAAGTTTTAGTTATTCATTGTGAAAAATGTTAGTTATTCATTGAGAAAAAATTTAGTTATTCATTGTGAAAAAAATTTATTTATTTATTGTGAAAAAATTTTAGTTATTTATTATGAAAAATTTAGTTATTTATTGTGAAAAATATAGTTATTCGTTGTGAAAAAATTTAGTTATTCATTATGAAAAATTTTTATTTATTTATTGTGAAAACTTTTTAGTTATTTATATGAAAAATTTTGTTATTTATTTTGAAAAATATTAGTTATTCATTGTGAAAAAAATTTAGTTATTCATTATGAAAAATTTTAGTCATTGTAAAAAAAATTTAGTTACTTATTGTGAAAATTTTTTTATTCATTGTGAAGAATTTTAGTTATTCCTTGTGAAAAATTTCAGTTATTCGTTGAGAAAATTTAAGTTATTTATTATAAAAAAATAGTTATTCATTTTACTTGTTCATCATGAAAGTTTTTTTTATTATTCATTGTGAAAAAATCTAGCTTTGCATGATGAAAAAATTTACCGATTAGTTATTCATTGAGAAAAATTTTAAGTTATTCATCAGTAATATAATTTGTTATTTGTTGTGAAAATTAATCTGATATTTAAAATTCGTCATTCAAAAAATATATTATTAATTTTCGCATTAATATAGTTATCAAAACCGCTTTTATAATTGTTTTTATTGTTTTTATCATTGTTTTGTTTAAAGACAAGATATAATTTCCTACTTTAAGAGAATTTTTTACAGTGATCAAATTTTGGAAAAATTTTCAAAATCGTAAAAAATAAAATGAACAGAACCGCGATTGAATTTTCCCATAGATCTCCCATAGGTCTCCCATAGCTCTCCCATAGGTCTCCCATAGCTCTCCCATACATCTCCCATATATCTCCCATACATCTCCCATAACTCTCCCATAGATTTTCCATAGATCTCCCATAGATCTCCCATAGATCTTCCACAGATCTCCCATAGATCTCCATACATCTCCCACAGATCTCCCATAGCTCTCCCATAGATCTCCCCTAGATCTCCCATAGATCTCCCATAGATCAGTTAGATCATTATAATGAGATGCCTTATCATATGGTCCCTTATCTATGGGAATATCCTTCTCTTATCCTTTTGAAGATTTTGATAGACATCCTACTGAAGTGGTAGGATTTTTCTATAATGAGTCCTACTAATTTTGAAATCTCCTCTTGGAGAGGGTGATTATCTCTCTCTCCCTCTCTCTCTCTCTCTCTCTCATCTCTCCTCTCTCTCTCTGTGACATTCATTTCTAAGTAATGATAAAAAAACGTATAGATTAAAATTAAAACTCTCTCTCTCTCTCTCTCTCTCTCTCTCTCTCTCTCTCAGTGACAGATTAAATCTAAGTAATGATAAAATAAACGTATAGATTTAAATTAAAACATTCTCTCTCTCTCTCTCTCTCTCTCTCCTCTCCTCTCTCTCTCTCTCAGTGACAGACAGATTCATTTCTAAGTAATGATAAAAAAACGTATAGATTAAATTAAAACTCTCTCTCTCTCTCCTCTCTCTCTCTCTCTCTCTCAGTGACAGATACATTTCTAAGTAATGATAAAAAAAACGTATAGATTAAATTAAAACTCTCTTCTCTCTCTCTCCTCTCTCTCTCTCTCTCTCTCTCAGTGAAAGATTCATTTCTAAGTAATGATAAAAAACGTATAGATTAAATTAAAACTCTCTCTCTCTCTCTCTCTCTCTCTCTCTCTCTCTCTCTCTTTCTCTCTCTCTCTCTCTCTCTCTCTCACAGAGACAGATTCATTTCTAAGTAATGATAGAAAAACATATAGATTAAATTAAAACTCTCTCTCTCTCTCTCTCTCTCTCTCTCTCTCTCTCAGTGAAAGATTCATTTCTAAGTAATGATAAAAAACGTATAGATTAAATTAAAACTCTCTCTCTCTCTCTCTCTCTCATCCTCTCTCTCTCTCTCTCTCTCAGTGAAAGATTCATTTCTAAGTAATGATAAAAAACGTATAGATTAAATTAAAACTCTCTCTCTCTCTCTCTCTCTCTCTTCTCTCTCTCTCTCAGTGACAGATCTCATTTCTAAGTAATGATAGAAAAACATATAGATTAAATTAAAACTCTCTCTCTCTCTCTCTCTCTCTCTCTCTCTCTCTCTCATCAATTCATTTCTAAAGGAGAATAAAAAGTACGTATATATAAACTTTAAAAATACTCTCTCCTCTCTCTCTCTCTCTCTCTCTCTCTCTCTCTCTCACACACACACACACACACAATGACAAATTCATTTATAAAGGAGAATGAAAAAGTACGTATAAACTAAATGAAAAAACATCTCTCTCTCTCTCTCTCTCTCTCTCCTCTCTACTCTCTCTCTCTCTCTTAAAACATGAAAAAAAATCTCGTGAAAAAGGTAAGTTGATATCAAGAAAATGAAGAAATAAAATTCCTTCTTAATAAAGAAAAGACCAGAACGGAAATCCTCCCAAGAGAGAGAGAGAGAGAGAGGGAGAGAGAGAGTTTTTAGATTTAATCCATTTATTTTCATTCTCCTTTGGAAATGAATGTCACTGAGTGTGCGTGCGTATGTGTGTGTGTTTGAGAGAGAGAGAGAGGGAGAGAGAGAGAGAGAGAGAGAGAGAGGAGAGAGAGAGAGAGAGAGAGAGAGAGAGAGGAGAGAGAGAGAGAGAGTATTTTTAAAGTTTAAATAAACATATTTTTTATTCCCCTTTAAAAATGAATATTGAGTTGAGAGAGAGAGAGAGAGAGAGAGAGAGAGAGAGAGAGAGAGAGTTTTTAATTTAATCTATACGTTTTTTTATCATTATTTAGAAATGAATCTGTCACTGTGTGAGAGAGAGAGAGAGAGAGAGAGAGAGAAGAGGAGAGAGAGTATTTTAAAGTTTATATAAACGTACTTTTTTATTCTTTAGAAATGAATTGGTGAGAGAGAGAGAGAGAGAGAGAGAGAGAGAGAGAGAGAAAGCGAGAGAGCGAGAGAGTTTTAATTTAATCTATACGTTTTTTATCATTATTTAGAAATGAATCTGTCACTGTGAGAGAGAGAGAGAGAGAGAGAGAGAGAGAGTATTTTTAAAGTTTTATATAAACGTACTTTTTTATTCTCCTTTAGAAATGAATTGGAGAGAGAGAGAGAGAGAGAGAGAGAGAGAGAGAGAGACTTTGATGTTCCCCGCCCCGAACCTGGTAATGAAAGCGGAGGCCAAGCGAGCCGTTTGCGAGCAATTTCCTTTTGTCGTGGCACCATTACCAGCAGGCGGTCACCCAAACGAGGAAAGAAAGAGTGAGAAGGGGGGAAAAGGACCCCTTCACCCCCTTTAACCCCCTTCAGCAGTTCCCTACGGGGGGATAAATGTGTGGGGAATATAGCGAAAGTTAAGGAAGGCCATCATCAACATTTTGCGCATAACGCTCGTCTTCTTTTGAGGTGGTTTGTTTATTATGAGCGTGACTCTGGTATTTGGTATTATTATTATTATTATTATTATTATTATTATTACTATCCAAGCTACAACCCTAGTTGGAAGGGCAAGATGCTATAAGCCCAGGGGATCCAACAGGGAAAAATAGCCCAGTGAGGAAAGGAAATAAGAAAATAAATAAATGAAGAGAACAAATTAACAATAAATCATTCTAAAATAAGTAACAACGTCAAAACAGACATGTCATATATAAACTATTAACAACATCAAAAACAAATATGTCATAAATAAACTATCAAAAGACTCATGTCAGCCTGGTCAACAAAAAAGCATTTGCTCCAACTTTGAACTTTTGAAGTTCTACTGATGGCGGGTAGAGTTAACTTAAAGTTTAAACGTCACTCATGAATAGCAGAGGCAAGGGACAGTGACATTGCCCTATCGAGCAGGACAATGCCCTAGAGACTGATCACATACCATATGATCAGCGCCCAAGCCCCCTCTCCACCCAAGCTAGAACAAGGAGGGTCAGGCAATGGCTGCTGATGACTCAGTAAATAGACCTATAGGCTCCCCAAGACCCCTGTACCTTAGCTCACAAGGATGGTAAGGTTACAGACACTAAAGGCACTAACGAGTCTGAGCGGGACTCGAACCCCCGTCTGGCAAACACCAGGCAGAGACGTTACCAATCAGGCCACAACAACCCTTAATGTATTACTGTTTAGGGTGTAATTAAGTCAATAGGCTTATGAGAATGGTAACAATCTGGAAATATATATGTTTATCATTAAAGATAATATTCCCATTGAGAAATAGACTAATTGAAAAGAAAATACAAGAGATAATATCCACTACACTTATTATTATTATTATTATTATTATTATTATTATTATTAATTGCTATTCTACAACCCTAGTTGGAAAAGCAGGATGCTATAAGCCCAGAGGCTCCAACAGGGAAAATAGCCCAGAAATGAAAGGAAATAAGGAAATAAATAGACTACAGGCGAATTAATTAATAATAAAGAAAAATACTTCAAGAATAGTGCTATCAAAATAAATATTTCATTTGTAAACTATGTAAACTTTAACAAAATAAGAGGAAGAGGAATAAGATAGAACTCTAACCCAAGACAGTGGAAGACCATGGTACAGAGGCTATGGCACTACCCAAGACTAACGAAGAATAGTTTGATTTTGGAGTGTCCTTCTAGAAGAGCTGCTCACCATAGCTAAAGAGTTTCCTCTACCCTTTATTATTATTATTACTATCCAAGCTACAACCCTAGTTGGAAAAGCAAGATGCTATAAGCCCAGGGGCTCCAACAGGGAAAAATAGCCCAGTGAGGAAAGGAAATAAGGAAATAAATAAATGAAGAGAACAAATTAATAAATCATTCTAAAAAAAGTAACTATGTCAAAACAGACATGTCATATATAAACTATTAACAACATCAAAAACAAATATGTCATAAATAAACTATAAAAAGACTCATGTCCGCCTGGTCAACAAAAAAGCATTTGCTCCAACTTTGAACTTTTGAAGTTCTACTGATTCAACTACCCGATTAGGAAGATCATTCCACAACTTGGTAACAGCTGGAATAAAACTTCTAGAGTACTGAGTAGCATTGAGCCTCATGATGGAGAAGGCCTGGCTATTAGAATTAACTGCCTGCCTTACCAAGAGGAAAGTAGCCACTGAACAATTACAGTGAAGAAGAATTGTTTGGTTATCTCAGTGTTGTCAGGTGTATGAGGGCAGAGGAGAATATGTAAAGAATAGGCCAGACTATTCGGTGTATGTGTAGGCAAGGGTAAAATGAGCCGTAACCAGAGAGAAGGGTCCAATGTAGTCCTGTCTGGCCAGTCAAAGGACACCATAATTCTCTGGCGGTAGTATCTCAACGGGTAGCAAGATGACAAGAATTGTGATAACAACAACTAGAGAAGCACTCTGAGTGTGCAGACCTCCGCCACTGCAGCTTATTTCTCGAAAACAGCTTGCCTTTTCCAGAATCAATTTAGACCGTAGGCGTATTTGAAGTGTGTGACAATCATATACGAAGTTGGGGTTAAGTTTATGGTTAATTTGGTCGGTTGACCTTTTACTTGACCTTGATCTTGACCCCTTTGAGCTAGGACTTTCACAAATGAATCACTTCCACGTCTCAACATATCAATTAATCCCTGAAAGTTTCACTACTCTATGAGTAAAATTATGGCCAGGAAGTTGTTCACAAACAAACAAACAGACAAACAATTAACAATAACAATTGACCAACAATACATTTTTCTGAAGAAACAATAACAAACAGGTTGCATTAAAATTGGCATTTTACTTGACCTTGACCTTGGACTCGACCTTGACCTTTGACCCTAACATGTATTAATTGGCTTGGATTTTCATACATTCAAATGTGAACCAAGTTTGAAGTCTCTGTGACAATGATGCCTAAACGTATGGCTGATTACGTGAATTGGACATTTTGCTTGACCGTGACCTTGACCTTTGACCTTGACCTTTCAAAATTTAGTGATTTCCAGCTTTTTACATAACAGTTAATCCCTGCAAGTTTCATTACTCTACGATAAAAATTGTGGCCATGAATCTAGTCACAAACAAACAAACACACAAAGTGAGTTCCAAGCATTTCAAAATATACATCAGGATATGAAATATTTTAAGACGAATATTATTCAATAGAAAATTCAGGAGACAACGCATCAAATGAATCCTTCATACGCCAAAATTAACCTGTTTTTTTTTGGGCTCAAATTCACCAAATTCCTACATCAGGAGATATAAGAACTATGCAAGAAACACATCAATCAATAAATAGGAGAATTACAGACCTCACTACAGAGGGACCATGTCTCTCCAATTCTCCCATTTTGAAAAAAAAAAAAAAAAAAAAAAAAAAAAATTCTGGGCCGGTAGCCAAGAATAGTAGAAAAACAAAAAGTAAAAGAAAAATAACTTATTATTGTATTAGATTAATATCAAGACCATAAAAAAATGTATGATCATAAAAAGAAAAAAAAATAGTTTTGGTTAAATCCACACTTTACATCAGTCTTATTAAGACTCAGCTTTCCATGGTGGCCGATGTGCTAATGTCCCTGACTGGTGAATGCCAGATTGGGGTTCGAGTCCAGCTCAAACTCGTGAGTTTCTTTGGTCGCTGCAATCTCACCCTCCTTGTGAGCTAAGGATGGGAGATTTGGGGGAGCCTATAGGTCTATCTGCTGAGTCATCAGCAGCCATTGCCAGGCCCTCCTTGGTCATAGCTTGGGTGGAGAGGGGGCTTGGGCGCTGATCATATGTATACAGTATATGGTCAGTCTCTATGGCATTGTCCTGCTTGATAGGGCAATGATACTGTCCCTTGCCTCTGCCATTCATGAGCGGCCTTTAAACCTTTACACCTTACCAGTTTTGTGAGCTAAGCATACAAGGATTTTGGGGAGCCTATAGATCTATCTGCTGAGTCATCAGCAGCCATTGCCAGGCCCTCCTTGGTCCTAACTTGAGTGGTGAGGGGTCTGGGCGTTGATCTTATGTACATATGGTCAGTCTCTAGGGCATTTTCCTGC
>NC_090758.1:72757915-72760415 GCF_036898095.1 Palaemon carinicauda
TTTCATCTGTAACAGTGTCTGTTTTTCGAACATGAAATTTCTTGTCGCTTTGAGCTTTTGTATATAAAGGAGAGTGTTCTATAATAAACTCACTCAGTTGCTTTCAACCTGCCATTGAGTCACAACCTTCTCTCGGCGCGTCACAAAGGTCTCCAATATTTGCATGTAGTAGGAAAACGTACCTAAATGGTGTCTTCCTATATCCTATGAATGTTGTAAGCAAATAGCATAAAGGACCTATGGTCCATTTTTTTAGAGAGGCAGATTTGCACCGACTCATAGCGGTGCCCTTTTAGCTCGGAAAAGTTTCCTGATCTCTGATTGGTTGGACAAGATCATTCTAATCAATCGGCGACCAGGTAACTTTTCTGAGCCAAAAGGGCACCGCTGTGAGTCGGTGCAAATGCGACTCATTAAAAAGAATTAACTATAGTCTATTTGTTTTGTTAGATTTCATTTGTGTTCGGTTATGGTAATATGGTAATTTCTGTATTTATTAACATAAATTTACATATATATTTTGCTTTTTTATATATATAACAATATATATAAGATTAAAATAAGCTGTATAAAATATACACATTACAAATTCAAATCCTAATATACGACAATGATAAAATTTCTCAAGTCCCCCACCAACTCTGCCAACGGCTGAAACCATGGTTTCAAAGACCGTAGACTATTTCAGTGACTCCGCCAGCTGTTGAAACTGTGGTTTCAAATACCGTAGATTATTTCAGTCTTTAGCTGTTCAACTTACGCACCATAAATTCACCCTCGCCAGTATATATTATACGCGCGACTGTTCTGCACGAAGCCTATTAACACTTCTTAATCCCCTACGTAGGCCCAGGTCTATAGGCCTTGATCCTAAGGGGAGGCCTAATGAGGCTGTTTAATAAAGCGTTTTGGGGTTTGTCTGTTTTAATAACAGAGGAAAATTGGAAATAGCAGAGGTTGTGTCTTCAAAGGCAATGGGATAATGGAGTTATAGTTAAGGGGAATGAGCTAATAAAGAGGTAAGTTGATTAATTTATTCATGAATTGATTAAAATATACATAAATAATATATGATATGAATAAATGCGGAAATATATCAACAAATAAATAAAATTAATTAATTATTTAGATATGTACACACACATATACACGCACACATATTCAACCCGTCCCTCCCCCTACCCCCTTTCCTAGCTACAACCCTGTGGTTCGGCAATTTGTGAGAAAGTGTGGTTTACGAATGTACCTTTCAGGGTACCCCTTTTCACCAGGGTATGACTACTTACTTCCCCTCCTTCCTGAACGTGACAGGAAATATATATATATATATATATATATATATATATATATATATATATATATATATATATATATATATATATATGTATATATATATATATATATATATATATATATATATATATATATATATATATTATAAACAGTATATGTATATATATATATATATATATATATATATATATATATATATATATATATAAAACAGTATATATATATATATATATATATATATATATATATATATATATATATATATATATAAAACAGTATATATATATATATATATATATATATATATATATATATATATATATATATATATATATATATATATATATATATATATATATATATTTCTGATATATGAAATATAAATTTTGCTGAAAATAAATAAATCCAAAATAATAGATGAGAGATTACACTGGGCCTTTTGAATAGATGGAGATTACAATGGGCCTTTAAGTGGATGTGGGATTACACTGGGCTTTTTGAGCAGAGGGGATTAATTGAGATCTAAATTAATGGGGATTACTTTGAGCCTTTAAGTGGATGTGGGATTACACTGGACCTTTTAAGCAGAATGGGATTAATTGAGATTTTAATGGATGAAGATTACTTTGGGTCTTTTAAGCAGATGGGGATTAATTGAGATTTAAATGGATGGGGATTACTTTGGGTATTTAAGAGGATGGGGATTACTTTGGGTATTTAAGAGGATGGGGATTACACAGCCTTTTAAGCAGACGGGGATTAATTGAGATTTAAATGGATGGGGATTACTTTGGGTCTTTAGGAGGTTGGGGATTACACTGAGCCTTTTAAGCAGACGGGGATTAATTGAGATTTAAATAGATGGGGATTATTTAGGGTCTTTTAAATGATTGGAGATTACATTGGGTCTTTAAGTGGATGGGGGATTACATTGGGCCTATTAAGCGGAAGGGGATTAATTAAAATCTAAATTGATGGGGATTACTTTCTCCCTTTTAAATGGTTGAAGATTACTTGGAAATTTTAAAGGGATGGGGATTACACTGGGAATCTTAAATGGATTGGGAATTACTTTGGGTTTTTTAAATGGTTGGGGATTACTTGGGCCTTTTAAAGGGATGGGGATTACATTGGGAATCTTAATTTAATGGGGATTACTTGTGCCTTTTAAATGGAAGGGATTACTTTGAGAATATTAAATGTATTG
>NC_090758.1:72767915-72770415 GCF_036898095.1 Palaemon carinicauda
GACCTCCTAATTGGATGGGGGATTACTATGGGCCTTTTAAATGGACGAGGGATTACTATGGGCCTTTTAAATGGATGGGGGATTACTATAAGACTTTTAAATTGATTAACTGGAAATACAATGGATGGGATTAATTAGAATTCAAATTGATTGGTGTTTACGATTGGCCTTTTAAATGGTTGGGAGATTACTCTGACCCTTTTAAATGGACGAGGGATTACTCTGGGCCTTTTAAATGGATGGGGGATTACTCTGGGCCTTTTAAATGGATGGGGGATTACTATGGGCCTTTTAAATGGATGGGGAATTACTATAGGACTTTCAAATTGATTAATTGGAAATATAATGGATGAGATTAATTAGAATTTAAATTGACTGGTGCTTACGATGGGCCGTTTAAATGGATGGAAGATTACTCTGGGCCTATTAAATGGATGGGGGATTACTATGGGCCTTTTAAATGGATGGGGGATTACTATGGGCCTTTTAAATGGATGGGGGATTACTATGGGCCTTTTAAATGGATGGGGGATTACTATGGGCCTTTCAAATGGATGGGGGATTACTATGGGCCTTTTAAATGGATGGGGGATTACTATGGGCCTTTCAAATGGATGGGGGATTACTATGGGCCTTTTAAATGGATGGGGGATTACTATGGGCCTTTTAAATGGATGATGGATTACTCTGGGCCTTTTAAATGGCCGAGGGATTACTCTGGGCCATTTAAATGGATGGGGGATTACTATGGGCCTTCTAATTGGATGGGAGATTACCATGGGCCTTTAAAATAGATGGGGGATTACTATAGGACTTTTAAATTGATTAATTGGAAATACAATGGATGAGATTAATTAGAATTTAAATTGACCGGTGTTTACGATGGGCCGTTTAAATGGATGGGAGATTACTCTGGGCCTTTTAAATGGACGAGGGATTACTCTGGGCCTTTTAAATGGATGGGGGATTACTCTGGGCCTTTTAAATGGACGAGGGATTACTCTGGGACTTTTAAATTGATGGGGGATTACTATGGGCCTCCTAATTAGATGGGGGATTAGTATGGACCTTTTAAATGGATGGGGGATTACTATACGACTTTTAAATTGATTAATTGGAAATATAATGGATGGGATTAATTAGAATTTAAATTTATTGGTGTCTACGATTGGCCTTTTAAATGGTTGGGAGATTACTCTGGGCCTTTTAAATGGATGAGGGATTACTCTGGGTCTTTTAAATGGATGGGGGATTACTCTGGGCCTTTTAAATGGATGGGGGATTATTATGGGCCTTTTAAATGGATGGAGATTACTCTGGGTCTTTTAAATGGATGGGGATTATTAGGGACCTTTTAAATGGATGGGGGATTACTCTGGGCCTTTTAAATGAATAGGGGATTACTCTAGACCTTTTAGATGGATGGGGACTACTCTGGGCCTTTTAAATGAATGGGGGATTACTCTGGACCTTTTAGATGGATGGGGGATTACTCTAGGCCTTTTAAATTAATGGGGATTACTCTGGGCCTTTTAAATGAATGGGGGATTACTCTGGACCTTTTAGATGGATAGGGGATTACTCTGGGCCTTTTAAATGAATGGGGGATTACCCTGGGCCTTTTAAATGAATGCAGGATTACTCTGGGCCTTTTGAATGGATGGGGGATTACTCTGGGTCTTTTAAATGGATGAGGGATTACTCTGGGTCTTTTAAATGAATGGGGGATTATTATGGGCCTTTTAAATGGATGGAGATTACTCTGGGCCTTTTAAATGAATAGGGGATTACTCTAGACCTTTTAGATGGATGGGGACTACTCTGGGCCTTTTAAATGAATGGGGGATTACTCTGGACCTTTTAGATGGATGGGGGATTACTCTAGGCCTTTTAAATTAATGGGGATTACTCTGGGCCTTTTAAATGAATGGGGGATTATTATGGGCCTTTTAAATGGATGGAGATTACTCTGGGCCTTTTAAATGAATAGGGGATTACTCTAGACCTTTTAGATGGATGGGGACTACTCTGGGCCTTTTAAATGAATGGGGGATTACTCTGGACCTTTTAGATGGATGGGGGATTACTCTAGGCCTTTTAAATTAATGGGGATTACTCTGGGCCTTTTAAATGAATGGGGGATTACTCTGGACCTTTTAGATGGATAGGGGATTACTCTGGGCCTTTTAAATGAATGGGGGATTACCCTGGGCCTTTTAAATGAATGCAGGATTACTCTGGGCCTTTTGAATGGATGGGGGATTACTCTGGGTCTTTTAAATGGATGAGGGATTACTCTGGGTCTTTTAAATGAATGGGGGATTACTCTGGAACTTTTAGATGGATGGGGGATTACTCTGGTCCTTTTAAATGAATGGGGGATTACTCTGGTCCTTTTAAATGAATGGGGGATTACTCTGGACCTTTCAGATGGATGGGATGACTCTGGGCCTTATAAATGAATGGGGGATTACTCTGGTCCTTTTCAATGGATGGGGGA
>NC_090758.1:72772134-72774634 GCF_036898095.1 Palaemon carinicauda
CATCTTAGATTCCCTCCTTATACGAAATCCTACACCACTTGAAGATCGCTTCGTCGAAATTATTACATCTCTCTTCACGTCCTTAATTGCTCTTGAGAGGCGTGACGTCACGGCTCTTAATGAGGAGGCAATTAAGGGTAGTTCTTGTACTTTTGATTAATCACTCGGATGAAATGTTAATGGCGTCTTGAGTTGCCAATTTTTTATTATATATATTTTTTTTCTTAATTTGTTGTGTCTTTCAGTAGGTGAGGTTGAGGTTCGTAGGATGCGAAGAAATGTCTTCATTAATTTATTAATTCTTTTAGTTTGACTACTACTACTACTACTACGACTACGACTACGACTACTACTACTACTACTACTACTACTACTACTACTACTACTACTACTAATACTACTACTTATATAACTGAATAACCAAAATGAAAACCAACAGAATAAGAAAAGTAATTAGCTGTTTCTTTTGTATATGTATACATATGTGTGTATATAGGTGTATATATATATATATATATATATATATACAAAAGAAACAGCTAATTACTTTTCTTATTCTGTTGGTTTTCATTTTGGTTATTCAGTTATTTAAGTAGTAGTAGTAGTAGTAGTAGTAGTAGTAGTAGTAGTAGTAGTAGTAGTAGTAGTAGTAGTAGTAGTAGTAGTCAAACCAAAAAATTAATCAAACTAATGAATAATTTTTATACTTGAATGCATCTCTTTAAAAGAACTCTCTCTCTCTCTCTCTCTCTCTCTCTCTCTCTCTCTCTCTCACACACACAATACATATACAACAATTTTAGGTATATTTTCCCAAAACCTTCCATATTTACTTATTTGACAATGGCCCCAAAGTTTGCAAAATCTTTCGCGCAACTTTGTGTGCAAAATGCATGAATCATATCTTCTCTCTCTCTCTCTCTCTCTCTCTCTCTCTCTCTCTCTCTCAACATTGCAAAGAAGCAATATATGCACTGCGGTAGCATAAACTCGATATTCTTTTTAATACTGAGATTTATAGTAATGTTTCTTTCATTTCTCCAAAGGTAGTGTTTCTCACGTCTTTCGATTCGTCTTTTCATTGGTCAATTATTTTTGGACGAAGATTTATTCAACCACGTAAGTCTTTAGAAAATAGTTCCAATTACGTTTTAGTACATCATTCTATTCTATGTACATCATTATATGTATGTATCTGTACACTGTATGCGTACATATATAGCATACGTTTCTTATAGGTAAACGCCCAGCTCGACTATGCGTAAATGTATGTAGCTCATCTACTTATTTACGAATATTTAAAATTATTATTATTATTGTTGTTGTTGTTGTTGTTATTATTATTATTATTATTTGGTAGGGAGACTTTTATTATTATTGTTGTTGTTGTTGTAGTTGTTATTATTGTTATTATTATTATTATTATTATTAATATTATTATTTAGTAGTGAGACTCTTTTATTATTATTGTTATTATTATTATTGTTATTATTATTATTATTATTATTATTATTATTATTATTATTATTTTTAATCGGTAGTAGACCCTTTGTTATTATCATTATTATTATTATTATAATTATTATTATTATTATTATTATTATTATTAGCCAAGCTACAATCCCGGTTGGAAAACCAGAGTGCTATAAGCCTACAGACTCCAAAAGGGAAAGCAACCCACTGATGTTAAAGAGCCACTGTCCTCGACCTGCTCACAATCCTATGTAGAGTTTTGTTAGGTTTCAACTTTTTGCTCCATAATTTGCACCATTCACTAATTTTACCTACATCTCTATTAAGGAATTCAGCAACCCCAGGTCTACATTCAGGATATGGAATTAATGCAAAAAGAGTATCATCATCTGCACATGCAACGAGCTTGTTTTCTAGTCCAAACTACATGTCATGCTTATATATTTGTCTCACAGAGATATGTTGACGTTCATTCGCTTAAAATATCTAAGTATCTTATGTTTGTAAGTCCATGAGTTTAATTTCAGGAGATGGAATTGATGCAAAGAGAGTAGCATCATCTGCATTATGCAACGAGCTTGTTTTCTAGTCCAAACTACATGTCATGCTTATATATTTGTCTTTCAGAGATATACTGGTGTTCAGTCGCTTAAAATATCCAAGTATCTTATGTTTGTATGTCCATCGGTTTAAATTGAGGAGATGGATCATGGATCATACGGCATACGATAGAATTGAGGCAAAGAGAGTAGCATCATCTGCATTATGCAACGAGCTTGTTTTCTAGGCTAAACCACATACCATCTTATCTAGAGGTATACAGACATTCATTGACTTAGAATATCCAAGTATCTTTTGTTTGTAAGTGTGTATAGTACCGTTTGTAAGTGAATATAGTATCTACCACCTACGTCATACGATAGAATTGATGCAAAGAGAGTAGCATCATCTGCATTATGCAACGAGCTTGTTTTCCAGGCTAAACCACATATCATACGTATATATTCATCTTATCCAGAGGTATACA
>NC_090758.1:72777134-72779634 GCF_036898095.1 Palaemon carinicauda
TTGAAGCGCGCAGACAAGTTGACAAACAAACAAGCTGAATGACAAATGAAGAACATCGCAGACAAGTTGACAAACTATCAGGCGAACAAGCAGAAAGATAAACTTTGAAGCGCGCAGACAAGTTGACAAACAAACAAGCTGAATGACAAATGAAGAACATCGCAGACAAGTTGACAAACAATCAGGCGAATAAGCAGAAAGATAAACTTTGAAGCGCGCAGACAAGTTGACAAACAAACATGCTGAATGACAAATGAAGAACATCGCAGACAAGTTGACAAACAATCAGGCGAATAAGCAGAAACATAAACTTTGAAGCACGCAGACAAGTTGACAAACAAACAAGCAGAATGACAAATGAAGAACATCGCAGACAAGTTGACAAACTATCAGGCGAACGAGCAGAAAGATAAACTTTGAAGCACGCAGACAAGTTGACAAACAAACAAGCAGAATGACAAATGAAGAACATCGCAGACAAGTTGACAAACAATCAGGCGAACGAGCAGAAAGATAAACTTTGAAGCACGCAGACAAGTTGACAAACAAACAAGCAGAATGACAAATGAAGAACATCGCAGACAAGTTGGCAAACTATCAGGCGAACAAGCAGAAAGATAAACTTTGAAGCACGCAGACAAGTTGACAAACAAACAAGCAGAATGATAAATGAAGAACATCGCAGACAAGTTGACAAAAAATCAGGCGAACAAGCAGAAAGATAAACTTTGAAGCACGCAGACAAGTTGACAAACAAACAAGCAGAATGACAAATGAAGAACATTGCAGACAAGTTGACAAACTATCAAGCGAACAAGCAGAAAGATAAATTTTGAAGCACGCAGACAAGTTGACAAACAAGCAGGAAAACAAACTTCGAAGCATGCAGACAAGCTGACAAACAATCAGGCAAACAAGGAGAAAGACAAACGTTGAAGCACACCTACAAGTTGACAAACATAGAAGCATGGTGACAAATTGACAAATAATCAAGCAAACAAGCCGAAATGCAAACGAAAAAAAACACGTGCACAAGTTGACAAACAAACAAGCAAAATGACAAAAGAAGAAGCACGCAGACAAGTTGACAAACGAACAAAATGATAAAAGCAGAAGCACACAAACAATTTAACTAAGCAAAATGACAAAAGAAGATGCACGCAGACAAGTTGAGAAACGATGAAGCACGCAGACAATTTGACAAAGCAAAATGACAAAAGAAGCATGCAGACA
The DNA here is from genome assembly GCF_036898095.1 of Palaemon carinicauda. NCBI lineage: Eukaryota > Metazoa > Arthropoda > Malacostraca > Decapoda > Palaemonidae > Palaemon > Palaemon carinicauda. The sequence continues at coordinate 72,778,368 of NC_090758.1, forward strand.
AGTAAAAAAAACAATCAGGCACTAGCAGAATGAGAAACGGAGAAGCTCGTAGATAAATTGACAAACAATCAGGTAAGCAAGCAAAATAACTAATGAAGAAGCACGCTGACAAGTTGACAAACAAACAAAATGACAAAAGAAGAAGCACACAAACAATTTGCGCAAGCTAAATCAGCATAGAAGAAACACTCGGGTAAGTTGACAAAGCAGAATGACAAAGGAAGCTCACAGACAAGTTGACAAACAAGCAGAAATACAAACGGACAGACAAACAGACAAGCATATAGGCAGACCAAATCAGAAACCACCTGACCCTGTGCCTCACGACGCTAGAACTCACATCACTCGGACCTATCAATCAATATCTTACAAGAGAAAACGAAATCTCTCTCTCTCTCTCTCTCTCTCTCTCTCTCTCTCTCTCTCTCAGCATCTGAAATACATTTCCTAACTTTGTTATATCTACAGGGAGATGTGTCATTTCTCTCCGTTGTTTGGACTAACTTTTCAATCAGCTTGCAAAGTGCATAACTTTGCGCGGGCGGTCTCTCTCTCTCTCTCTCTCTCTCTCTCTCTCTCTCTCTCTCTCTCTCTCTCTCTCTCTCTCATTTCATTGAATTTTTATCTTTTCCACCCTTCCTCCGTTTGTATTTCTCTCTCTATCTCTCTCTCTCTCTCTCTATCCCCTCTTCACACTATGCACATCTATCCATCTCCCCACCCTTCATACTATAACACTGACAACGAATGTCTAAAAAGACAGAGAGAGAGAGAGGAGAGAGAGAGAGAGAGAGAGAGAGAGAGAGAGAGAGAGAGAGAGAGAGAGAGAGAGTGAATCCAATCCTTGCATTTAGATGGAGCCATTTAGCCGAAGTCAATAAACATTAAGCAGAGTCTGAATCACTGGGGCCGAGGGGAGAGGATTCCCTGGAAGTCCTCAAAAAACAGTCGCCCCATAATAATATTTTTCTGACAGTTATCAACGGCAAACTTGATGTTTATGCCGCTCGTGAAGCCCTTTTTGGCGCCGATTTTAATCCGGATCCGGCCAAAAGTTCGCGTGTTTATGGCGAGATTCATTATAGCTCAAGTGAAAAAAAAAAGTGTTTATGAGGTGGGCTCCGGGCGGCTCCGGTCTCCGGTCTCCGGGCGGCTCCGGAAAAAGCTATAGAGCGGATTCTCATTGTAACTTTAGTGTGACGATAGAACAAAATAGCAAAGTTTTAGTTCATTTAGTGGGATGGGGAGAGAGAGAGCTGTATCGAAT
>NC_090758.1:72784634-72797134 GCF_036898095.1 Palaemon carinicauda
TTGATGTACGATGTGAGACGTGGGGGGATAAGGTGCGAGGTTGCATGTGTACGATAACTATACGAATTTAGTCCGAGGTGTTTATCTAATTGTATGTTTATGAAGTAATAAAAAGTAACAACTAATTATCATTCATGAGAACTAATTCTAGAATATAATTGTAATGTTATCTCATTATCTCACACTTATCTTCGTCGTCGATCTCATAATAAGAGTACTCTGGATGCTGACCAAGATCTATATGAAACCCGCTTAATGTCATAATCTTCTTGGGTCGTTATGATTATAGCCTTTAGGGATAACCCTCGCTACTGAAGACTTGAATCCGGTTTATCGCATAAACCGTTCCACCAATCGTCGTGATTTTAAGTGTTTTATTTATATTTATATTTTAGTATTTTATAAAGATAACGAAAATATAAGAAAGATGGAATGGGAAGTAAATGAATAAGAGAGAGAGAGAGAGAGAGAGAGAGAGAGAGAGAGAGAGAGAGAGAGAGAGCCTTACCTATTGCCTTATTTTTTGTTTGGGTTCCCCCAGGTCCCTCAGTGTGAGGCACCTCGTATATCCACTAGAGAGTTGCTAATGCATCTTCCGGTGTATTTTGCATCTTCCAGTCTTGGATGGTCTGGGATGCATCTTAGGTATTTATTGAGCTTATTCTTAATCACATCCACGCTCACTCCTGATATGTTTCTTAGATGAGCTGGCAGCACATTAAATAGTCGCTGCATTATCGATGCTGGTGCATAGTGGATTAATGTCCTGTGCGCCTTTCTTAGTTTACCTGGAATATTTTTTGGCACTATTAATCTACCTCGGCTTGCTCTTTTTGATATTTTAAGCTCCATGATGTTTTCAGTAATTCCTTCTATTTGCTTCCATGCTTGTATTATCATGTAGCGTTCTCTTCTCCTTTCTAGACTGTATAGTTTTAAAAATTGCAGTCTTTCCCAGTAGTCAAGGTCCTTAACTTCTTCTATTCTAGCAGTATAGGACCTTTGTACACTCTCTATTTGCGCAATATCTTTTTGGTAGTGTGGGTACCATATCACATTGCAGTACTCGAGTGTACTACGTACATAAGTTTTGTAAAGCATAATCATGTGTTCAGCTTTTCTTGTTTTAAAGTGTCTGAATAACATTCCCATTTTTGCTTTACATTTAGCCAACAGTGTTGCTATTTGGTCGTTGCATAACATATTCCTATTTAACATTACACCAAGGTCTTTAATTGCTTCCTTGTTTGTGATTGTCTCATTATTAGGTCCCTTGTATGCATACACCATTCCTTCTCTGTTTCCATAATTTAATGATTCGAATTTATCGGAGTTAAATACCATCCTATTTATCTCCGCCCATTCATATATTTTGTTTAGATCTCTTTGTAGTGAGTTCCTATCCTCATCACAAGTAATTTCTCTACTTATTCTTGTGTCATCGGCGAAACTTCTCACTACGGAGTTTTCAACATCACAGTCTATGTCTGAGATCATAATAACAAACAGCAGTGCAGCTAATACCGTACCTTGTGGCACACCCGATATTACCTGGGCTTCATCTGATTTCTCGTCATTTGCAACCACTATCTGTTTTCTGTTTTGCAGGAATTCTTTTACCCATTTTCCTATCTTTCCCACAATATTATGCTTTCTCATTTTTTTCTCCAATATGTTATGGTCTACCTTGTCAAAGGCTTTTGCAAAATCTAGATAGATCACATCTGTGTCTTTTTCATTTATCATATTTTTGTATATGTTTTCATAGTGTGCTATCAGTTGGGTCTGTGTACTTTATCCGGGCACGAAACCGTGTTGACCCATATTAAACAAATTATTTTTGACCAAATGGTTCATTATTTTCTTTTTTATTACCCTCTCATACACTTTCATAATATGTGATGTTAGACTAACAGGTCTATAATTGCTTGCCTCTAGTCTTGATCCACTTTTGAAGATAGTGGTTATATAAGCTAATTTATGTTTAACATATATCTCGCTCATATCTACACTTTGTCTCAGCAGTATTGCAAGCAGCTTGACGGTAGTGTTTGCAGTTTTTTTTTTTAACAAAATCGCTTGAACTCCATCTGGTCCGGCTGCCGATCCATTTTTAATTTCGTTTATAGCCTTGACAATATCTGCTTCATTAATATCTATATCCGTTAGATATTCAAAATTTTCTTCTCTCATTTCTGTTTCATTATTCTCATTCGCAATTCTTGGCGTGAACTCACTCTTATATTTTTCTGCTAATATGTTGCATATTTCCTTTTTTTCATTCGTTAGCCGTCCTTCAATTCTTAGAGGGCCTATTTCTATTCTCCTTTTATTCATCTTTTTTGCATAGGAGTAAAGTACTTTGGGGTTTCTTTTTATATTTTGAAGTGTCCTTTCTTTTAAGTGCCTTTTTTAATTTTCTTTCGACTGTATAATCTTTTGTTCTGCATTTTCTATCTTACTTTTTATTTCCATCATTTTCCACACATTTTTTTCTTTTGCAAGATTTTTCTTCCACTTTCTAATTTTCTGAAATAAGATCCTTCTGTCTCTTGGTATGCACTTCTTTTGTTTATTGTTTTTTTTCGGTACATATTTTTCAACAATTTTCTCCAGTATTTTGTACAGTATGTCCGTATTTACCTGTATATTATCACTTACAAATACATTTTTCCATTCTTTATTCAGTTCTTCATTTATTTCTGACCATTTTATATTCTTACTGTAAAAATTATATTTTCCATATCCTTCCCAAAGTTTTGTGCTTTTATTAATTCTGCGATCACTTGCTTTGGAATGAACTATCAATTCTATGACATTGTGGTCTGAAATTCCCGTGTTATACACTATTATTTCTTATAATTCACTTCATTCACAGATACTAGATCTAGTACATTTTCCTTTCTTGTTGGAATGTGGTTTATTTGTTGCATATTATGTTCTAATAGCATATCTTGAAGCTTTTCAAATTGCCTCTTATCTTCTGCGCTACTATTACTCTCTTTTTTATATGTATACATACAACCACTTTCTTCTATCCGTTCTTTCCAATCCACGAAAGGAAAGTTAAAATCTCCGGATAGGAGTATATTCCAGTCTTTATGGTTTCTACATATATCATCTATTTTTTCTATTATTATGTCAAACTCCTTAGTATTAGGGGGTCTGTAAACTACAATATTCACTAGAGAGAGAGAGAGAGAGAGAGATTTTGGATGTCTCAAAGACTTTTTAGTCCATCCACGGAGACTCCATTTGCTCTTTAGTAAAGCAATTTAGTTTAAGCATTTAGAGAGTTCTTATCATCTTTTCTAACTTATTCTTAAACTCATTTACCGTATTACTGTTTACTACATCCGCTGGAAGTCTATTCCAAGTATTTGCTATTTTTTTATGAGAAGAAATTGCCACATGAGTTAGGTGTTGTATCTTTTCAATTCCAGTTTGAATCCGTTACCTCTGGACTGATTTGTGCTAAGCGTGAATATATTGTAGTAATCTACATTTGTTATTACTTTAAGAATTTTGAATACCTCTATTAACTATCTCTAGAGAGAGAGAGAGAGAGAGAGAGAGAGAGAGAGAGAGAGTAAAAAGGAGAAAATAATCTCAATCTGAGAGAGAGAGAGAGAGAGAGAGAGAGAGAGAGGAGAATATAACCTCAATCTGAGAGAGAGAGAGAGAGGAGAATATAACCTCAATCTGAGAGAGAGAGAGAGAGAGAGAGAGAGAGAGAGAGAATCTATCCATCTCAAAGAGAGAGAGAGAGAGAGAGAGAGAGAGAGAGTAAAAAGGAGAAAATAATCTCAATCTGAGAGAGAGAGAGAGAGAGAGAGAGAGAGAGAGAGAGAGTAAAAAGAAGAAAATTACCTCAATCTGAGAGAGAGAGAGAGAGAGAGAGAGAGAGAGTAAAAAGGAGAAAATAATCTCAATCTGAGAGAGAGAGAGAGAGGAGAAAATAACCTCAATCTGAGAGAGAGAGAGAGAGGGAGAGAGAGAGAGAGAGGAGAGAAAATAACCTCAATCTGAGAGAGAGAGAGAGAGAGAGAGAGAGAGAGAGAGAGTAAAAAGGAGAAAATAATCTCAATCTGAGAGAGAGAGAGAGAGAGAGAGAGAGAGAGTAAAAAGGAGAAAATAATCTCAATCTGAGAGAGAGAGAGAGAGGAGAAAATAACCTCAATCTGAGAGAGAGAGAGAGAGGGAGAGAGAGAGAGAGAGGAGAGAAAATAACCTCAATCTGAGAGAGAGAGAGAGAGAGAGAGAGAGAGAGAGAGAGAGTAAAAAGGAGAAAATAATCTCAATCTGAGAGAGAGAGAGAGAGAGAGAGAGAGAGAGAGTAAAAAGGAGAAAATAACCTCAATCTGAGAGAGAGAGAGAGAGAGAAAATAATATCAATCTGAGAGAGAGAGAGAGAGAGAGAGAGAGAGAGAGAGAGAGTAAAAAGGAGAAAATAATCTCAATCAGAGAGAGAGAGAGAGAGAGAGAGAGAGAGAGAGTGAGAGTAAAAAGGAGAAAATAACCTCAATCTGAGAGAGAGAGAGAGAGAGAGAGTGAGAGTAAAAAGGAGAAAATAACCTCAATCTGAGAGAGAGAGAGAGAGAGAGAGAGAGAGTGAGAGTAAAAAGGAGAAAATAATCTCAATCTGAGAGAGAGAGAGAGAGAGAGAGAGAGAGAGAGGGAGAGAGAGAGAGAGTAAAAAGGAGAAAATCTCAATCTGAGAGAGAGAGAGAGAGAGAGAGAGAGAGAGAGAGAGAGTAAAAAGGAGAAAATAACCTCAATCTGAGAGAGAGAGAGAGAGAGAGAGAGAGAGAAAGAGAAGAGAGAGAGAGAGAGAGAGAGAGAGTAAAAAGGAGAAAATAATCTCCATCAGAGAGAGAGAGAGTAAAAAGGAGAAAATAATCTCAATCAGAGAGAGAGAGAGAGAGTAAAAAGGAGAAAATAATCTCAATCTGAGAGAGAGAGAGAGAGAGAGAGAGAGAGAGAGAGAGAGAGAGAGCACTGAATAAAACTTATTGATTTTCTTCTCAATAGATCAATAGTGTTTATTCAAAATCCTTGCAATCTTATTAAATGGGTAATTTAAGGCGATTAGTTGATCTGAGTTTTTTTATAGGTCGAAAGTTGTTGCTTTTTTCATGTTTGTCTTCGTGTTGTTTTTTCAGTGGAGAATTTTGTTTTTAGTGTAGTATTTAGTTTTTTTTAATGCAGAATGATTTACTGGTGTAATTTCGGTGCTGAATCTTTTTTTATTTTTTTTTTTTCAGATTTTTAAATTTGTGGTTTTTGGTGGATTTTTTTTTAATTTTTTTTTTTGTCCAGGATTTCTTTTGTGCAGATTTCCTTTTTTTTTTTTTTTTTTTTTTTTTTGTGCAGATGATTTTTGATGTAATTTATTTTTTGTGCAGAATTTATTTATTTTAATTTTTTTTTTATTTTGGTGCAGATTTTTTTTTTGGTTATTGTTGTACACGATTTTTTTTTTTGCACAATTCATATGTGGTTTTGGTACAGATTTTTATTTTTGTGCAGATTTTTTTTTTGGTTTAATTTTTTTGTGCAGAATTTTTTGCAGTTTTTTCTTTTGCTGAAGATTTTTTTTATTTTTTTTGGTGCATTTTTTTTATGTGCAGATTATTTTTGTGTATTTTTTTGTATGTTTTTTGGTGCAAATTTTTTAATGTAGAATTTTTGTTTGCAATATTGTAATGTAGATTATTCTAGAGGTTTATCTTTGGTGCAGATTTTTCCTGTGTGCAGAATATTATTTATCGCACAATTTTTTATATAAATTTTTATAAATATTAAACTTTTGAATTAATGCTACATTTAATTGTATTATTGTTACAAATCCAATTTACAGTTATAGCAATAATGGTAGGATATATTTAAATAAATATTAAATAAACATGATATAAATATAAAAAAATCAAATATTTAAATAAGATATTTAAATAAAATTAATAAAAAAAATGAGAAAATAATCATGGAAAAAACAAGTGAAGGTATTTCACCACGCTAATAAATATCGCTTTTCTCCAACCACCTATTATCTCGGACAATATCCTTTTTCCCGAAATAACGTATTATCCGTAAGCACCGGTAATATTATCCTAAGTGGAGACGTAAAATACGGGCAAATTACCGTGTTCAATATTATCCTCATTCGTGTGTCCTAAGCAGGTGCCCGTATTTTAGGCTGTCCGTGTAGTAACCAGCCTGGTGGTGTTAAGTATGAAGATTTATCAACAACAAGAAATACAGCCGTTTCTAGCCCACTGCTGGACAAAGGCCTCAGACTTGTCTATTCGGGTCTATGGTTTGGCCAGTTTTCATCCCCGCGCTGGCCATGAAAGTTGATGGTGGGAGATTTTAGTCTGATCGCTCACAGCAAACCATACTAGTATGGGGAACGACCTCTCTCTCCCTCTCTCTCTCTCTCTCTCTCTCTGTCTGTATTGTTTATGGTGGGAGATTTTAGTCTGATCGCTCACAGCAAACCATACTAGTATGGGGAACGACCTCTCTCTCCCTCTCTCTCTCTCTCTCTCTCTCTGTCTGTAATGTTTATGGTGGGAGATTTTAGTCTGACCGCTCACAGCAAACCATACTAGTATGGGGGACGTCCTCTCTCTCTCTCTCTCTCTCTCTCTCTCTCTCTCTCTGGCTCCGACCTAGCAGAAGACATCTCCAGAGGAACTCGTTCGATCCCTCTGAACCAACAATAGGACCCGAAGCCGAAGAGGATCCTTTCATCCCTGTATGAGGTGTCCTATGACGGACCACCTCCCCCTCGAGTCCTTCGCTCCATTGTTCCTGCGGAGTAATTAATTCCTCATTAGGGAGACACCTTTCAAAAGGATCCCTTGGGCAAAGAGAAGAAGGATCTACCGACTCACTACATTAAGAGTGGCTCCAATTCTTCTCGGGTGTGATTTGCTAGTCAGGGTTCGTCTCTCTCTCTCTCTCTCTCTCTCTCTCTCTCTGTATCCTAAGACTGTATGCTTAGCAAAGAGTAATCTAATCATACAATCTTGAAGCTCATCCAATATCAAACTTTCGAATCCATCAATGACCTCACAAAAAAAAAGTTAACGTTCAAAGCTCTCTCTCTCTCTCTCTCTCTCTCTCTCTCTCTCTGTATCCTAAGACTGTGTGCTTAGCAAAGAGTAATCTAATCATACAATCTTGAAGCTCATCCAATATCAAACTTTCGAATCCATCAATGACCTCACAAAAAAAAAAAAGTTAACTTACAAAGTCATCAAAGACTAAGATTAAAACCATCAAAGTCATCCATCAGATAAAGATAACACTTCGCTTCCTTTACAACCTGAATTAGCAAACAGATAGACCCAGCTAATGTCTATTAATGTCTATCAACAAACACTTTTCTATCTGTTATAAGTTGCCAGATGTTGTGGAGACTTGAAGGATATTGGGGGTACGCCCTTAAGGAATTCGAAGATATCCTAGTAGGTTTTACTGTATTTTTCGTATCTAGTAAGGTCAAGGAAACGAGGTGAATTATGGGTAAATTAGCCAGGCCTCATTGTAGCCCATGGGGTTTCATGCTAGTTATTGGTATTAAGGTTTACGAGTGAATTTGTAAACAAGTTGAAAATACGTCATAGTTGAGTTTAAGAATCTTCGGTGGTACCCATCCAATTTCTGACCAGTGTCGGTTTATATATATATATATATAATATACATACACATACACACACTTGTTATTCAAATATATGACTTATAGAAAAATGTGTCGCACTGAAGAGCAAAAAAAAAAAAAAAAAAAAAATAATGCCACTGTGTTTACGTATATACAAACACACGCATGCACATCTATACTCACACACACACACACATATATATATATATATATATATATATATATATATATATACATATATATATATATATATATATATATATATATATAATATATGTATATATATATATATATATATATATATATATAATATATAATATATATGTATATATATATATATATATATATATATATATATATATATATATATATATATATGATAATTTTTTGCACATTTAGACGTGTTTTTTCATATTCAAATAAGCCATATATATTTTTGCTACATTAATATCTGGATTCTCTTAACGACCTCGGGATCAGAGCCCCAGGCGAAATCACACAAAGACAAAAACTTGTGACCGGTCGGGAATCGATCCCTGGTTTGGCAAACTTGTAGAGACAGTGACTAAACCACTTGGCCACGAAGAAAGATAAAAGTCAATGATAATTCTTCTGTACTTATACCTGTCGAATTCAAGTGTTTTGTACTTAGAATTGAAATTAACCCATCTTCACCATCGTAGCTAATTGGTAGTTTGTTACTTGGCATTCGATTAATGATCAATTTTTGCACATATATATATATATATATATATATATATATATATATATATATATATATATATATATATATATGTGTGTGTGTGTGTGTGTGTGTGTGTGTGTGTCGTCTATAAATTATTTATGTTTAGGATCAAATAAATTATTTTATGATTTCAGATTAATTTTTTTTAAATATGATTTTATGATTTTTTTTTTATATTATATAAATCTAAATCCATAGAAATTCAACCTACATCTTTAACAAGCTAGACGCCCCATATATGTGAATATGTATATGTATGTATACACACATATATACTGTATAATGTATACTGCATATTCATATTATTATTATTACTTGCTAAGCTACACCCCTAGTTGGAAAAGCTGAATGCTATAAGCCCAGGGGCTCCAACAGGGAAAATAGCTCAGTGAGGAAAGGAAATGAGAAAAATAGCATATTTTAAGACAGTAACACCATTAAAATAAATATTTCCTATATAAACTGTAAATGTGTTAACAAAAAAGAGGAAGAGAAATATGATAGAATTGTGTGCCCGAGTGTACCCTCAAGCAAGAGAACTCTAATCCAAAACGGTGGAAGAACATGGTACAGAGGCTATGGCACTACCCAAGAACAATGGTTTGATTTTGGAGTGTCCTTCTCCTAGAAGAGCTGCTTACTATATCTAAAGAGTCCCTTCTATCCTTACCTAGAGGAAAGTAGCCATTGAACAATGAATGACAGTGCAGTAATTAACACCTTGGATGAAGAAGAATTGATTATTAATATCAGTGTCGTCAGGGGTGTGAGGACAGAGGAGAATCTGTAAAGAATAGGCAAAGGGGAAAATGAACCGTAACCAGAGAGAAGGATCCAATGTAGTGCCGTGTGGCCAGTCAAAGGACCCCCATGACTCTCTAGCGGTAGTATCTCAACGGGTAGCTGGTGCCGTGCCCTTGGATGAAGAAGAATTGATTAGCAATATCAGTGTTGTCAGGGGTGTGAGGACAGAGGAGAATCTGTAAAGAATAGGCAAAGGGGAAAATGAACCGTAACCAGAGAGAAGGATCCAATGTAGTGCCGTGTGGCCAGTCAAAGGACCCCCATGACTCTGTAGCGGTAGTATCTCAACGGGTGGCTGGTGCCCTGCCCTTGGATGAAGAAGAATTGATTAGCAATATCAGTGTTGTCAGGGGTGTGAGGACAGAGGAGAATCTGTAAAGAATAGGCAAAGGGGAAAATGAACCGTAACCAGAGAGAAGGAACCAATGTAGTGCTGTGTGGCCAGTCAAAGGACCCCATGACTCTCTAGCGGTAGTATCTCAACGGGTGGCTGGTGCCCTGCCCTTGGATGAAGAAGAATTGATTAGTAATATCAGTGTTGTCAGGGGTGTGAGGACAGAGGAGAATCTGTAAAGAATAGGCAAAGGGGAAAATGAACCGTAACCAGAGAGAAGGATCCAATGTAGTGCCGTGTGGCCAGTCAAAGGACCCCCATGACTCTGTAGCGGTAGTATCTCAACGGGTGGCTGGTGCCCTGCCCTTGGATGAAGAAGAATTGATTAGCAATATCAGTGTTGTCAGGGGTGTGAGGACAGAGGAGAATCTGTAAAGAATAGGCAAAGGGGAAAATGAACCGTAACCAGAGAGAAGGAACCAATGTAGTGCTGTGTGGCCAGTCAAAGGACCCCATGACTCTCTAGCGGTAGTATCTCAACGGGTGGCTGGTGCCCTGCCCTTGGATGAAGAAGAATTGATTAGTAATATCAGTGTTGTCAGGGGTGTGAGGACAGAGGAGAATCTGTAAAGAATAGGCAAAGGGGAAAATGAACCGTAACCAGAGAGAAGGAACCAATGTAGTGCTGTGTGGCCAGTCAAAGGACCCCATGACTCTCTAGCGGTAGTATCTCAACGGGTGGCTGGTGCCCTGCCCTTGGATGAAGAAGAATTGATTAGCAATATCAGTGTTGTCAGGGGTGTGAGGACAGAGGAGAATCTGTAAAGAATAGGCAAAGGGGAAAATGAACCGTAACCAGAGAGAAGGAACCAATGTAGTGCTGTGTGGCCAGTCAAAGGACCCCATGACTCTCTAGCGGTAGTATCTCAACGGGTGGCTGGTGCCCTGCCCTTGGATGAAGAAGAATTGATTAGTAATATCAGTGTTGTCAGGGGTGTGAGGACAGAGGAGAATCTGTAAAGAATAGGCAAAGGGGAAAATGAACCGTAACCAGAGAGAAGGATCCAATGTAGTGCCGTGTGGCCAGTCAAAGGACCCCCATGACTCTGTAGCGGTAGTATCTCAACGGGTGGCTGGTGCCCTGCCCTTGGATGAAGAAGAATTGATTAGTAATATCAGTGTTGTCAGGGGTGTGAGGACAGAGGAGAATCTGTAAAGAATAGGCAAAGGGGAAAATGAACCGTAACCAGAGAAAAGGATCCAATGTAGTGCTGTGTGGCCAGTCAAAGGACCCCCCATGACTCTAGCGGTAGTATCTCAACGGGTGTCTGGTGCCCTGCCCTTGGATGAAGAAGAATTGATTAGTAATATCAGTGTCGTCAGGGGTGTGAGGACAGAGGAGAATCTGTAAAGAATAGGCAAAGGGGAAAATGAACCGTAACCAGAGAGACGGAACCAATGTAGTGCCGTGTGGCTAGTCAAAGGACCCCATGACACTCTAGCGGTAGTATCTCAACGGGTGGCTGGAAATCTATTCCCTTTAGTTGCCTAATCCCAATAATTCAGTGCTTGCAGTAAACGGTGATTCCGGTTTTAAATGGCCAATTGATAGTACGATCCATCATCGTTGTTCTCTGACATTTACTATGAAAAAAAAAATCATTCATTAAAAAAAGGTAATTTCTCATTTTTGCGTATGAAAAAAAAAATCATTTTTAAAAAAAGGTAATTTCTCATTTTTGCGTATGAAAAAATAAATAATTTTTTTAAAAAAAGGTAATTTCTCATTTTTGCGTATGAAAAAAAAAAATCATTTTTAAAAAAGAGGTAATTTCTCATTTTTGCGTATTAAAAAAAAAAACCATTCATAAAAAAAGGTAATTTCTCATTTTTGCGTAGGAAAAAAAAATCATTCATAAAAAAAGGTAATTTCTCATTTTTGCGTATGAAAAAAAAATTCAATCATTCATAAAAAAAGTTAATTTCTCATTTTTGCGTATATAAATAAAACCGCTTCTTCCATTACATTCAAAGAATCGGCGATATACGTTTCACCCAAAGCATATTTTTTGCGTAATGAATGGGCTGATACGCGCGTATTAATTCGACTTTAACCGATCTATTTTTGAGGTTAATTACGCCCATTTAATGCTTCATTCCTTATGATTGATGGCAGGATGGATGGACATCAATTTCCATCAACTTCCGTCCTGTGGCATTTGTTAATTTTTATGCTTCATATAAATTATGCGTGTCGCCATAAATCCGTCTGTGATATGCTTTATATAATTTTTTTTTTTCTCGTGTATCATATAGCTTGACTTTTGGCAGGTCATCATTAGATGAAAATTGAGTGCTTGCGCTCTCTCTCTCTCTCTCTCTCTCTCTCTCTCTCTCTCTCTCTCTCTCTCTCTCTCTCTCTCTGTATTGTTGATGGTGGGAGATTTTAGTCTGATCGCTCACAGCAAAACATACTAGTATGGGGGACGACCTCTCTCTCTCTCTCTCTCTCTCTCTCTCTCTCTCTCTCTCTCTCTCTCTCTCTCTCTCTCTCTCTCTCTCTCTCTGTATTGTTGATGGTGGGAGATTCTAGTCTGATCGCTCACAGCAAACCATACTAGTATGGGGACGACCTTTCTCTCTCTCTCTTTCTCTCTCTCTCTCTCTCTCTCTCTCTCTCTCTCTCTCTCTCTCTCTCTCTCTCTCTCTCTCTCTCTTTTGCAGTGCGATTTTCAGTGTCTTTAAAAAGACTGTTTGTATGTACTTACTAACAATAGTTCCTTGTTGCATAAGATTTTTTCATAACTCTGACCATCCTTTACATTCAAATCTCCCTGGACAATTCCATCCTGTTCGTAATACTAGGCAGGCAGTTAATTCTAATAGCCAGGCTTTTTCCATCATGAGGCTCAATACTACACAGTATTCTAGAAGTTTTATTCCACCTGTGA
>NC_090758.1:72802134-72807134 GCF_036898095.1 Palaemon carinicauda
TCGAACCAACAATAACAACAACAACAAAGCCAAATCCTTTGTAACCTGACGTCACTTCCTATAGGACCCCCTTTCACCACTCCCGCAGGAAGCAACCTCCATCCTTAGGTAAGCACGCGCCTACGGAGGCTAAGGACGAAGGATTAACGACTCCCAGGGCAGCCATGCCCTTTCGCCGCGAACAGCAGCTGCCCTTGGAGGAACCAGGGAGTCCTTCTTTCCTTCCGGGGGAAGACAAAAGGGTGCAGTTACATCTTTTGTTTTCATTCCGTCTGAGAAGGATTTTAAGGATCTGTTGATGGTCCTACGTATTTTTTTTTTCTTTTTTAGGATTTGTTAAGATTGGCTACACTTTACGTCGTAGGCCATAAGTTATTTATTTATTTATAGCCATATTATTTGTATAGATCAGAAATGTATTGTTATATTGGTAATGCATTTTGTGCATCAATTTGGCATATATCAATAGTGTGTTTAGCTGATATCTATAGACTATTTCACTGATATCTATAGGGTATTTGACAGATATCTATAAGGTATTTAGAAGATATCTATAGGGTATTTAGCAGATATCTGTAGGGTATTTAGCAGGTATCTATAGGGTATTTAGCTGATATCTATAGGGTATTTAGCAGATATCTGTATGGTATTTAGCAGATATCTATAGGGTATTTAGCTGATATCTATAGGGTATTTAGCAGATATCTATAAGGTATTTAGCAGATATCTATAGGGTATTTAGCAGGTATCTATAGGGTATTTAGCTGATATCTATAGGGTATTTAGCAGATATCTATAGGGTATTTAGCAGATATCTGTAGTGTATTTAGCAGATATCTATAGGGTATTTAGCAGGTATCTATAGGGTATTTAGCTGATATCTATAGGGTATTTAGCAGATATCTATAGGGTATTTAGCAGATATCTGTAGTGTATTTAGCAGATAATTGTAGGTATTTAGCAGATATCCGTAGGCTATTTAGTAGATATCTGTAGGGTATTTAGCAGATATCTATAAGGTATTTAGTAGATATCTATAGCGTATTTAGCAGATATTTATAGGGTATTTAGCAGATATTTATAGGGTATTTAGTAGATATCTACAGGGTATTCAGCAGATATATATAGGGTATTTAGCAGATATTTATAGGGTATTTAGTAGATATCTATAGCGTATTTAGCAGATATTTATAGGGTATTTAGCAGATATTTATAGGGTATTTAGTAGATATCTACAGGGTATTCAGCAGATATTTATAGGGTATTTAGCAGATATTTATAGGGTATTTAGCAGATATTTATAGGGTATTTAGTAGATATCTACAGGGTATTCAGCAGATATATATAGGGTATTTAGCAGATATCTATAGGGTATTTAGCAGATATATGTAGGCTATTTAGTAGATATCTGTAGGGTATTTAGAGGATATCTATAGGGTATTTAGCAGATATCTATGGGGTATTTAGTAGATATATGTAGGGTATTTAGTAGATATCTGTAGGTTATTTAGCTGATATCTATAGGGTATTTGACAGATATCTATAAGGTATTTAGCTGATATCTATAGGGTATTTACAGATATCTATAAGGTATTTAGCAGATATCTATAGGGTATTTAGCAGATATCTATAGGGTATTTAGCAGATATCTGTAGACTATTTAGCAGATATCTATAGGGTATTTAGCAGATATCTATAGGGTATTTAGCAGATATCTATAGGGTATTTAGCAGATAATTGTAGGTATTTAGCATATATCCGTATAGGCTATTTAGTAGATATCTATAGGGTATTTAGCAGATATCTATAGGGTATTCAGCAGATATCTATAGGGTATTTAGTAGATATCTGTAGGGTATTTAGCAGATATCTGTAGGGTATTTAGCAGATAACTATAGGGTATTTAGCAGATATTTTTAGGGTATTTAGCAGATATCTGTAGGGTATTTAGCAGGTATCTGTAGGGTATTTAGCAGGTATCTGTAGGGTATTTAGCAGATATCTGTAGGGTATTTAGCAGATATCTGTAGGGTATTTAGCAGATATCTGTAGGGTATTTAGCAGATATCTGTAGGGTATTTAGCAGATATCTGTAGGGTATTTAGCAGATATCTGTAGGGTATTTAGCAGATATCTGTCGGGTATTTAGCAGATATCTGTAGGGTATCTAGCAGATATCTGTCGGGTATTTAGCAGATATCTATAGGGTATTTAGCAGATATCTGTCGGGTATTTAGCAGATATCTATAGGGTATTTAGCAAATATCTGTCGGGTATTTAGCAGATATCTGTAGGGTATTTAGCAGATATCTATAGGGTATTTAGCAGATATCTGTCGGGTATTTAGCAGATATCTGTAGGGTATTTAGCAGATATCTATAGGGTATTCAGCAGATACCTGTAGTGTATTTAGTAGATATCTGTAGGGTATTTAGCAGATATGTATAGGGTCTTTAGTAGATATTTATACAGTTTTTAGCAGATATCTATAGGGTTTTTAGCTGATATGTGTTGGGTATTTAGTAGATATCAATAGAGTATTTAGCAGATACATCTAAGGTATTTAGCAGGTGTATATGTATATATATGTATATATATAAAATATATATATATATATATATATATATATATATACAGTATATATATATATATATATATATACAGTATATATATATATATATATATATATATATATATATATATATATATTTGTGGTGTTTTGTAATTTACTTTTTGTTTCATATATATGATCAGATTTCCAGCACAAAACAGTGTAATTATAAAACTGGACGTATTTAGTAATATTTTAGAACGTGTATTAAAGAAATTGGAAGTATCTGGCAACTTTGCAAGGAAGAGGTAGCTTTGTGTATGAAATGACTTCATGTAACTAGACCCCAGAGTGTATTAGATATTTTTTTTAACATAATTGTTCATCTCATTTGATTTACTTTTTCTAAATCCTGCTTGTTCATCTCAGCTTTTCATCAATCTTTCTCTCCAGTCTCTTTAGAATAAGCATATTATATATTTTCATAACAACTAACGTAAGTGTTGTGCCTCTGTAATTATTGCAGTAAGTCAGGTCTCCTTTTTTGGCTATTTTCACCAACACTCCTAACTCTCATTCATCAGGTTTTGCCTCTTCATGTCACCCTCTACAAAATAATCTTGTAAGTAGTCTGGGAGTTACTTCATTTTCAGCCAGTATCATCTCGTCAGTTATTCCATCGTATCCCAGGGGCTTTCCATATCTATAGTGTTTCGAGAATAGCTTCGACTTCAAAAACGCTGAATTCATTCATAGGCACATCAAGGTCTTCATCAGCTTCTGGTATATCAATCATATTACTTTCTTCAAATATACTATACATATCCCCACGAAAGTGTTCCATCCAACGTTGTCTTTTTTCATCTTTTGTTGATATAACAGATCCATCTCTCTTTTTGATAAATATGCTTCTTATTCTTTGCCTCAGTAGATATTTCATTAGTAATTCTATGAGCAATTTTTACACCATAGCCACTTCCTGAATTCATAGCTTTGTCAGTCTCATCTGCTTTCCTGTCTAAATATTCTCTCCAGTGATTCCTGGCTTGTCTTTTGAGCTCACTATCAATACTGGAATACTTAGCATGATCTACATTGTGATTTTCATTATACTGTATATATATATATATATATATATATATATATATATATATATGTATGTATATATATATATATATATATATATATATATATATATATATATATATATATATATATACACACTGTCTTTTGAGCTCACTATCAATACTGTAATAGTTAGCATGATCTACATTGTGATTTTCATTATACTGTATATATATTATATATATATATATATATATATATATATATATATATATATATATATATACTGTGTATAGTAGTATTTTAATATTTACTATATTTTGGAAACTTATCTGTGAAATAACTGAAATTAATGAGATAGATAGATAGAGAGAGACAGGTGTAGAATATATATTTTTTTCTTTAAAATCATGCAATAATAACGTGACTTTCTTCTTCCTTTTATCTTTCTTCTTCTTCTTCTTCTTCTTCTTATTCTTCTTCTTCTTATTATTATTATTGTTATTATTATCACCATACTTTTCAGTACATTATTCATACTATCATTATTATTATTATCATCATCATTAACACCATTATCATAATTTTCCATATTTTTATCATTATCATTATTATTATCATCAAAATCAAATTTTACATTCTCTACCTTCAAGCGATTTTTCACGCAATATCTTCTAAGCAGACGCTTCACCGCCCACGTAATCGAGTGGGTCCTGATCACGTGATTAAATATATATGAATAAATGAGTAATGAAAACGTAATTGCTTCAAGCGATGTAGATAAATGAATGAATAACGTTGAATGTAATTGGAGGAATGAATAACGAAAGCGTAATTGATTGCGTTCAGTTTTATTCGCTGCCGCAAACTGGTGGTTTAATAGCAACGTATGATTTTATCGTCCATAGCGAGAGTGGGTAATGAGCGATAATTTGTCGCGCGGCGATGACGCGCGCGATTTTTTTGACGCTAATCGATGCGATTTTTTGACGCTCTTTACTCACTGTACATCTGGCAACGCGATTAAAACCCGAACTACATGTGGCAACAGCGAAAGTCATTAACGAAATTGTATTCGCAATTTATGCCCCGCTTCTCTTTTTTTTTTTTTTTTTTTTTTTTTTATGGAATTAAATATTTGTTTTTGGCTAATTTAGCGTGATAGTACACATAGAGGCCCAGTGCATAAGCCTGGTTATATATCGTTGCTTCTAATTCACCGTGAGATTTATCTGTTATGTGGCTTTTAGTCATGGGATTATAGAGGAAATGCAGCCTACTTGTTTTTTGTTATTTTCTGTTTTATGTAAAGTTTTTTTCTCTCTGCACACATACATATATACATATGTACAGTATATATATATATATATATATATATATATAT
>NC_090758.1:72809634-72817483 GCF_036898095.1 Palaemon carinicauda
GACTGGAGAAATTTAACCGAGGCCCTTTGCGTCAATAGGCGTAGGAGGAGATAATAATTGAAAAAAAAAAAACTATTTTTATTGACAAAAGAAATGTTATTCTAAATTTGCCTTAACTTTTGATTATTATTTTCTTAAAGAGACAGGGGTTGAGGTAGAGGGATTATTATTATTATTATTATTATTATTATTATTATTATTATTATTATTATTATTCTTATTTTAACCTTATCTGATGTGGATTTTCTTATAAATGCTTTGTATTTTTTGTGCCACTTTCCTCTTGGTAAGGGTAGAAGAGACTCTTTAGCTATGGTAAGCAGCTCTTCTAGGAGAAGGACACAACCAAAATCAAACCATTGTTCTCTAGTCTTGGATAGTGCCATAGCCTCTGTACCGTGGTCTTTCACTATCTTGCATGAGAGTTCACTTGCTTGAGGGTACACTCGGGCACACTATTCTACCTTTATTTTTTTTTTCTCTTCCTCTTGTTTTATTAAAGTTTTTATAGTTTATATAGGAAATGTTTATTTTAATGTTACTGTTCTTGAAATATTTTATTTTTCCTTGTTTCCTTTCCTCACTGGGCTATTTTCCTTATTGGAGCCCCTGGGCTTATAGCATCCTGCTTTTCCAACTGGGGTTGTAGCTTAGCAAATAATGATAATAATAATGATAATAATAATAATAATAATGATAATAATAATAATAATAATAATAATAATATTTTATTATTAAAATTTAATGTTATTCCATTTTCCTTTTTGTTTTTGAGACTGGAATCGTGTTAAATATTTTTTCCTATTTATAAGAAACTTACTTATTCTAACTTGATAAGATATAAAATTCTTATAGATGCTTTTTAATGTTTTATTTTTATGTTGAATTGAAAAACTATTTTTTTGCTTAAATGAAATTTTATGTAATTTTCATTGTTTTTTTTTCTCTCTTTTTTTTGAGGGGGGCGAGTTTTTTATTTCAAAGAAAATTACTTATTTTAACCTGACATGAGTCTTTTTATAGTTTATATATGACATATCGGTTTTTGACGTTGTTACTGTTTTTTAGAATGATTTATTGTTAGTTTGTTCCCATCATTTATTTATTTCCTTATTTCCTTTCCTCACTGGGCTATTTTTCCCTATTGGAGCCCTTGGAATTATAGCATCTTGCTTTTCCAACTAGGGGTGTTGCTTATCTAGTGATAATAATAATAATAATAATAATAATAATAATAATAATAATAATAATAATAAAAACATTGTAATATTTTATGTGGCATTGAAAAAACAATATTTTTATTGACAAAATAAGGTATTTTATATTAATTTATATTTATATTTTATATTTATATTAATTTTGTGGGGATATTGTTTCTTATAAATATTTTTGTAATATTTTATCTTATATTGAAAAACATAAAAATATTTTTATTGACGAAAGAATATATTTTACGCAAAATTTGCTCGAGAATATATTGGTTAGTTATTTTATAGATATTGATAACTATTGGTTTTTTAATTGAAAAAATAGAAAATACTGTTTGTTCTATTAATTCCAATGTTTTTGATGTTTATAATCCATATTAACCCATTTTTTTTAAAGTGTAATTTTCATATAGGAAAAATTATTTTTAAAATTCATATTGAAATATATTTTGCTAAAAAAAGTTTATTTGGTGAATGGAATTTCCTATTGTAAAATTTAAAGTTTGCCAATGAGTAATAAAGTAGGCATGGGATACAATGTTCACCCACGGGAGGCCTAGGAAAGCTAGGCAATGGTTATTGATAACTCAACAGATAGATCTATATAGGTGAGAAAAACAATTTAAAAAGGTACCAGTCACCCGTTTAGATACTACTGCTTTAGTTATATGGTCCTTTGACTGACCAGACAGTACTACATTGGATTCCTCTCTTTATGGTTACGGGTCATTTTTCCTCTACCTTAACATACATCAACTAGTCTGGCCTATTCTTTACACATTCTCGTCTTTCCTCATACACCTGACAACACTAAAATAAGCAAACCATTGTTCTTCGATCAAGTTGTTAACTACTGCACTGCAATTGTTCAGTGGCCACTTTCCTCTTGGTAAGGGTAGAAGAGACTCTTTAGCTATGGTAAACAGCTCCTCTAGGAAAAGAACACTCCAGAATCAAACCATTGTTCTCTAGTCTTGGGTTGTACCACAGTCTCTGAACCGTGGTCTTTCACTGTCTTAAGGTAGAGTTCTCTTGCTTGAGGGTATACACTCAGGCACACTGATCTATGTTTCCTTATTTGCTTTACCTGTTATTTTCCCTATTATTTTCCCTGTTGCATCGCTCATAAGGCTTATAGCTGCCTGTATTTCCAACTAGGGCTTTAGCTTAGTTGGTAATAATAATAATAATAATAATAATGATAATAATAATAATAATAATAAAAAAGGAATGAACTTAAGACCAACATAGTGGTAACAGTAATGATACAACAGGGTATTAATCATCTTTATTCCTAATTTTTCTCTCTCTCGATATTCAACATTAATATTATATTCATCCTATTCCATTTCTATTAATACCATTTGCATCTCCTTCAATATACAGTTAAAGTCTCACTTTACTCCACTCTTACTAATACTCAACTTTCCAAAATATTCCCTACCATGGTTAGTTAGATAAGTGTTTTCACTCATCTTTCCCATCAGTTAGAGATGACGTATCGCCTCCTCCATAAGGCGAGGATCCTCCGAAGGACCTTAACCTTGTCCTGCGCGGCCCCTGAACTCATCTTTCCTATCAGCTAAAAAAATAAAGGATATTCTTTTCATCATTATTTCATTACTCCTGTGACGTTTCGCATCCTCCATAAGGCGAAGATCCTTCGAAGGTCCTTAACCTTGTCCTGCGCGCCCCCTGAACTCATCTTTCCTATCAGCTAAAAAAAAAAATAGGATATTCTTTTCATCATTATTTCATTACTCCTGTGACGTTTCGCATCCTCCATAAGGCGAGGATCCTCCGAAGGCCCTTCCCCTTGTCCTGCACGCCCCCTGAACTCATCTTTCCTATCAGCTAAAAAAGAAAAGGATATTCTTGTCATCCTTATTTCATTACTCCTGTGACGTTTCGCATCCTCCATAAGGCGAGGATCCTCCGAAGGTCCTTAACCTTGTCCTGTGCGCCCCCTGAACTCATCTTTCCTATCAGCTAAAAAAGAAAAGGATATTCTTTTCATCATTATTTCATTACCCTTCTGACGTTTCGCATCCTCCATAAGGCTAGGATCCTCCGAAGGCCCTTCCCCTTGTCCTGCACGCCCCCTGAACTCATCTTTCCTATCAGCTAAAAAAGAAAAGGATATTCTTGTCATCATTATTTCATTACTCCTGTGACGTTTCGCATCCTCCATAAGGCGAGGATCCTCCGAAGGTCCTTAACCTTGTCCTGCACGCCCCCTGAACTCATCTTTCCTATCAGCTAAAAAAGAAAAGGATATTCTTGTCATCATTATTTCATTACTCCTGTGACGTTTCGCATCCTCCATAAGGCGAGGATCCACCGAAGGTCCTTAACCTTGTCCTGCGCGCCCCCTGAACACATCTTCCTATCAGCTAAAAAAAAAAAAAGATATTCTTTTCATCATTATTTCATTACTCCTGTGACGTTTCGCATCCTCCATAAGGCGAGGATCCTCCGAAGGTCCTTAACCTTGTCCTGCGCGCCCCGTGAACACATCTTTCCTATCAGCAAAAAAAAAAAGAAAAAAAAATTAAAGAAAAAAAAAGAAAAAAAAAATAAATAAAACGATATTCTTTTTATCCTTATTTCATTACCCCTCTGACGTATCGCATCCTCCATAAGGCGAGGATCCTCCGAAGGCCCTTCCCCTTGTCCTGCGCGCCCCACCCGAGGTCAATAAACACCCGGAGTGCAACCAAACAATCCTCAGAAGTGCCTCGCTAATCGCACCGATGACAGACGACCTCCGATTCACCACTGAATCTCTTCTTTCACATTCTAATTAGCGTCGCCGTCTACGTGTTTTTTACCATGTCTGTTGTTGATATTGGTAGGGTTGCCAGTTTGTCCATATCGGTAGAGTTGCTAGTTTCTCATTTAATGTGGTTTTTTTATGCGCTTTAATTTTATCTTATGAATGTTTTTACTTATTGTTTAGTCATTCTAAGCTGCTGATATGTCAATTTAAGACGTTTTTCTATTTTCTTTTACATAGGAAGGCTGGGATTTAATTTGTATCTAGAGATTTGATGTACTTAAGTTGATTGATTATGTAGTTGCTAATCTGCAGTATTTGCTCTTCATATGTTTTACATTATAGGACTTTAGCTGCGTTAGTTGCGTCATATTGCGTATTTTCAGGGAGTTGCACTTTGTAATGTCTGTTGATATGCGTAGTCGTCAGGTTATTAAATGGTGATTTCTTTAACTGAATCTGTTATTATTGCGTGAAGTCTTTTTTTTTATCTTTAATATCTTTGTGTTTTCCTTTTTAATTTGGTGGTTTTTTATGCATATTTTTAATGTTATTATTTATAATTTGTCTTTTTTTTATCTTTAATATCTTTGTGTTTTCCTTTTTGATTAGTTTTTTTTTTGCATATTTTTAATGTCATTTATAATTTATTTTGTTAGATGTCTACCCATTTGCCTTTCTCTCTCTCTCTCTCTCTCTCTCTCTCTCTCTCTCTCTCTCTCTCTCTCTCTCTCTCTCTCTCATAAAGTTTCTATTGCTGTATACATTTCAATTGTTGTTTGTAAAAGCATTATTTGTTATAGTTTGTAAACAAAAGGATAAGACTATAGTCGCAGATAACTTATTTATGCTTGAGTGAATTTTCATTATATAATTATTGGTTTTTTCCATAAACCATTTTTCTAATTCACTGTATTTTCTCAGTTATAATTCTGGGTAATATGAAATTATTATTATTATTATTATTATTATTATTATTATTATTATTATTATTAGTGTACACGACCCGGCCAAAATGACAGCTGAATATTTAGATAAATATGCACACACATATTCAACCCTTCCCATCTCTCCCTTTTCCTAACTACAACCCCTGTCCCCAGGGTATGGCTACTTCTTCTCCCTGCCTGGGGGTGGGTGAGAGATCGATTAGTTATATGTCTGGCAATGCCGCTGAGCGTGACTGGAAAGATATATATATATATATATATATATATATATATATATATATATATATACATATATGTATATATATATATATATATATATATATATATATATATATATATATATATATATATATATATATATGTTTGTAGGCTATATATATTTATAACTATAGCCAGATACTCTTTATTATATAAGGGAGATAATTATTATTATTATTATTATTATTATTATTATTATTATTATTATTATTGTTATTATTATTTTCAGGAAGACTTTTTTGGGATGCAGCTGCTACCCCAGCACCCACCTTGTACAACTCAGATGATGCTGATAATAAATGTAAGTAAAGACTTTATTAATTGTGCATATATACTGTATATATATATATATATATATATATATATATATATATATATATATATATACTATATATATATATATATATATATATATATATATATATATATATATATGTATATATATATATGCATATATATTTACATATTAATTTATACTTTTATGTGTGTGTGTATATATACATATATATATATATATATATATATATATATATATATATATATATATATATATATATATATATATATATATATATATATATATATATAATGTTTAATCATTAGTCTTGTCTCTTAGTTACCAACCCATAAATTGAAAGCGATTTTCTATATAATTAATTTACTGAAAGTATTTAAAGTATTTTTTTTTTTTTTTTTTTTACATTTTAACATGGTATAATTCATGAATAACCTCATGACCTTTTCATTATTAACAAAAGTAGAAAAATAATTGTTGATTTTTATATTCTTAGTAAATATATTTTGTTCATTTAGTCTTAGGTGACGGTATATGAAATATATTGATATTTTATGATACTGTAGCATTTTGTTAATATATTTATTGCTTTGCTTATCGTTTCAATACATGATGATCAATGATTATGTAATTAGAATTTTAATTTTTCATTACCTCCACCAACGGAATTGGGAGGAGGTTATGTTTTTGCCCTTGTTTGTACGTTTGTTTGTGTTTGAACAACTTCCTGGCCACAATTTTACTGACAGAGTAGTGAAACTTTCAGGGATTAATTATTATGTTGAGACGTGGAAGTGATTCCATTTTGAAGGTCGTAGGTCAAAGGTCAAGGTTAAGGTCGAGCAGAAGGTTGACTGAATTAACCCAACCTCGAGAAATAAGCTGCTGGGGTGGAGTTCTGCACTCTCAGAGTGCTTTTCTAGTTTTGAATGAATCAAGGAGTTACAATTTCCTAAACATAAACGTTGTAGATTGTGTGCAGCGAGTGAAAGTAGTGTTGTAGCCAGTGAAGCGTAATCAACATTGAAGAGGCTGGGGTAGTTTGTAGCGCTACGGCCAAGCGTCCTAATTTGCTTATTATCTCTCCGACTGTTATCTTGTATAGAATAAAAACGTTTGGAAATGGCCTACGGATCTTAAATA
This sequence comes from Palaemon carinicauda, assembly GCF_036898095.1. Taxonomy (NCBI): domain Eukaryota; kingdom Metazoa; phylum Arthropoda; class Malacostraca; order Decapoda; family Palaemonidae; genus Palaemon; species Palaemon carinicauda. The sequence goes on from NC_090758.1 coordinate 72,816,265, forward strand.
TGTTGTGTAAGGGGGGGGCGCGCAGCCCCCCTGGGTAAGGATACGGCTTTTAGTATAGGTTAGGTGGGTTTTTTTAAGTTAGCTTCTCCCGTTGTACTCGTAAGTAAGGAAACTGTTGTGTAAAGGGGGGGGGGGCGGTCCGAGGGGGCAAAGCCCCCCTGGGTAAGGATACGGCTATTAGCATAGGTTAGGTGGGTTTTTTTAAGTTAGCTTCTCCCGCCAAAATCGTTTTTAGAACGACGGCCACAGTTCAGAATATTCCCGTTTTCTACGGGATCTGGCCGTCACCCTACAAAGGCTCCAGAGGCTGTCTGCTTATACAATTCTCAGTGATTTTAGCTGAAGTGCTGTAAATGTTACTCTATGGACACGAATCATGGTATGAAAACGAAACAATCCCCAATAGATCTAGTAGATATGAGAACAAAGCCCTCAGAAGGATATTGAGAGTTGAATGGCAGGACAGGATTATAAATGAAACTATGAGAGAGATTACTCGAGTGTCATATGTGGATGAGATCATGGTGAGGGGTAGATGGAGATGGTTTGGGCATGCTCTTCGCGCTCCCCAAGAGAGATTAGTTCACCAAACGTTAAGCTGAGCTCCACAGGGCACTAAAGAGTTGGAAGACCCAGGCTTACATGGCTGAGGACTACGAAGTGCGAAATAGGAGATGATGAGTGGAGAAGTGTTGATTCAAAAGCTGAAGATAGAGACGACTGGGAAAATCTAACCGAGGCCCTTTGCGTCAATAGGCGTGGGAGGAGATGATGATGATGACGATGAATTGCAAACAAGATAGATGCATTTCTAAAAAAAACATTATTTATTACAGGACGCAATACCATGATTATATTAAATCTATCAATGCATTATTGCAAACTCATTAAGAGTTAGTTACTATTGCCCCAATTAAAAAAAAAAAGAATAAGTCAGATTCTAGTTTGGTCTCCATTGTAGTTAATGTTAATTGCAGCAGGAAACTAATTAAAAATCAACGAACTCATTAATTATACTTGAGTATCAGATGTTTATATTGGATGTACAGTCTCGTTATTAGCTCGTGTGTTCGCTTGTTCGTTTCAGATTCCCCGGAGCTTGCCTCCGGGCTGGCTCCAAGACTAAAAGCCATATCCTCTACCAATGTGGTATAGATGATATTGGCAGTTTTGCGGCCATTGCCTGGCCCTCCTTGGTCCTAGCTTGGATGGAGAGGGG
>NC_090758.1:72817983-72820483 GCF_036898095.1 Palaemon carinicauda
AGAGAGAGGAGAGAGAGAGAGAGAGAGAGTTTTATGTCCTAACCTATGTTCGTTATTTATTGATATGGTGGTTGTGACTACATTCTCTCTCTCTCTCTCTCTCTCTCTCTCTCTCTCTCTCTATATATATATATATATATATATGTATGTATATATATATTTATTTATTTATTTATACAAATTTATATGCGCATATACTGTATATAAACATATATATGCATATGTATAAATATATATATATATATATATATATACATATATATATATATATATATATACATATATATTTATATATATATATATATTTATATATATATTCATGTTTAATATGCTATATGGCAATATTGCATACACTACGATGAAAGAATTCTTTACCGCTCGCTTAGGACGCTAAGGCTTCTTGCAGCCTAATAATATTCATCATATACAGGGTGGACCAAAAGTAGAATTACAGTTACTCCACTATCTTTTCCAATGACGATCTAATCTAATTATAAAAAACTTATAAAAAATATATATAAAAAATATAGAAAATAATACTGAATCCTTAATACATGCTACTTCTCGTCTCAAAAAAAAAAAATATAACATTTTGTAATGTAAATATAATATATATTAGATAAATGTCTATATGTTTACTAAATATAAAATGTCTTAAGTGTTACCTGGAACCGTACTTTTTGACCACCCTGTATATTTTTAAGTGTAGTAAAATTTACAATGATTAAATTTACGTATTTCCTGGACTTTATCCAATGCATTTAAAATCAAATTCAAGAATTCTGAAGTTATCTTATTATTATAAATAATAATAATAATAATAATAATAATAATGATAATAATAATAATAATAAATAAATAAATAAATAAGGACGAAATTAGGGAAAATAAATGAAACATTATTATAATTATTATTATTATTATTATTATTATTATTATTATTATTATTATTGTCATTGTTGATATTATTATTATTATTATTATTATTATTATTATTATAATTATCATCATTATTATTATCTTTATCATCATCATCATCATCATCATTATTATTATTATTATTATTATTATTATCAACATCATTATTATTATTATTTTTATTATTATTATTATTATTATTAGTATAACTAGCTTAGCTACAGCCCTAGTAAGAAAAGCAAGATACTAAAAGCCCAAGGGCCCCAAACAGGGAAAAAATAGCCCAATGAGGAAAGGAAATAAGGAAATCAAAATAGGCTTTAAGAAAAGTAATTAACAATTAACAAATAATAACATTAAAGCTAATGTTAAAATGAGTCTTATGTTATCGTGTTCAAATAAAATTTTTTCTTGAGTTTGAACTTTTTTGAACTTTTGAAGTTGCCTCAATTATGGTAAATTATTATTTTTATTATTATTATTACTAGCCAAGCTACAACCCTAGTTGGAAAAGCAAGATGCCATAAGCCCAAGGGGCTCCAATAGGGAAAAATAGCTCAGTGAGGAAAGGAAATACGGAAATAAATAAATGATGAGAATAAATTAACAATAAATCATTCTAAAAAACAGTAACAACGTCAAAACAGATATGTCATATATAAACTATAAAAAGGTTCATGTCAGCCTGTTCAACATAAAAACATTTGCTGCAACTTTGAACTTTTGAAGTTCTACCGATTCAACTACCCGATTAGGAAGATCATTCCACAACTTGGTCACAGGTGGAATAAAACTTCTAGAATACTGTGTAGTATTGAGCCTCATGATGGAGAAGGCCTGGCTATTAGAATTAACTGCCTGCCTAGTATTACGAACAGGATAGAATTGTCCAGGGAGATCTGACTGTAAAGGATGGTCAGAGATATGAAAAATCTGATTTTATCCTGTTCGTTCAGTTTGAAGTTTCCAGTCAACATTATTCACCAATTAATATGATCCACTAAATGATAAAGCATCAGGATTTGTTGCGTCATCCATCCAAAGATGGAAATCTCCACAAATAACTATTGCCAATTCTTTTTAGTGAGGCGCATTTGCACCGACTCGCAAGGGGTGACCTTTTAGCTCGGAAAAGTTTCCTGATCGCTGATTGGTTGGACAAGATAATTCTAACCAATCAGCGATCAGGAAACTTTTCCGAGATAAAAGGGCATTTTCTGCGAGTCGGTGCAAATGCGCCTCATTAAATAAAATTGATTATAATTCCTTTTTCCTCCATGATTTTTCATCTCAATGAGTTCACTTGAATTCTTCGAAGAAATTACTAGCATTTGTTACAATGAATATTTTCTGTTATTTGACGTAGACAATACTAGATTAGATCCTTCTCTCTGGTTACGGTTCATTTTCTCTTTGCCTCCACACGCATCGAATAGTCTGGCCTATTCTTTACAGATTCTCCTCTGTCCTCATACACCTGACAACACTGAGATTACCAAACAATTCTTCTTCACCCAAGGGGTTAACTACTGCACTGTAATTGTTCAGTGGCTACTTTCCTCTTGGTAAGGGTAGAAGAGAC
>NC_090758.1:72837983-72847153 GCF_036898095.1 Palaemon carinicauda
AAGGAGTTTGTATATGTACATATATTATGTTTATGTACATATTTGTATGTGCATGTAATGTATATGTAATAATGTATTATTTTGTGGTGATAATGCATCAAGTGATATACATTATATATATATATATATATATACATACATGGATGTATGTATATTTATATGTATATATATATATATATATATACAGTATATATATATATATATATATTTATATATATATATACACACACGCATACACACACACACACACACACATATATATATATATATATATACATTATACTGTATATATATTTGTCATCATCATTATTAGCCGTTACTAGCCAACTGCAGAACAAAGGTCTCTGATATGTCCTTTCCACTCCCGTCTGTTTGCGGTCTATCCCTCCCAGTCCTCACCCGAAATTTTTTTTAGTGCGTCAGTCCATCGTCTTCTCTTCCTTCTCCTTGTTCTTTTGTAATCTATCTATTTATCTATCTTGAATTCATACTGTATTGCAAGGTATGAGAAACTGCGATATCGTCAAATATGGCAATAAGGAAAATTATATAACTTGCACTAACGGTATGATGTGTTTTGGTTCATTTATTGCTGGAACCTTTTGCTTTTGAAACGTTCTTTTGTAATCTATCTATTTATCTATCTTGAATTCATACTGTATTGCAAGGTATGAGAAACTGCTATATCGTCAAATATGGCAATAAGGAAAATTATATAACTTGCACTAACGGTATGATGTGTTTTGGTTCATTTATTGCTGGAACCTTTTGCTTTTGAAACCAACCCGTGGCAATATGGCGGCCATCTGTGTCGTTTTTTTTTTTTCTATCCCATTCAAATATCTATTCCATTAACGTTATCTTTTACTGTCATGTAATCATGCAGTGTCATTATCTTCATGGTAAGTTACGAATAGTGTTGTTTTCACTGTAAAAATTGGCCGGAGTGGTGACTTTTCCAAGGTTACTACACTCTCAATTGGCTTGGGCTGTGTGTGTGTGACATCCACCGTTTCTTGACACCGTGAAAACAACAATATTCGTAAAGAATGAATCACCAGATACTTGCCAATCATTCATTCATCTAAATCAATTACAAATATCGTTGTTTACACGGTGTAAATAAAAGTGAATATCACAGATTCACAGCCCAAGTCAATTGAGAGTGTAGTAACCCTGGAAAAGTCACTCCTCCTCGCCTCCCTTCCCTAGGCCTAGGCTACCAGTCCCAGTCACCTCTTACCGGTGGTAGGGTAAGGAGGTACCCTCGCCAGGCTATTCTCATAATGTCTATTTAACGTTTTATTTAGTAGTGAAAATGCATCAAGTCGAATACACTACAATAAGATGAGGAGAAGTGAAATAAGGTGTAATTTATGAACGTTTATCAAGGACAATTTAAGATAAAATTATGTTACGTAAAGTTTGTCCTCTTGATAGCAACATATAGGCCATGACCCGTATGTAGGCCCATAGATTTTGAGGTGCCTAAAGGATGTTGTATAACATTGCCCATTTTTCTCTTTTTATATATCAGACTAATTTCAAAGATAGCATTTAATAACCTTGATAAGTTCATTTTTTATCATTATTATTGTTAGGATACAACCGCTAGTTAAGTGGTCCTTTGACTGGCCAGACAGCACGGTATTGGATCCTTCTCTCTGGTTACGGTTCACTTTTCCCTTGCCTACACATACACCGAATAGTCTGGCCTATTCTTTACATATTCTTGTCCTCATACACCTGACAACACTCAGATTACCAAACAATTCTTCTTCTCAAGGGGTTAACTACTGCTCTGTATTATTGTTCAGTGGCTACTTTCCTCTTGGTAAGGGTAGAAGAGACTCTTTAGCTATGGTAAGCAGCTCTTCTTGGAGAAGGACACTCCAAAATCAAACCATTGTTCTCTAGTCTTGGGTAGTGTCATAGCCTCTGTACCATGGTCTTCACTGTCTTGGGTTAGAGATCTCTTGCTTGAGGGTACACTATTCTATCTAATTTCTCTTCCTCTTGTTTTGTTAAAGTTTTTATAGTTTATATAGAAGATATTTACAGTATTTCAATGTTACTCTTCTTGAAATATTTTATTTTTACTTGTTTCCTTTCTTCTTTGGGCTATTATCTGTGTTGGGAGCCCCTGGCATTATAGCGTTTTGCTTTTCCAATTAGGGTTGTAGCTTAGCAAGTAATAATAATAATAATAATAATAAACTATAACCCTATTTGGAAAGCCGGATGCTAAAAGCCTAAGGGCTCCACAGGGAAAAATAGCCCAGTGAGGAAAGGAAATAAGGGAATGAATAAATTTTATGTGAAGTAATAAAATATTAAAATTAAATATTTCAAGAATAGTAACAACATTAAAAGATATCTTTCTTGTTTAAACTATAAAAAAAACTTAATGTCAGCCATCTATTATTATTATTATTATTATTATTATTATTATTATTATTATTATTACTTACTTACTTACTAAGCTACAACCCTAGTTGGAAAAGCAAGATACTATAAGCCCAAGGGCTCAACAGGGAAAATAGCTCAGTGAGGAAGGAAACAAGAAAAAATAAAATATTTAAGAGTAACAACATTAAAATGAAAATCTATATAAAATAAAGATTCGGTCCAACTTTGAACTTTTGAAGTTTTACAGATTCAACTACCCGATTAGAAGATCATTCCACAACTTGGTCACAGCTGGAATAAAACTTCTAGAATACTGCTTAGTATTCTAGGTCTAGGTTTTCACTTTTTCCTTTTAAACTTTTAAACAATGAAAATGTATTTTGAATAATGTAAAAGCAGTCAGACATTTGTTTTTAATAAACCACAGATTTTTTTTAGACCTAAGTCTACTTGACGAGGACAGTAATGATAAAGATAAATTATAATTAAGATAAATTGAGACCAATTTACCTTAATATTGGGATTCTCTCTCTCTCTCTCTCTCTCTCTCTCTCTCTCTCTCTCTCCTCTCGTACTATCAACTTAACATTTCGAATTCTCGCTTTTTATACTTCTGGCTTATTTACTTCTCCCGTTGACTATCTGCATTGCAATAATAATTTATCCTCTGTTGCAATATTGACATAACGGCTTAGGGCAAGAAACAAACAAGCATTTGTGTACTCGTTTGCAATGTTGGCATTATTATTATTATTATTATTATTATTATTATTACTTACTAAGCTACAACCCTAGTTGGAAAGCAGTATGCCATAAGCCCAGGGGCTCCAACAGGGAAAATAGCTCAGTGCGGAAAGGAAAAAAGGAAAATAAAATATTCTAAGAAGAGTAACAACAATAAATATCTCCTATATAAACTATAAAAACTTTAACAAAACAAGAGGAAGAGAAATAAGATAGGAGAGTGTGCTCGAGTGTACCCTCAAGCAAGAGAACTCTAACCCAAGACAGTGAAAGGCCATGGTATAGAGGCTATGGCACTACCCAAGACTAGAGAACAGTGGTTTGATTTTGGAGTGTCCTCCTAGAAGAGCTGCTTACCATAGCTAAAGAGTCTCTTCTACCCTTACCAAGAGGAAAGTGGCACTGAACAATTACAGTGCAGTAACCCCTTGGGTGATGAAGAATTGTTTGGTAATCTGTGTTGTCAGGTGTATGAGGATAGAGGAGAATATGTAAAGAATATGCCAGACTATTCAGTGTGTATGTAGGCAAAGGGAAAATGAACCGTAACCAGAGAGGAGGATCCAATGTAGTACTGTCTGGCCAGTCAAAAGACCCCATAACTCTCTAGCGGTAGTATCTCAACGGGTGGCTAAACAGCACGTGAAAAAAAAGCGAATCTATTCGAAATCATCTTTGTTTACATTTCGTCGTAATGTTGGCGAATATCTTTACGAAACAACACCTCTAATCACCGACGTATTCCTTTACTACGCAACACCCATAACAACCACACGCTTCTCCCCCTTGTCCCGTTCCTCAACCTTCGGGGAATGATGACCTGGGGATGAGGGGAACTAGTGTGATGTGGGGGAGGGGAATAAAAACCTCATATTTAAAGGGGGAGGGGGGTAAGGCCAGGGGGGTAAAGCAAGACGAGAAGTTAAGATGGGAAGAGAGAGAGAACGAGCCACAAGTCTCTAATTTGGTCTAAATGACCCGTGGCACAAGACAGACTGATGGATCTCCGTTCTGGGCACGTATGGGGTACGAGGGCATGGCTGGGGTACGGAGGGCACGGCTGGGGTACGGAGGGCACAGCTGGGGTACTAGGGCACGAACTGGCGTGTTTTATGAGGTTAGGAAGGGCATGCCCTGGGAGGTATCATGATTTAGCGTCTTGTCCGGATGCCCAATTTTTTTTTCTTCATAATAGGGCATAGGAGGGTGGGCATGGAATGCCAAGTGCCCAGTGTCTTGAGAGAAAAATCATATGAAATGGAATAATTGTTTTCGTAATATATTATTTTTTTCGTTTTGATTTTTACTTTTGTTCGAGTTTGGGCATCACAATTTTATTCCTACAAGGTGAGAAATCATGAGGAAAATTTACATATGGTAATGAACAGGTATATATATGTGGGTGTATATATATATATATATGTGTGTGTATATATATATATATATATATGTGTGTGTGTGTATATATATATATATATATGTATATATATATATATATATATATTTTATCTTTAAAAAAACAAGAGGAAGAAAAATAAGATGGAATAGTGTGCCCGAGTGTGTGTGTGAATATATTTTATGGGCTCTCGTGACATGGTTGGTTTCGACCTGGCCTTTCATTAGAAGGGGCTAGCGTTCGATCCCAGGTATGAGGTAGAAATTTATTTCTATTTGAACACGATGTTGTGTTGATATTAATCCATATATATATATATATATATACTGTATATACATGTATATATATTATATGGACATACTTGTATATATGTATATTTGTATATTTATATAGTTATATATCATATATAGTCCATATATAAGTATATATATGTACATATATAAATATATTCATATATATATGTGTATATATATTATTATTATTATTATTATTATTATTACATGCTAAGCTACAACCCTAGTTGGAAAAGCTATAAGCCCAGGGGCTTCAATAAGGAAAACCGCTCAGTGAGTAAAGAAAACAAAGAAAAAATAAAATATTTCAAGAGTAACATGATTATAATAAATATCTCCTATATAAACTATCAAAACTTTAACAAAACAAGAGGAAGAAAAATAAGATGGAATAGTGTGCCCGAGTGTGTGTGTGTGAATATCTGTATTTTTTCTATAATAATAATAATAATAATAATAATAATAATAATAATAATAATCTTTATTTCTATAAAGCTATTCCATGACATTACTATACCGTTTAACACCCAGAACAATTTCTTACGTTAGTTTCTTTCGTTATTTATCAATTTTCATCTTTATATATCAAGATACGTTCACTTCGATTTGGCTTTATATTTGCCACTTGCTTTAAACTTTATTTCATTTGGCTTTACATTCTTTGCTATCATTATAATCTATTGATAAACTAATCAATTATCTTATTTTACATTTCATATATATGTATGTGTATATATATATATATATATATATATACACAGTATGTATATATGTATATATACATATGTATGTACAGTATGTATATATGTATATATATATACAGTGTATATATATATGTATGTATGTATGTAGGTATGTATGTATTTATTTCAAATAAGCCATATATATTAATACATTAAAGTCTGGATTCTCTTAACGACCTCGGGATCAGAGCCCCAGGCGAAATCACTCAAACACTATAGTATCTGACCGGCTGGGTTCGAACCCTGGTCCAGGATACTCGTTTGACATTGACCATACCACTTAGCCACGAAGAAAGACTTTAATGTATAATATATATATATATATATATATATATATGGGTTATTTGAAATATGAAAAACACGTTTAAATATGCAAAATTTATCATATATATATATAATATATATATATATATATATACATATATATATATATATATATATACATATATATATATATATATATATATAGTTAGGGCCTTTGTCCCGCAGTGGACTAGAAGCAGCGGCTTTTGTTGTTTACATATACATATATATAGTCCTTCAATAGTTTGTTTTTTTTCTATTTGAGTTTGATTATAATTAATATCTACATCAGTTCATTCATCTTCACATTCAGTGTTGAAATCACAATTTCAACTAGTTATTCAGTCATAAATTCTTTAATGTTTTACCACAATAAATCAATGTAACCTTGGAATGTGTAACTCATCGATCTCGTGTGATGATTCTCTCTCTCTCTCTCTCTCTCTCTCTCTCTCTCTCTCTCTCATTTAAGAAGTCTCGCTTAATTCGAAATGATCTTCAACTTGACAAATAAGCGAATTTACTGTAGGGAATGAAATAATAATGATCTAAAAAAACTGAGAAGCACCACCACTTCTCAGACGAATCCATTATTTCTCCTCCTGGCGGCAAACGACGGAACTACGTCGATTTGTAAACATCTTCGCGCGCGTAAATTTGCCGGCCATATTTACGCTCCATTTACAAATCTGTCGCCACTAACTTATTCTCTCGCTACCCACGGGATTCTCAAAGCACTCTAGGGGTTTAGCTACGACTGGTTTAAAGGCGTAAGAGCCTGCTAATCCATTCAGGATTTTAGATCTTATATAGGGAGCTCATAGGAGTGGAAATTATGGATGCTGAAATCTGCGTTTTTGGCCTTGAAGAATCTCGAATGATGATGAGTATAATGGGGTCTAAGGTATATTCGTTAGTCTGTGGAATTGTCACGAGTAAATAGAGTGGTGGGGAAGGGGCATAAGTGGAGGAGTAATGAGACGGTGGAAGATATTAGAAAAAAAATAGAAAAAAGAGGTATGAAAATACTAAAGAATCTGGCTTCGAGAGTATACAGAGGCGGAGAGTCATATCAGCCTTGCCCTGGCTAAGTACATAAACGTCTGAATTTTTGGGGAAAAAAACTACGATATTTAAAAAAAATGGATTTAACGAGGAGGTAAACTTGCGCAGATGGGCCGTTGGCAAAACATATTGCGTAAACAGAACTATGCAGAAAAATATTTTATGCAAATTAAGTGAGGAGATGTATATACAGATTTCAAGTGAACATAAGGTGAATAATAGAAAATGAAGCAATTCAGATAAGTAAGAAATACTAAAATATTGATACAGCAAAAATATGTATTTATGTGTAAAGTAACTATAAGTAAATATATTTTTCCCTTTTTTATATCATTGTTAATTTTCTTATCATTAATTTTAGATACCTTTACGTCGTAAAAAGGATTTGTGTATCGCCACGACAAGCTGTTACTAGTCAGGGCCACCCATACTAGGTTGGTTTGCTGTGAGTGATCAGACGAAAGGTCCACCCCCCCCCCCCGCCATCACTGGCCAGCGTAGTGATGAAAACTGGCCAAACCCAAGACACGGATAAAGATATGTCTGAGGACTTTGTCCAGCATTGGACTAGAAAGGCTGGTTATTATTATTATTATTATTATTATTATTATTAATTGCTAAGCTACAACCCTAGTTGGATAAGCAGGACGCTATAAGCCCAGGGGCCCCACCAGGGAAAATAGCCCAGAGAGGAAAGGAAACAAGGAAAAATCAAATATTTTTAGAACAGTAATAACATCAAAATAAATATTTCCTGTATAAACTATAAATACTTTAACAAAACAAGAGGAAGAGAAATGAGATAGAATAGAGTGCCCGAGTGTACCCCCAAGCAAGAGAAATCTAACCCTAGACAGTGGAAGACCATAGTAAAGAGGCTATGGCACTACCCAAAACTAGAGAACAGTGGTTTGATTGTGGCGTGTCCTTCTCTTAGATCTGCTTACCATAGCTAAAGTGTCTCTTTTACCCTTACCAAGAGGAAAGTGGTCACCGAACAAATACTGTGCAGTAGTTAACCCCTTGGGTGAAGAAGAATTGTTTGGTAATCTCAGTGTTGTCAGGTGTATGAGAAGAGAATCTGTAGAGAATGGGCCAGACTATTCAGTATATTTGTAGGCAAAAGGAAAGAGCCGTAACCAGAGAGAAGGATTCAATGTAGAACTGTCTGGCCAGTCAAAGGACCCCATAATTTTCTAGCAGTAGTAGTAGTTGTTGTTGTTGTTGTTGTTGTTGTTGTTGTTGTTGTTTTAATAGGTTATCGTTTGTATCGGGTTGTTCAATGTGATGATTCTGGCTTCAGCCCAGGACTAGTGCCCCTCACTAGTGGCACCTTAGTATATGATTCTCCCCTTGCTGGGTCTTCTGGAGGGTACGTAATGTCCCGATGGTTGGGACTTATCGTCTCGAGAGTCCTATTTATTGCTCATATCCTTGATGTTGTTTATCTATCTATGTACATACATACATACATACATACCATGTCTTGTAATAATCAAATCGTATATCATTTGATATTACACTATGTTGTCTTCTAACTAGGTTGATGAGAGAGAGAGAGAGAGAGAGAGAGAGAGAGAGATTGATATTGATTGGAGAGAAAAAGTGAAAAGGAAGGAATAAATAGAAACTAAAGATATGTTTGAAAGTAAGCAACATGAGTAAAAGCGGAGCGTGAGAGAGAGAGAGAGAGAGAGAGAGAGAGAGAGAGAGTGTTACAAGGATTTTGGATGTCTCAAAGACCTTTTAGTCCATCCGGGGAGACTCCATTTGCTCTAGAGAAGAGCGATTTGGTTTGAACGTTTAGAAAGTTCTTATGATCTTGTCTAACTTATTCTTGAACTCGTTTACCTAAGTGTTACTGTTTACTACATCTGCTGGAAGTCTATTCCAAATATTTGCTATTTTGTTTGTAAAGAAATTGCCACATTGAGTTAGGTGTTGTATCTTTTCAATCCCAGTTCGTATCCGTTACCTCTGGACTGATTTGTGCTAAGTGTGAATAGATTGTTGTAATCTACATTTGTTATTCCTTAAGAATTTTGAATGCCTCTACTAACTGTCCCCTTAGTCGTCGAGTTTGTAGATCAAATCAGTTGAAATGTTCCATTTTCCGTCTATATCTAAATTGCTTTAGTGTTGGAACTAGTTTGGTGACCCTAGCTTGTACTGCTTCCAGTCTATCTATTTCCTTCTGAATACTTGGAGCACAAAATT
>NC_090758.1:72847653-72850153 GCF_036898095.1 Palaemon carinicauda
TCTAGTGCCTCGTGGAGCCCGGGTAAAAGTTTGGTGACCTAATCTCTCTTGGGGAGGGCAAAGAGCATGCCCCAACCGTCTCCATCTACCCCTCACCATGATCTCATCCACATATGGCACTCGAGTAATCTCTCTTATAGTTTCATTTTTAATCCTGTCCTGCCATTTAACTCCCAATATTCTTCTGAGGGCTTTGTTCGCAAATCTACAAAATCTATTGGAGATTGTTTAATTGTCATATACCATGACTCATGTCCATAGAGTAATGCCGATCTCACTAAACTAATATATAGCCTGATTTTTATATGTAATTTCAGGCGAATTGATGTCCAAATTTTATTTAACCTAGCCATTACCTGATTTGCTTTTTCAGTCTTTCATTTAACTCCAATTCTAAAGATCCTCTATTAGAGATCATAGTTAAATATTTGAATGATTCTACTGCATTAATCTTTTCTCCTTCCAATGATATTTCATCTTGCATTGCATATTCTGTTATCATCATCTCTGTCTTTCTTCTATTTATCTTGAACCCAACCTTCTGTGATATTTCATGCATTCTGGTAAGCAAGCACTGCAAATCCTTTGATGTTCTGCTGATAAGGACAGCGTTATCAGCATACTCTAGGTCAGCTAATTTCCTCTCACCAATCCAGTCCAATCCTTTTCCACCATCTCCAACATTTCTATACATTACAAAATCCATGAGGAAGATAAACAACATAGGTGACAACACATTCCCTTGGAATATATATATATATATATATATATATATATATATATTATATATATATATATATATATATATATATATATATATATATATATATATATATATATCTTTCTGACTGGTGATATATCAACATGGTGAAAGGGTTTGTGTATCGCCATGATCGGCAAAGCTGTACTTGTCAGGGCCACCCTCACTAGGTTGGTTCGCAGTGGGTGACCAGACCAAAGTCTCCCATCACCACCAATCCGCAGTGGCCAGCGCAGTTGTGAAAATGGCCAAGCCTCATACATGACCAGGGCATGCATGAGGCCTTTGTCCTGCAGTGGACTAGAAACGGCTGCATTTGTTATATATATATATATATATATATATATATATATATATATATATATATATATATATATATATATACATATAACACCTATACCTATTACTAAATGAAAATGGTGATGATAATAATAACAATAATAATAATAATAATAGTAATAATAAAAATAATGATGATAACAACAACAACAATAATAGTTATGATAATAATGATTAATGACAACGACAATGTAAAAATCAAACCAACGGACACACCATCATAGAAATATTATCACATAATAATAATGAAATCAACATTATATATATAAAATTAGTCTTATACGAATATTTAATATCATTATATTATCATTACGAATATTAGAAGCAACAACCAAACAATATTGAAGCATAAGCAGCCAGAGGGGCACTCAGTAGAGCGCATACCTCCGCTGTGTCAGCTTATTTCTTGACCTTTTTTTCGATCTTGACCTTTGACCTCGACATGTATTAGTTGGCGTGGATTTTCATTCACGCAAATATGAACTATGTTTGAAGTCTCTTTGACAACGATGTCCAAACTTATGGCTGATTACGTGAATTGGATCATTTGATTGAATGTGACCTTGACTTTTGACCTTGACCTTCCAAAAATTTAACGATTTCCAGATAAATACACAATAGTTAAGACTTACAAGTTTCATTACGATTAAAATTGTGGCCAGGAAGATATTCATAAACAAACACACGCAAACAAACGAATTATAATCACAAACACACTAACAAGGAGGTAAAGCATAACCTCCTTCCAACTTCGTTGGCGAAGGTATTAAGAGCACTTTATTACAGAATATAAAAAAAGCACTTTCATAGCTTTCACAGCTGGCCATTTTTAGGGCCAACTACTTGACCCAGATGAACGCATTATTTAAAAAAAAAAAAAAAAAAATTCTTAAAAGGACCTCGTATGCTTATGCAGCGCGGCTATGAAAGGATTCCTTAGGATTTTAAGGACCGTGGATAAACGTCCTAGTCAATGAAGAAGGATTCCCAGGGTAGTCCTCAAACGAGGGGATTCCTTTGGGGATGTCGTAAAGGGCAGAATCTCCGCGGTTGTTGGTTTAGTGTACGCGGCCCGACATAAAATAATGGCTAGATATATAGATAGATAAAGCACACACACACATTCAGCCCTTCCAACCCCCTCCCCCTTTCCCAACTACAATAGGGCAGTTGTGGTTTCCGAGTGTACCTCTTTGGGTACCCCCTCTCGCTAGGGTATGACTACTCCCTCCCCCCTGAGAGACGGGGAGAGACCTAGTAGTTATACGTCTGGCAATGCCATTAAATATGACTGAAAATAAATGTTATATATATATATATATATATATATATATATGTATATGTATATATATACATATATATATGTATATGTATATATATATATATATATATATATATATA
>NC_090758.1:72857653-72870153 GCF_036898095.1 Palaemon carinicauda
CATTAATTCTTAAAAAAAGTGTGTGGTCAGCATGTTTACATCTCTTGGTGGAGTCTGCGGTTTGTCTTAAGAAAAAAAGAGGAAAGAAGAAACTAGTGGCTGCCTTACTGATCTATTACAAGTGTTACTCTTGTGTTAGTATTGTGTTACAGCTGTGAAACTGGTCAGTTTACAACTGCCCTTACAATAGAGCGGTGTGTTTTGAGGCCAACACTACTCGAGGTCTCCTTGAGTCCCTTTTTTCAGAAGACTTATTGCAGGCGAGAGGGAGCGTTGGAGTTATGGGAGATGTTAAGCATTGTTGGAACATAAACATAAAAAACGCAAACATAAAAAAACGAACGTTTGGTTGCGCTCCAGTGAAGTGGAAGAAGGACTCTTCAAGAATTTTCGGGGAAGGTTGGGAAGAGCCTTCTTTTATTATTATAAAACTCCTGATAGATTTTCTTGTACTGTATATAAATAATAATAATAATAATAATAATAATAATCTTTATTTCAGCAGAAGGCATATACAGAGTTACAATAAGGGTACAGTGATCTTACACTTTTTGACATCGGTAAAAAAAAAGATGAGATATGCAATAATATCAGTGATATATTATAAACATCAATTAGCAGGTTGACCACAGAGATCTAAGGTCTGGGTAACAAAGTCACTATAGAATTAACGCTTAACAATGATGATAACATACATATCAGCAAACAAAAAGAGAGGGAGAAAGAAAAAAAAAAGAAAAAAATTGGAGATGACAATGATAAATATGTTGGAACAGAAATTGCTTGAATAATGAAAGAACACTGGGGAGGGAATAAAAATCTGGTCACTGAGCAGGTGGTGTGAATGAAATACAGGACATCCAGACAACAAAGATGTAACATAATAAAACACGTTATCATAACAATACTGGGTATCATACCAAAGTTATTTAGTGATGAAGATTTGGCATAGCCACACTCTGGGAATTGTGGAAATAATATATATTATTCGTATCTGTAAATTTTGATTTGAAAGATTAAATCAATGAATGATATTTTGATTTGATTTTGTTTGAAAGTTTCATCTGCTTGATTCACTCTTCTCTTTTTAATCAGAGGGTTCATAATCCTCTATTTTTCTCTATTTCAGAGAAAAAGGAAATATGAATAGATTTCGTTGTTCCAGGAATTGTAATCAAGATGACTGACAGAATTCATTTACTGGGTTCAGTCTTTCTATACAACAGAGCAGAGATTTCTGAAAGCAGTGTCTGACGGTTAACCGTGTGTCGGGTAGAGAGCTGAATGAATTGAATCATGTACCTGAAAGTTAGTTGACTATTGGGGATTGCTGTCAGGAATGGAGTGATGACTAGAGTTGAAAAAAGTAATTTGATGGAACTTTCATTATATAGTCCTTTTCATTAAAGGTCCCACATGAACGGCAGAAACAAGAAACAGTGACAGTAGCCCTAGAGTGTGACCATATAAGAAACAGTGACAGTAGCCCTGGAGAGTGACCATATAAGAAACAGTGACAGTAGCCCTGGAGAGTGACCATATAAGAAACAGTGACATTAGCCCTAGAGTGTGACCATATAAGAAACAGTGACAGTAGCCCTGGAGAGTGACCATATAAGAAACAGTGACAGTATCCCTGGAGAGTGACCATATAAGAAACAGTGACAGTAGCCCTAGAGAGTGACCATATAAGAAACAGTGACCATATATACATATGATTAGCACCCAAGCTTCCTCTCCACCCAAGCTAGGACCAGGGAGGGCCAGGCAATGGTTGCTGGTGGTTCAGTATGAAGAAATCACTGGCTATATGAAGCCTCAGGTTATCCAGTATGTAGGGAAGAAACATGCACGAAGACTGCAGTGTAACTCTCATAAAATCATCCCATTCCTTAAGAAGGATGATTTCCCCAGGCCACGTACGTGACGATCCCCTAAAGAACTAGTTGGGTTCCTTGGCCTCGTGGGGTCATTACTGTAAGTTCACAAGAGGTTTTGGAGGGATATCGAGGCCCTTAGATCCTTTAAAGAAACAAAAAGTAATAAATTGGGGAATGGAATATGAAAGGGCTTTTAACCATTTGAAAGCTACCTTAACTAGCGATGAGTCACTCGCACATCCTAGATTTGATCACCCGTTTTTAGTGAAAATAAATGCAAGTCGTGTAGCTGTTGGTGGAAAGATTGTTAGAATTTAACATAAATGGGTTCTACCACATGAAAAGTAAGGCTAACAAGGTAGCTGATGCCCTCTTTAGAGGTGCAGTAATATGAGTAACAACTCGGGCACAAAAGAGGAACGAAAAACAGACTCAAAATATTGAGGGGCCCCATCAAAATAGAAAACGGGATATGAATTCACGCGAGGAGCAATCAGCCTTTGAGAGCCACGAGAGAGAGAGAGAGAGATATTCAGATTCAGATAGTTACTCGTTGTTTCTGAATGTGCCTCGTAAGATTTTTCTTATAGATTATCACATATTGCGCTCACGAGAAGAGGGAAGGGTAATTTTAAGCATGGGGAGTTCCCCCCCCCTCTCTCTCTCTCTCTCTCTCTCTCTCTCTCTCTCTCTCTCTCTCTCTCTCTCTCTCTCTCTCTATACATGCAAATCTGTATACAGGGCATTTGAGAACAAACATTAAGGAGAGCACGTGAATCTTTCTTTTGGTTATGAATGAAAAATTCCATTAAAAATTTATAAAATGTCATGCTTGTAACTGTTTCAAAGAACATAAAAACACACTACCGGAAACCAGAAAGTGGTCTGTGATTTCTATTAGATTTTACAGGGTGTACATGGATGTGGTAGGACCCTTTCCTCATGTGGTAGGACTCTAAATACTCAAGAATGTATACAACAAATACACATGTGTAGGTCCTGCAAGGCACATGGCTTTTCTGTGTGTGACAGGACCAAGTAAAGGTCCATTCATTCGAAAACATGGAATTTTTTAAATACTTCAAGTTTCAATATCATGAAAAGAAGTAGACACAAATGCAATCCTAAACACACACACACACATATATATATATATATATATATATATATATATATATATATATATATATATATATATATATAAATTGTAAGAAGGGCATCACATGCTCCAAGGCCTTTACGAAAACCAAATTGCAAACTAGGGAGTAGATGATTACCTTCAGCAAACCTATTAAGACGTTTTGCCAGAAGACGTTCAAAAACTTTAGATAATATGGGAGTTATGGAAATTGGGCGGTAATCAGTGGGACTTGAGCTACCACAAACACATTTACATAGAGGAGTAACATTACCAATTCTCCAACAAGTGCTAAAAGCTCCTCTTCTTGCTAACTTGCGCAAAATAACAGATAACTTTGGAGCTAAGAAATCTTCTGTCTTTATAAAAAACAAAGGAAAAAATGCCATTTGGGTCTACACCTCCATAAGCATCAAGGTCCATCAACAGAGCTTTAATCTCACGAGATGGAAAAGCTAAACTAGTTAGTTTAGCCTCAGGAAAACAGGAATGAGGAAGTTCAAGTTTTTCATTACTCTGTTTACTGTCAAAAACATCGGCCAAAAGGGTTGCCTTTTCCCTAGGACAGTGAGTGACTGAGCCATCTGGTTTAAGTAAAGGAGGAACTGTTGCATCTACACCAAAGAGTGCAGATTTAAGGGTAGACCACCATTTATGTTCCTGAGTTGTACCAGAAAAGGTTTCTTTTTTGGTTAAATTGTACTCCTTTTCAGTTGAGGCATAAACTCTCTGAGCAAAACCTTGAAGCTGAGTATAGTTGTTCCAGCTCAAATCTGATCTGTTACCCTTCCAAAGATGATAGGCCTTTTGCTTCTCCAAATTAGCACATCTGCAATCATCATTGAACCACGGTTTGTCCTTCACTCGGTACCTTAGCACACGAGAAGGGATACGCCTATCAATTATGTTGACTAGATTCTCATTTAAAGGGACAACAGGATCTACACTACTATATAATTGTGACCAATTCAAGCACAAAAGATCATGCAAAATCCCATTCCAGTCTGATATATCATACAAGAGTATGATATATCAGGGAGAGGCTGCTCAGTCTTCACTACTAATGAAATCAAGGCATGATCAGATGTCCTGACTGGAGAACCAACCTTACTAGTTATAACGCCAGGGGAGTCAGTGTATACGAGGTCCAAGCAATTACGAGACCTGTGAGTAGCTTCATTTATGATTTGCTCACAGCCTGAGTGGTATGGTCACTGGCATACAGATATCCTGGACGAGGGTCCAAATCCCGGCCTGTCTGATATTATAGTCTTTGGGTGATTCCGCCTGGGGCTCTGATCCCGTGGTCGTTAAGAGAATCCAGACTTTAATGTATTAATATATATGGCTTATATGATATATAAAAAACACGTTTAAATGTGCAAAAATTTATCATATATATATATATATATATATATATATATATATATATATATATATATATATATATATATATATATATATATACTGTCAGCCGTTGATAGTTCACTACAGGACCAAGTCCTTCTACTCTCGTCTGTTTATCGGCTTTCCATGCCACTCTTTACCAGCAAATTTTCTTAGTTCGTTAATCCATCATCTCTTCTTCCTCCCTCTGCTTCGTTTTGTAATCTCAGGGGACCCATTTTTATATGCTTGATGTCCATCTATTATCTGTTATTCTCATTATAAAATAAAAAATAGTGACTTATTTTTTTATTCATCGAAATGTTCACGTCCTGGTAAATATGGATAGGCGCTGGTTATGAATCATTCCCTAAAATGCATTGAAGTAAACAATTTCATATCATGTGGCAATCAAAAAATACTTCTAAATTAAAATACCGAATAGCTAGGAATGCATTATACATCATACATTTCTTAACTCGGGTTTTAGCTTAGATAATAATAATAATAACAATAATAATAATAATAATAATTATAATAATAACAATAACAATAATAATAATAATAATAACTAATAATAATAATAAAAATAATAATAATAATAATGATAATAATAATAATAATAATAATAATAATAATAATAATAATAATTAATAAAAGGATTTGACCCTAGATGCATTAGGATTAGGATGTTGAATGAATTTTGAGATTAAAGTGTTGGGATGTGTAACCCAAATCTAAATATTTTAGCCTGTTTTGATGTTGTTACTGTTTTTAAAATATTTTATCTTAATTATTCATTATTTCTCAGCTCGTTGATTTATTTCCTTATTTCCTTTCCTCACTGGGATATTTTTCCCTGTTGGAGCCCTTGGACTTATAGCTTCTTGCTTTTCCAACTAGGGTTGTAGCTTTGCTAGTAACAACAACAGCAACAACAACAGCTCAAAGAGGTACGAAAGGTTATTAGTAAAGTGTAGATTGTGGTTCTAGATGAGGGTTGAAGATTATAGGGGTCTGGTTTCAGTTCTAATTTCTCCTGAAGAAATGCTCACCAGAACGTCAGCTGGGCAACCCAAATCCCCCACCGTTGTGGCCAACCACATTGGTAACTTCCCCGGTACACAGATCAAATACCCGTGCCTTAGCGGGACCGATCTGCCGCCTTGTGACTGCAAGGCGAACAAGTCGTCACCATAGTATCCGGTTGTACAGCTTTGAGTAACAGACAGAAGGAATTCACCTTGGTTGTCTGGAGGTCCTCTTCCCTCGAAATTGATTGTGTTATAGATGGGTTAAGCCAACAGAAGGCGAGGCTGTGTCTGTCCAGACAGAAGGGACAATGTTCCCACTTTCATCTGAAGACGGTTTCATCCAACGAGCCACTGGGTAGTCCAACACACCAGCTAGTCTTGATCCTGCTGAGAAGACCAAGGTACTCGCATGCTGTAAGAAGTAGCTCTCCATGGAGCCGTCTACTGTTGAAAAATCTATTTTTGGGTGAGATGGCCATGTCGTCCTGATGGAAGGTTCCTTCAGTAGCTTCCTTTGGATATATATAACTAGTAGTTATATATATCCAAAGGAAGCTACTGAAGGAACCTTCCATCAGGACGACATGGCTTGAGCCCAAAAAACTTGATTGGTGTTGATACTTTGTGGATCCGTTGATATCATTAATAAGATAAAAGTCCTAACTCCCATCTAGTCTAATATTTTCATCTTTCCTTTCGTGGCTATAATGCACACACACACACAACTCAAGAATAAAATGACCAGGCTCATGACCAGGGCCAACGATTACCGGAACGCCATGAAATTTCTCTAGTGACGCATTATTTGACCGAATGCCCCACATATAGTAGTGAAAGAAATAGATATCTGTTTGAGGCTCAAGTTGAAGATGGCAGATTTATCCTTGCCAAGATTCTTGGACATGATGTGTCCTACCATGCTAGCGGTATTTTTAACTTTACCTCAGAGGCAGTCTTCTGAAAGCTATTTAACTTTTAAAATGACATCTTTGCTTTTATGGTTTTAATTGAAGAAACTTTTATTGTTTATTTATAATAAATGATATCGGCGTCAATGACCCTAGATGTCATGATGCCAGAAAACCTCAAATCAATCAGTCAATCAACCATGAAATTTCTCCAAATTATCGGTGACTCCGGCCCGGGGTACTGCTATGGTACGGCGAAAACTCCCAAAAGGGCGTCAGTATGTCTCCTACAGGAATCCTCTTAGGATTTTTTTACCGCCTTAGGTTTTCAGGTGGAAGCCTTTGGCTGAAGAAACGATGATATTTATAACGACCATAAAGTGATTATTAATTATTATAATTTTAAGATTCCTTTTATATATAAGGGATTAAAAAATATTATGATTAATTTTTTAAAATGAATTCTATAAAAAAACTAAAAGTAAAACGATAAAATTATTTCAAATTTCAAAGACCCATAGATCATGAAGAAAATAATGATTGATTATATACTTTATATAAATATATATATATATATATATATATATATATATATATATATATATATATATATATATATATATATTTGCACATTAACTCAGACACACATGAAGGCCCACACCACCATAGAGATTATCCGTATAACTTTCATCTGAGGGGAGTGTCTCAATAGAATCCCGTTGACTTTTGACTGTAGGCCTTTGGAGGGCAGTGCCTACAGCCTCAAGTATTCTAAGCCAGCCGAATTTGATGGAACTCACATTGTTCAAAACAAAAGCAACTACAGCCGGCTCATAATACCTGAAGCTGTAAGCATCTCCTTCCAAAGGCCAACACTCAACATTCAATGGGATTCTGATTATATGCTCCCTTCTAGCAGAAAGCCGTATATATAATCTCTGTGGTGGTGTTGGGTCGAGTGTGTGCCAGAGTATTGTAGACACATACAATACTCTGGCACACACTCGACCCAACACCACCACAGAGATTATCTATACGGCTTTCTGCTAGAAGGGAGCATATAATCAGAATCCCATTGAATGTTGAGTGTTGGCCTTTGGAAGGAGATGCTTACAGCTTCAGGTATTATGAGCCGGCTGTAGTTGCTTTTGTTTTGAACAATGTGAGTTCCATCAAATTCGGCTGGCTTAGAATACTTGAGGCTGTAGGCACTGCCCTCCAAAGGCCTACAGTCAAAAGTCAACGGGATTCTATTGAGACACTCCCTTCAGATGAAAGTTATACGGATAATCTCTATGGTGGTGTGGGCCTTCATGTGTGTCTGAGTTAATGTGCAAATATCCATGCATATATATATATATATATATATATATATATATATATATATATATATATATATATATATACAGTGCATATATATGTATATATATATATATATATATATATATATATATATATATATATACATATATATATATATATATATACATATATATATATATATATATATATATATATATATATATATATATATATATACATATAAATTAATTACTACATACTATTACCAAAGTGACATATATAAGGGTTTCGCCCTTACCAAGGAGCTCATCAGGTGGGTTTTGCCTACATCCATTATTGTAGGCTTGGTTCCCACGACCCTTCTTCCTTCCCTCCCTATTTCTATTTATTTTTCATATCAATTCAAAATTCATCAGTACTTCATGAATGTCTTATGATAACTCACGACTTGTATATAAGTTGGATTACATAGAGAAGCAATTTGAAACCTACTTCAGCATTCAGGGCATTGAACTTATGGGTTTTTTCCGCCACGCCAGAGGTTGCCCTTCCTTCTGAAATAGCTTTTGGCCAACTTCCCTCATTGCAGCTAGCTTATTATTGGTGTCATGACTTGTATATGAATTGGATTACTTTGAGAAGCAATTTGAAACCTACTTCAGCATTCTGGGCATTGAACTTACGGGTTTTTCCGCCGCGCCAGAGGTTGCCCTTCCTTCTGAAATAGCTTTCGGCCAACTTCCCTCATTGCAGCTAGCTTATTATTGGTGTCATGACTTGTATATGAATTGGATTACTTTGAGAAGCAATTTGAAACCTACTTCAGCATTCTGGGCATTGAACTTACGGGTTTTTCCGCCGCGCCAGAGGTTGCCCTTCCTTCTGAAATAGCTTTCGGCCAACTTCCCTCATTGCAGCTAGCTTATTATTGGTGTCATGACTTGTATATGAATTGGATTACTTTGAGAAGCAATTTGAAACCTACTTCAGCATTCTGGGCATTGAACTTACGGGTTTTTCCGCCGCGCCAGAGGTTGCCCTTCCTTCTGAAATAGCTTTCGGCCAACTTCCCTCATTGCAGCTAGCTTATTATTGGTGTCATGACTTGTATATGAATTGGATTACTTTGAGAAGCAATTTGAAACCTACTTCAGCATTCTGGGCATTGAACTTACGGGTTTTTCCGCCGCGCCAGAGGTTGCCCTTCCTTCTGAAATAGCTTTCGGCCAACTCCCCTCATTGCAGCTAGCTTATTATTGGTGTCATGACTTGTATATGAATTGGATTACTTTGAGAAGCAATTTGAAACCTACTTCAGCATTCTGGGCATTGAACTTACGGGTTTTTCCGCCGCGCCAGAGGTTGCCCTTCCTTCTGAAATAGCTTTCGGCCAACTTCCCTCATTGCAGCTAGCTTATTATTGGTGTCATGACTTGTATATGAATTGGATTACTTTGAGAAGCAATTTGAAACCTACTTCAGCATTCTGGGCATTGAACTTACGGGTTTTTCCGCCGCGCCAGAGGTTGCCCTTCCTTCTGAAATAGCTTTCGGCCAACTTCCCTCATTGCAGCTAGCTTATTATTGGTGTCATGACTTGTATATGAATTGGATTACTTTGAGAAGCAATTTGAAACCTACTTCAGCATTCTGGGCATTGAACTTACGGGTTTTTCCGCCGCGCCAGAGGTTGCCCTTCCTTCTGAAATAGCTTTCGGCCAACTTCCCTCATTGCAGCTAGCTTATTATTGGTGTCATGACTTGTATATGAATTGGATTACTTTGAGAAGCAATTTGAAACCTACTTCAGCATTCTGGGCATTGAACTTACGGGTTTTTCCGCCGCGCCAGAGGTTGCCCTTCTTTCTGAAATAGCTTTCGGCCAACTTCCCTCATTGCAGCTAGCTTATTATTGGTGTCATGACTTGTATATGAATTGGATTACTTTGAGAAGCAATTTGAAACCTACTTCAGCATTCTGGGCATTGAACTTACGGGTTTTTCCGCCGCGCCAGAGGTTGCCCTTCTTTCTGAAATAGCTTTCGGCCAACTTCCCTCATTGCAGCTAGCTTATTATTGGTGTCATGACTTGTATATGAGTTGGATTACTTTGAGAAGCAATTTGAAACCTACTTCAGCATTCTGGGCATTGAACTTACGGGTTTTTCCGCCGCGCCAGAGGTTGCCCTTCCTTCTGAAATAGCTTTCGGCCAACTTCCCTCATTCCAGCTAGCTTATTAGTGGTCAGTCGTGATTGATGACATTTGAAATTTTGTGGTGAAGCCAAGGGTCAAAGTTGGCCAGGCGGTGAAGCCGAGCGGCATTGTAGGCCAGGCGGTGAAGCCAAGCGCGATTTTTCGGCCGGGCGATGAAGCCAAGCGCCATTTTTTGGCCGGGCGGTGAAGCCAAGCGCCATTTTTTGGCCGGGCGGTGAAGCCAAGCAGGCCAGGCGGTGAAGCCAAGCGCCATTGTTGTGCCGGGCGATGAAGCCAAGCGGGCCAGGCGGTGAAGCCAAGCGCCATTTTTTGGCCGGGCGGTGAAGCCAAGCAGGCCAGGTGGTGAAGCCAAGCGCCATTGTTGTGCCGGGCGATGAAGCCAAGCGGGCCAGGCGGTGAAGCCAAGCGCCATTTTTTGGCCGGGCGGTGAAGCCAAGCAGGCCAGGCGGTGAAGCCAAGCGCCATTGTTGTGCCGGGCGATGAAGCCAAGCGGGCCAGGCGGTGAAGCCAAGCGCCATTTTTTGGCCGGGCGGTGAAGCCAAGCGCCATTATTGTGCCGGGCGATGAAGCCAAGCGGGCCAGGCGGTGAAGCCAAGCGCCATTTTTTGGCCGGGCGGTGAAGCCAAGCAGGCCAGGTGGTGAAGCCAAGCGCCATTGTTGTGCCGGGCGATGAAGCCAAGCGGGCCAGGCGGTGAAGCCAAGCGCCATTTTTTGGCCGGGCGGTGAAGCCAAGCAGGCCAGGCGGTGAAGCCAAGCGCCATTGTTGTGCCGGGCGATGAAGCCAAGCGGGCCAGGCGGTGAAGCCAAGCGCCATTTTTTGGCCGGGCGGTGAAGCCAAGCAGGCCAGGCGGTGAAGCCAAGCAGGCCAGGCGGTGAAGCCAAGCGCCATTGTTGTGCCGGGCGATGAAGCCAAGCGGGCCAGGCGGTGAAGCCAAGCGCCATTTTTTGGCCGGGCGGTGAAGCCAAGCGCCATTGTTGTGCCGGGCGATGAAGCCAAGCGGGCCAGGCGGTGAAGCCAAGCGCCATTTTTTGGCCGGGCGGTGAAGCCAAGCAGGCCAGGTGGTGAAGCCAAGCGCCATTGTTGTGCCGGGCGATGAAGCCAAGCGGGCCAGGCGGTGAAGCCAAGCGCCATTTTTTGGCCGGGCGGTGAAGCCAAGCAGGCCAGGCGGTGAAGCCAAGCGCCATTGTTGTGCCGGGCGATGAAGCCAAGCGGGCCAGGCGGTGAAGCCAAGCGCCATTTTTTGGCCGGGCGGTGAAGCCAAGCAGGCCAGGCGGTGAAGCCAAGCAGGCCAGGCGGTGAAGCCAAGCGCCATTGTTGTGCCGGGCGATGAAGCCAAGCGGGCCAGGCGGTGAAGCCAAGCGCCATTTTTTGGCCGGGCGGTGAAGCCAAGCGCCATTGTTGTGCCGGGCGATGAAGCCAAGCGGGCCAGGCGGTGAAGCCAAGCGCCATTTTTTGGCCGGGCGGTGAAGCCAAGCAGGCCAGGTGGTGAAGCCAAGCGCCATTGTTGTGCCGGGCGATGAAGCCAAGCGGGCCAGGCGGTGAAGCCAAGCGCCATTTTTTGGCCGGGCGGTGAAGCCAAGCGCCATTGTTGTGCCGGGCGATGAAGCAAAGCGGGCCAGGCGGTGAAGCCAAGCGCCATTTTTTGGCAAGGCGGTGAAGCCAAGCGCCATTTTTTGGCCAGGCGGTGAAGCCAAGCAGGCCAGGCGGTGAAGCCAAGCAGGCCAGGCGGTGAAGCCAAGCGCCATTGTTGTGCCGGGCGATGAAGCCAAGCGGGCCAGGTGGTGAAGCCAAAAGTCATTTTCCTCACTCATTCATCAGTATTAGAGGTTCTTCACCTGCATAGCCAGTCCTTAAACCTAAAAAAAAAAAAACCTAAAAAAAAAAAAAATAATTCAACAATCCTAAGCGCTACTGTTGTGCCGGGCGATGAAGCCAAGCGGGCCAGGTGGTGAAGCCGAGCGCCATTGTAGGCCGGGCGGTGAAGCCAAGCTCCATTTTATGGCCGGGCGGTGAAGCCAAGCAGGCCAGGCAGTGAAGCCAAGCGCCATTGTTGTGCCGGGCGATGAAGCCAAGCGGGCCAGGTGGTGAAGCCGAGCGCCATTGTAGGCCGGGCGGTGAAGCCAAGCGCCATTTTATGGCCGGGCGGTGAAGCCAAGCAGGCCAGGCAGTGAAGCCAAGCGCCATTGTTGTGCCGGGCGGTGAAGCCAAGCGCCATTGTTGTGCCGGGCGATGAAGCCAAGCGGGCCAGGTGGTGAAGCCAAGCGCCATTTTTTGGCCGGGCGGTGAAGCCAGGCAGGCCAGGCGGTGAAGCCAAGCGCCATTGTTGTGCCGGGCTATGAAGCCAAGCGGGCCAGGTGGTGAGGCCAAGTGCCATTTTTTGGCCGGGCGGTGAAGCCAAGCAGACCAGGCGGTGAAGCCAAGCAGGCCAGGCGGTGAAGCCAAGCAGGCCAGGCGGTGAAGCCAAGCTCCATTGTTGTGCCGGGCGATGAAGCCAAGCGGGCCAGGTTGTGAAGCCAAGCGGGCCAGGTTGTGAAGCCAAGCGCCATTTTTTGGCCAGGTGGTGAAGCCAAGCGTCATTTTCCCCACCCAAACAACACGCGCTCTTTCATCAGTACCAGAGTTTCTTCACCTGCAT
>NC_090758.1:72875153-72880153 GCF_036898095.1 Palaemon carinicauda
GATTTTTATTTTTCCTTGTTTCCTTTCCTCACTGGGCTATTTTCCTTGTTGGAGCCCCTGCGCTTATAGCATCCTGCTTTTCCAACTAGGGTTGTAGCTTAGCAAGTAATAATAATAATAATAATAATAATAATAATAATTAGTTCCTTATGCATACAGATCTTCCCAAACTTTACTATCTTGTACGTAGTACTATAGTCAATTTTTTTAGCTAGGTAGATTTACACTGACTTGCAGCGGTGCCCTTTTAGCTCTGAAAAGTTTCCTGATTGCTCATTGGTTGGACAAGATAATTCTAACCAATCAGCGATCAGGAAACTTTTCCTAGCTAAAAGGGCACCGCTGCGAGTCGGTGCAAATCTGCCTCGCTAAAAGAAATGGACTATAGGTATGTTACCTTCTCCGTCATTCTATTATCTGTTATTCTCATTATATGTCCTCCCTAAGTCTATTTCTTTATCTTACCTGTTGTTAGAATATCCTCTACTTCAGTTTGCACTCATATCCATGTTTTCTCTTTTTCGATCTCTTAGTATTACTCCCATCATTATTCTTTCCATGGCTTCTTGAGTTCAAACTACCTTATATGTTAAGGCTTTAGTAAGGTTCCAAGTTTCTGATGCGTAAGTTAATACTGGTAGGACCTCTAATACTTTTCTTCTTAGAGAAAGTGGCATTTTACATTTCATAATCTCATTCTATTTACCAAAAGTTCCATCCCAAGCTTATCCTTTTAATTTCGGCCTCATGCCCTAGGGAAACTCTTACTGTCTGCCCTAAGTATGTACATTCCTTAAGGGTCTCTAGAGGTTTCTCCATAAACCATATTTATTGTCACTGCATTTTCATTTAACATTATCTTAGTTTTACTCATATTAATATTCAGTCCTACATTTCTGTTTTTTTCTATTAAAATCTTCTATCCTCTTTTGTAATTCCTATCATGATTTACTAAACATAACTGTCACTCAGAAATCTTAAGTTGGTAAGGTATTCCCCTTTAATATTAATTCTTGCATTTTCCCAATGCAAATCCTTAAAAACTTCTAGGCATGCTGTGAATAATCTGAGAGAGATCTTTTTGTAATCTTATAATTGCTGTATTTCCTTTATAGTATCTAACATTAGTTTCATTTATTCCTTATTTTGAAGGGCTTTCATTACTGCTGAAGTTTAAACAGAATCAAAAGCTTTCTCATAGTCTCGTGAAAAGTCTAAGAGACATCTTTTTGTAATCTTATAATTGCTGTATTTCCTTTACAGTATCTAACATTAGTTTCATTTATTCCTTATTTTGAAGGGCTTTCATTACTGCTGAAGTTTAGACAGAATCAAAAGCTTTCTCATAGTCTCTAAATGCCATAAATTAATCACATGGATATGGTCAGCTATCGACTACCAGCTTCTAAAACCTGCCTCTTCTCTTGGCTCGATTATATCTGTCTTTCAATGAGGCCAAATATGATCTTTGTAAATATTTGGTATATTACTAAAAGTAATTATATAGGGTGGAAATTTGTTCAGGTTGTTTGTCTTTTTGTGTATTGTTATAATAAAGTTTTTTTCCAAACTGTGGGTATAGAGCATTCTTGCAAACATTTTGTGTAGAGTTCAGCATTTTTTACTATTATGAAATTTCTTCCATGTATTATATATATGAAGGATGTGTATGTTGAAAACAGTGTAGAAACAGGTAATGTAGCATTTTATAATTAAGATGTGAGGCTATCCAGAACATGCTGGATCAGATTAGCATTTTGTCATGTTGCTGGTGTATAGCCATTCCCAGTTCCAGGACATATTTGATGAACAAGCAGGCCTACAGCCTCTATCAAAGAGTCCATTCCTCATCAGTTTCAGACTATCTTCTGGTACCTGCTTATATTGGCTGATTATTATTATTATTATCATTATTATTATTATTATTATTATTATTAGGCAAGCTACAACCCTAGTTGGAATAGCAAGATGCTATAAGCCCAAGAGCTTCAACAGGAAAAAATAGCCTAGTGAGGAAAGGAAATAAAGAAATGAATAAACGATGAGAAGAAATTAACAATAAATTATTCCTAAAAACAGTAACAACATCAAAACAGATATGTCATATATAAACTATAAAAAGACTTATGTCAGCCTGTTCAACATAAAAACATTTTCTGCAACTTTGAACTTTTGAAGTTCTACTGATTCAACTACCCGATTAGGAAGATCGTTCCACAACTTGGTCACAGCTGGAATAAAACTTATAGAATACTGTGTGGTATTGAGCCTCATGATGGAGAAGGCCTGGCTATTAGAATTAAGTGCCTACCTGGTATTACGAACAGGATGGAATTGTGCAGGAAGATCTGAATGTAAAGGATGATCAGAATTATGTAAAATCTTTTGATTAAGCGCTCTATCTACAAGCACTCTATCTACCTACAGACGAACAACCTTCTTGACCAAACCACAATGTCGGAGTTAACTCGAGTCTATAACCACGTTTCGAACGATAAACGGTGATAATAGTGAGTAGGAGGTATACAGATAGATAAAAAATAAACAGTTATTATTCATCAATTTGTATCAATAATTTTAGCATTGCATTATAATAGTTGATCTCAGCGTTTAAACAAACATTCAATAAAAAAATGACTATTGACAAAACAGGCGGCGATAGTCCAACTGATATACATTTTTATGTACACAAACTAATGTTTTGGTACTACACTTTGATGTGTAAACGCTACTCATGTAATATATAAGTGACATTCTTCAACTCGAGTCATAGATTGAAATTACATGACGAATCCACACACACACACACACACACACACACACACACACACACACACAAAGAATAAAATAAAAGACTGTCGTTGACTTGGTACATACAGGTTAAATAAACTGTAAAGTCAATCGATACGAAGATTTAGAAATACGTTTCCTCGAACGTTTTTTTTTTCCATTCATTGATTTCTGTATATCCTGCGTAAGGACATCTGGCGGCAGGGACAACAAACACTCTTGCATGACGTATCATACGTGTAGGCCTACACGTATATATATTTGATACATTAATGTCTGGATTCTCTTAACGACATCGGGATCAGAGACCCGGGCGAAATCACACAAAGACAAGAGCTTGTGACCGACCGGGAATCGAACCCTGGTCGGCAAGCTTGTATAGACAGTGACTAAACCACTTAGCCACGAAGAAAGATAAAAGTCAATGACAATTCTTTTGTACTTTATCGTATATTTCGTATTTTCATTTTCCCTGTGGTTCTTCTGCATCTGAGCATCACGTTTTCCTGTGATTTATATATATATATATATATATATATATATATATATATATATATATATATATATATATATATATATATATATATATATCATCAACCATTACTAGTCCAATGCAGAACAAAGTCCTCAGACATGTCCTTCCACTCCCGTCTGTTTGTGATCTTTTTATGCCAGTTTATACAAGGAAATTTTCTTAGTTCGTCAGTGTTCATCTTCTCTTCCTTTTCCTAGAGACCCATTCTGTTATTCTTCATGTCCATTTATTATCTAGCATTCTCATTACATGTCCTACCAATGTCCATTTCTCTATCTTTCAAGTTGTTAGAATATCCTATACTTTAGTTTCCTGGCATATCCATATTGGTCTTTTCCTCTCTCTTAGTGTTATTCCCGTCATTATTCTTTCCATAGCATTTTGAGTTGTAACTAGCATATGCTCTAAGGCTTTAGTAAGACTCCAAGTGTCTGATGCGTAAGTTAATATCGATAGTACCATTTGATTAAATACTTTTCTTTTTTAGAGAAAGTGGCATTTTACTTTTCCCAATTTCATTTTGTTTACCAAAGGCTCTCCATCCCATGCTTATCATTCTTTAAATTTCGGTCTCACGTCCAGGGGAAACACTTAATGTCTGTTAAGGAAGTGATTCTATGTGTGAATTGGAGTTATGTGAAATTACTGATAATCTTGGGAGCCACAACTCCAGCCCGTACAGGCAAACACACTCAGAACTTGATTAGGCAAGCTGGAAAACTATGCCTGCCAGGAAAGGAAATTTGTAGATTAAGGGAACAAGGGATTATCGAATAAAGCGAATCCCCCTGGGCTTCTCCAATTGTAGCAGTTAGGAAAAAGGATGGCCCGGTAAGATTGTGCGTTGATTATAGGAAGTAGAATGCAGTCACTAAGGACAATGCATTTCCTTTGGCCCCGATCGAAGAATTTCTTGTGAAGGTTTGGGATGGTAAATATGTTTACAAGTATCAATTTAAAATCTGGATGCTATCAAATAATCATTCAGGAAAACGGTAAATGCAAAACGGCATTTATAGCCAACGATCAACTATTTCAGTTTAATTTTCAATCTTTCAGGGTTAAAAATGCTCCCAGTCATTTTTCTAGAGTAATGATGGCAGTGTTGTCTCCCTTAATTGGCCATAATGTACTTGTTTATTTAGGTGATATCATAATGACAGGGAAAACAGCAGAAGAACATAATAACAACATTCCTAAAGTTTTAGAAGCATTGCGCCGTAATGGTATGAAAATGAATTTATCAAAGGGCATTGAAGAGGACGCACCAGGCAACCTACCCCTTGATGTACGGCCAGCAGTGGGGAACAAGAAGAAGAAGACTGGTCATTTAATACACGTCATAACCTGGAGTTCTATATGGGGAAGAAAGGGTCACAGATACCTGCAAGGGAAGAGGAGCACGAGGATGGAAATCGGGAGATACGCGTTGCCGCGTCTCCGGGAGTAATTTACATTGGAGAGGGTGCATCAGGCAACCGACCCCTTAATGTAATGGATAATGCTTGGTAAAAACAAGAAAAAGAAGAGGACTGGTTTAAATGTATGCATGCCCTAACATGGAGTTATATATAGGGAAGACAGGGCCACAGATACCTGCAAGGAAAGAGCAACACAAGGATGGAAATAAGTGTCGTTGCGTCCCCGGGGCTAATTTACATTGGGGAGGAAATAT
>NC_090758.1:72885153-72888089 GCF_036898095.1 Palaemon carinicauda
TAGCATATATATAATGTATATCATATATAATATATAGATATATATATATATATATGATATATATAATATATATAATACATATATATATATATATATATATATATATATATATATATATATATATACATATATATACGATATATATATGTATATATATGTAAATATGGTAATCTTATATGTAAATATCGTATATATAAATATGTATGTATATATATTATATATATATATATATCATATATATAATGTATATTATATATAATATATATATATATATGATATATATAATATATATAATACATATATATACATATATATATACTATATATATATATATCGTATATATATATATATATATATATATATATATATATATATATATATATATATATACGATAGCTATATATATGTAAATATGGTAATCTTATATGTAAATATTGTATATATAAATATGTATGTGTAAATATATATATATATATATATATATATATATATATATATATATATATATATATATATTATATTATAAATATATATATATATATATATATATATATTATATTATAAATATATATATATATATATATATATATATATATATATATATATTATATATATATTATATATATGAGAAATCTATATAAAATTCAAGTTTATTCTGATAAAAGATTTGCTAGTTCTCTGGTCTCTGGCGGAGTTCTTCTATGTATTTTTATCAACCAGACTAATTACTTCTTAATCTATTCACACTAATAGATCCTTTGTTCTATTTATGATCTATCGATTACCTGAATTTGATCGTTATTACCACCAACAAAGTTGGAAGGAGGTTATGTTTTCGCCCCCGTTTGTGTGTGTATATGTGTTTGTTTAGGAACAGCTTCCCGGCCATGATTTTAATTGTAGTGAAACTTGCTGGGATTGACTTTAATTTATTAAGTTGGTTTGACTTGTGGAAAAGACAATAGGTTTTTGGTTTGACTTGTGGAAAAGACAATAGATTTTGGTTTGACTTGTGGAAATGACAGTAGGTTTTTGGTTTGACTTGTGGAAAAGACAATAGCTTTTTGGTTTGACTTGTGGAAAAGACAATAGCTTTTTGGTTTGACTTGTGGAAAAGACAATAGCTTTTTGGTTTGACTTGTGGAAAAGACAATAGCTTTTTGGTTTGACTGGTGGAAAAGACCATAGGTTTGGTTTGACTGGTGGAAAAGACAAAAGGTTTTTGGTTTGACTTATGGAAATGACAATAGATTTTTATTTGACTTCAAGAATCTATTCCATAAGTCAAATCAGACAGAGACAGAGGTGTGCTAATATTGCTAAAGTATTTAGATGTGAATTTGACAAAGAGAGAGAGAGAGAGAGAGAGAGAGAGAGAGAGAGAGAGAGAGAGAGAGAGAGAGAGAGAGAGAGAGAGAGGCGAATTTGTGTTCTCTGGGAGGCTTTCAAGAGAAAACTGAAGACTTTCCTATTTAAACAATGTTACACCAGTGACGATTTAACAGTAAATGAACAATACGCGATATGAAACGTTAAATACTTTGAACGAACAAGGTTAAAAAGATAGTGGAGGTCCTGTAGAGAGTGGGGTTCCCCCTGCTGTATTGGACCGGAAAATCAGCCATCGAAGTAAAGGAAGTGAAATACTTCGTTGGCATGTGGTAGTTTTGTTGATGATTATTCCTACATACATAAATTATCACCCATTCTATGGGTTCGCCCAAGAGGGTGAAATTTGGAGGGTCTACATGGTATTTGATGGCTATGGCTTTGGTCTTATTGGTGTTGATTTTTAGGCCCAGGTCTGGATTTGGTCTGGATCATGTCCAGTGCCTTCTTGGTGGTTTTGTGTGATATGTGCTTTTTGTGGGCAGATGATACATATGCCATTGGCGTATATGAAGATCTCAGTTTGGGAGGTTAGTGGCAAGATTCTCCCTAAGTTGAAAAGATATGGGCTTAGTATGCCCCCCTGAGGAGTTCCATTTTCTAGGGGGATGGATTCAAAGGTGACTCTGGCTTCTCGGTTCTGTGTATAATTCAAAGTCTTAGCCAGAAGGTATCCTTTCTCTCTTCTTTTTCCAGAAGTGTGAAGAGGACAGCTGGGAAGATGGCTTGCTCAAGGGCTTTCACGAGGTCGAGAAAGATGACCAAGGCTTTTTTTGTCGTTGATTGCAGTAAAGACATTGGTTACACATTCTTCAGTGGCTATACCTTCTCTGTAGGCATAAAGGCGAGGATGTAGTGGTCCTATTTTCCATTGGAATCTGCTGAGCACCATTCGTTCAGAGACTTTCCTTGTGCAGGTTGTCTGTCTTGTTGCCTCCAGGCTTGAGGCCTTGTGTGCTCAAGATGTGTTTTGTTTATTAACCTCAGGAATGCGGTTTCTCCTGCTGGACCCATGCGCTTGATCATTGTGTAGGTGATCTTGTCTGCTCCTGGATGGGTAGGTGTCTGGTTCTTTGGGTTTTGGGAAGAGCTTCGAATCTAGTTGGTTCCATGCTATTGGTCTGAGTTTTTTAGTGTATGCTCTGTTAAGTGCAAGTAAACCAATTTCTCAGGACTTTCCCATATTCCTAAACAAAGGTTTTGGTTTGTCTTGTGGTAAAGCCAAAAGGTTTTGGTTTGACTTGTGGAAAAGACTAAAGTGATTAGGTCGGCTCCAGGGGCAGTGCGAAGGGTACTGCGCGTTAAGCCTGAATGTAACAAAATTAAGACTTGCAAAAACCTTCTTGGAACCTGAGATTGTAGTACCTAATCTTAACAAAGGGTCACGTTTAGTTAAATAATGTTAGCTAAACGATGTTAGTTAAATGTTAGCGAAACGATGTTAGCTAAATCATGTTAGTTAAACGATGTTAGTTTAACAATGTTAGCTAAACCATGTTAGTTAAATGTTAGCGAAATGATGTTAGCTAAATCATGTTAGTTAAACA